>NT_176430.1:139545-171957 GCF_000188095.3 Bombus impatiens | reverse complement strand
GGGCGGCCGCGACGCTCGACGATTTCACGATTTTATGCCAGTCCGTTTCACAGACCGGTGAACCGGACAGCAGGTAGTACCTGTGTAAAAAAAAAAGATTCTTATTAATCTTTGCCGTTATTTGTATTATTTATGTAGGTTCTTAGATTTAATTTTAACATTACAACTACCTAAGTATGACCTGTAACATGTTACAGCGAATATAAATGAGATATATATATATATATAGATGATGTAACTGACCCTCTCACAACGTGGCATGAGGTATATTTAAAGATGGGTATGTCGGTAAATATGGTACCATAAATTCTGCATTTTGAAGATCATAATGTAATTATCAATAATTCTTGTAAAGTACTGAATGTATGGGAAAACAGAATGAAACATTATCTTTTTAATTAATTTTTAAATTTAGTATTATTTATGTCATCTTCTTATACTCATGGAAGTAAGTAATTTGTTTTTGAGTATTGAATATTAATCGTGTACTTATATGATAAGATTAAGAAATTGATAAACCGTTTTGATTAATTAAATTTAAAATTACATCAGCATCGATGTATTATTGGTTACGAGAATAAGAAAAAACATCCAAATTAGGAACAACCATTGAAAGTAGCTTATCGAATATGAATCAATTATTGAAATAAAATATTAAACATCGCCGGAGCCACAAAACAGTAAGGACATTAACACTTGACGAAAATCGTGATAGTATAGAAACATGGACGTGAAACAATCGTTTCAAACGAACAAAAACCGTGGTTCGAAACGAATGTCTGGCAATCAAGCAGAGCACGACGTGCGCACAGAGTATCCACGAAATCGATGCTCATAAACAAGATTGCTTCATTACTGGCCTGCAATAATTGTGTCCCTCCTCCTTTATTACAAAATCCCCGGTTGCGATCCCCACCAATTAACCGACAGTCCCGTGTGACACGCCTCTTTTCCAACCCTTTAATTGCCGCGTTTCCTCTTCGAGTCGTATCTATGCTCCCTAGCAAAATTCGCGGCCAAATCCTAACCCCTCAACCGATTTCTCTTGATATCCCTTTGAATCCATGATCAATATTATCCTATCTTAAGATCCAGTCTTTAAAAATTCAAACACTAATGTTATTAATGTTTCAACATTTTATATAATAGCGAGATTACAAAGCGAATGTTCTAGTTTGATCGCGATTGTATTTAACTCCAACCCCTTGATACACGTTTCTCGATACATACTTCTTTAAATCTACTATACGATCGATTCCATTTTATACCGAAATTTATACTTCAAAACAATTAAACAGTGGATGTTTATGCAAATCGGTATTTTCAAAGAAGTGGGACTTAGTAGTGACCATTAAGTAACCCGTATTGATATTTTACATTATATTCTTATTATTATTATACTTATTATTATTATATTTTATATTATTATCGTATATCATAGGTATATTTTTAGCTGGACACTTTTCGTAAATGCGTAAACATCCGTAGTCTAACAAAAATATTAATTTGTCTATTAACAGCATTGATAAAACTAGTTTATTCATTTCGATCGTAATTTTGTCAAATCCTAACTTCATGATTCACTTCACCTATATACGTGGCAGCCAAAACTAAGTACTTTAGGGCTATTAATGCTTTATCGTATCAATAACACTTACAAAGTTCGTTTATTAGTTCATAATCTTACCTATCGCCGGAAACGAGTTGATTTCCACATTTGCTGCAGGTGAAACATTTCTGGTGAAATACTGATCCACCCGCCCTCATTACCAGCTCGGTGGCAGGTATCGCGTTGCCACAGCCTGCGCAAGCACCACTGCTTCCAAACATCCTGAAACAATCGAGAACAATACCGATTAATCGACAATCTTGATTACTTACACATTAGATTAATCCGCAAGTCTAATTATTATTCCATATCTACGGTATTATAAAGTTTGAAGAAGTTGGAGCATGTGTAGAACTATGATAAATTACATTCTTCCAAATAAAACATTTGTTTTGCGTGTAGTCTATATAGCACGTCACTTTAAAGCGTCTATTATTCTAATACATTTTCGTATCTTTAATAATAATGAATAAAATATTTGTATTTAATAATATCGTGTTTGCTACTTGTATATATTATATATTTCACTGTTTGAGTTAATTCGACTTTGATTTATGCTTGAAGAGGCTGATAACGAACGATAAGAAGGAATTTGTAAAAAGAGGCAGTAGGTTTTAGGAACGATATTGTATAAGTAAGGGTTAGGTCGATCAGAGAAGGAATGGATAAAGCGAAACGAGGCGCCGATAATTACGAGATTTCTCTTTGTTTCGCGAAAACGAATATTTCTACGTTCATTAATGTTTCATTGGGTTATACGCGTAGCTGGCTACACTAACGAGTCCACATTTATGCCAGCTACGCATTATGAATTCAATGATGTTGACTGAAAACTGGTAATTCACAAAAACATAAGTACCCATATATGTATACGGCGGGTGTTGAATATATGTATATTCTACGTATTATCGTGGCATTAACAAAGTGATTTTCCCTCGAAGCCGAATAAATAGATTCCAATGGTGTCCAGACTTGTTACGACGCATTACCAGTTGAGTTAGTAAAAAAATTTCTCCGAAATGAGATTAATCTAATTAACCTGCTATTTCCTTCACTTTTTCTTCATTAAAACCCCGATCCTTTTAATGCTAATACATAGGAATTTATAGTGAGATAGTCGAGGTATAGAATATAAAAATCCTATGTCAGACAAGCAGAATTTTTGTTTAAACCTCGGAATTAGCATGAGGAAAAGTAGGTTTTAATGGTTTTTTCTTCCCTTCCTTTTCTTTTTCTGTTCTTCTTTTACTCTTCTATCCTTTTGCACTCCATCCTTTCCATTGTTTCCTTCACTTTATTTTCCAACTTCTCTTTTCCTTTCCTTTCCTTCCTTCCTTTTAATATAAAACCACTTTTATTATGTAATCCATTGTTACCATTACAGGATAGTTGCAAAATCATTGTCAATATTTTCCTTTCCTGTCCCATTACTGTAACATTACTCTTGTAATATTAAATATTATAAAAACTCTTGCATTCTAAAATGAACTTGTAACAAGCAGAATAACATCGAAGCCGTCTCGCCTACATAGAACATAATATCAACCTCAACATCATCAACCGTTCTTCCCCAGGAAAGATTTTAAAACCCAACACAGCTTCATCGCTTGAACTCGTCGCGAATCTCCGAAACATGTTCGTTGCCGAGGTTCCTGGAGGTACGCCATTAGTCCGAATATACAAATTTATCATTGGGTGGGGGGGGGTGGTGGCGGCGGGTATCCCCTGGAAAATCCTGGCGGTCGGATGAAGCGAGAAAGGCGACCAATTACGGTCGCGGCCGAGGGCTCAGAGGATGACATTCTCCGGCTCCGGTTTGAACGCGATAGACACGAGGCGTTTCCAATTAAACCTCGCGCCAGTCTCATCGCGCAAACACTTTCTAACTAAATGAGGTTAGGCCGGCAACAGAGGGACCGTGTAGAATCCTATATTCAACCCGCCACGTTTCCCTTTCTTTTCTCCCTTATTATGCGTCGTCCCACTGATGTTCCAGCTGCTTTAAATGACACAGAGAGAAAGAGGAAGAGAGGTTGAAACAGACGAAGAAGGTAGAAGGGAGAGAGAGACCGATTATAATAAGGCGTCGCATATATAATTGTCGCGGTGTCTTCGTTCGCGCGAAATCTATCCTCCTCTCCTTTCCTAAATACGTTTCAAACTGTTCTAGTCGCGAGAAGAAGAAAAAACGAAAGGAGAAAATAATATAGAAAAGAATAACGAAGAACAGCGAAATGGAGTGAGAAGTCGGAAATATGCGTCGCTGCGAATTTCGCAGCTTTCAGAAGCCGCTAGCTCAATGAGCGTTATGTACCCACCCTTTTGATCCCTTCAAAACAAGCACGCCTTCTTTCAGGCTAAACGTCGTCGTTAGTCGCGTGCTAGCTACACCAACAAGCGAGTTAATAAACCCTTTTTCTCTCACTTCGTCCCTGTACCTATGTCTTTTTCTCTCTCTCTCTCTCACTGCTCTCGTTCGCAATTAATACGTCATATAATGGATCGTAACCGGGAACTAGAGATGGTGTTAGTTGTTAGAAAGGGAGCCTAAAGAATTTACAAGAAGAAGTCCTGTCGTCATAGAAATCGTCACTTTTGTTGGCTTTAGGCAGTCTTGTTGTGTAGAGCGATTACCGAAGGTGCTTGATGGAAATTTTGTATTGTAATGTAAAAGTTTGATTTTTGGAAAAATACGATCAAAACTAAGTTGGATATAATTGAAACAACATAACAAGGTTAACAATGTACTTTTAAAAATTCATCATTTAGATATATTTCCATATTGCATCAAAGACAAAAGAAAATTTGACATGTCGGTAATATTTATCTACATATTCCGGGGTGTATGTGTATTATATTTATATCGTTAAATTTTATACATGTGTATACTATATCATACTGTCAAATATAATTCCATTTAGTAAAATTATAATGTTTTCTCTTACGTTTTATCTGTTAAATCAAACTATAACACAAGAGAAATATATTTTTCATATTACAATTGAAAAAGTTCAGTGAAATAAAATGACCAATTCATAGACATAAGACAGCGAAGAGATCAAGATTCGAGAGCAACGCTGTATAATTTCAAAATAACAAATCCTCATCCTCCTTCATCATCACACTATCTCCTTATCACTCTGTTCTCCATTAACGAATTACAATGATCAGAAAGCAAAGTCAGAATTCAGATTCGCGCTAGAATACGAGTATTCCAAAGGGCAGAAGGATTAACGAAACTGGAGAGACACTTGGAAATTTCATCCGTCGCAATCGTCTCGGTCCAGCTTTTGTCAATTTTACAGGAAAGTACATCGTGAACGTTTCCTTCGGCGATCTGGTCGAGCGTAAACGGGCAAACGTCCGCGCCTCGAATTCCTGAAAGGTCCGCCATGACTCCGGTAAAGCGAAGAAATAAATAAAGCCCTCGGTGCTTCGTGCTATCTCGAGATACCGAATAATCGGCTTTATAAAATGTACCGCGTTGCGTGACTAAAGCTTTATAGGTCCCTATAATCTTTAAATGCGCGCAGCATGTCGCGTCAACGCGTGGACGTTTCCCTCGTCGTGTACAATTCGCGACAACCCCTTTAGGTTCTGTGTATCATTAAAATTCCACGCTTTATAATCGCGAGGTCCTTTCTCGAAGCGGTTATTAATACAGGCTACGGAGCAATTAAAATAATCAATGTTAATATATTTGGGTTAAGTGGGTGCGGCTTGACGAAGTACCTATACGATATATAAGTGCGTTACTGAAAAATTGGCGATATTTAATGATCACACGAAAAAAATGTGATAATTAGATCGTAGATATTTATGCATTAAGAAGATATAAGGTAAAAATCTTTTCGTATTTTATACAAACTTGAAATATGTTTTAACGTCAGATAAATGCAATTGATATGGAAATATCCGAAAGATGCAGCAGGGTTGAAAGATGCTAGAGATGTTCGCTAAATTTCTGTTTGCTAAGTTTCTCTGGGTGAAATGTCGAATTTTTTTTTATCGGGGTTAGGCTACGTACGCTCGCGTATATCTGGTTTGATAAAAAATAAAAACGACACGCTGCCAGCGGTCAACAATGGAAAATATATTATCGAGGCGTCGGTGAATATTTTTTTCTAAGCGCGCGTTCTTTCGCACCCGCGTTGGTTGCGATGGAAATTCCCATTAATTCACCGGGCGAACTTCGATATTTCACCCAGCTCGATCGGACAGCGTCGAGCGTTTTTCGTCGGTTCGTTTCAATTTGCTCCCTTCTCGTCCCTTTTACATCTTCCTTTATCTGTTTCTTTTCTTTTTTCCTTTATTTTACTTTTTAACTCCCCTTTTCGCGTTCTTTTTCTTCGTATATGTATAGGTACTAGGTGTTTAAAAAAAGTAAACGATATTTATACCTGCATATGATTCTGAACAATAAAGGAAATTCCATTTCCAATAATATGATAATTATTTAACTATAATTAAGTGTTTAAGTACTTTCAGGATTTTGTATGTAAGTGTATGTAATATAGGTACTTGTATTAAATGCGTTAATGAAATTTCAAAATGTTTCATATATTATAATACATATATTGATAAAAGACGCTTACAAGCGTTCGAATACTTTCATGAGTTTATGTATATATATCGTCGTATCGTCGATAGTATAATAACGTAATGTCGTCATCTATCGACGTTATCGAGGATACAGAGTTTCCGGATTAACAGGCCTGCCCACAAACTGGTTACTCGCGGTGTACGGAGCTTTTCACCCCAACCTTTCTATATTCTCTTGACTCTCTCTCTTAACTTTAACTCGCGATATTCGCCAGATTAGTTAAAATGTATTCGCCAGGGGTAGATTAATATCCATCCATTAGCATTACGCCGTGCTATCTCGGCCAATTTCCTGGAATGTTTCGCGTCAGGTGTTCGATTATGGGACGACGATCTTCAACATTTCAGCCTCTACTCTCCCTTGACATTGCGGATCTTCAAACCGCGGACGCATCAATACTGCGGCCTTATATCTTCGTTAATGGTGGTTAATGTTTGCCAGCCATACACTGGTGCCTCGTAAAGTCCACTGTTTATACCGCAATTAGCCGTGTAACGATACGTGGCCACATCGAATCGAGCATAACGCGATGCCTCTCCTTCGATCCTCGGGAATTTCGAAGCGGAAATTTCAAAGCTTTAAATCCGATGAAGGATCGACGAATAGACGAAATCATTCGATTTTCTGCTTGGTTATGTATAGAGGCAGAATTTGATCGATGATGAAAGCCTCGCAATCGTCTATAGGGTATAGTGATTTTAGTTTAGCAAGTTATATGGTGGATAAAGGCCCCTTTTTGATGGTAGAATTGATAGGAAAAGTTGACTGTAACAGGCCTCGACTTTTGTTGCTTTCGTAAATTGAGGTCAACATTTTTTAAAAATCATCTTTATATATATACATATATATATATATATATATATATATTTCTTTTTTCGTTGCTAGGGTTCAGTTTTTATTTATTGGAATTCTTCGTTGTTCGGAAGTTATAGTGCTTTTTAAATTATTCGAATTTTTTTTTCAACGTTCTTACAAACTTTCTTTATTACTGGAACTTTTTTTATTTTGCTATTTTATCGTGTTATATCTTTACTTTTTTATTTCTCTTTTATTGCTTTTGCATTGCCCTTTTATAACTGAAATACTCTCCTTTTTTCGGAGTGCTGCGTCAGAAATCCTCTTACAAGATTCCTTTTCGTGAATGTGGAAATTTTTCAAGTTCCATTTTGATTACGATAAATAATAGAATATTTGGAGTAATAGAGTGTTTTCACATTATTGATTCGAAATATTCGCGAAATAAGTTGCAGCTAAATGTAAAAATTTCAAGTCTCAATATCACTAAGAATATTTGATAAAAAGAGCGAAAGTTCGGTGAATAGCATATAAATTATTTTTCAGCCACGATTCTAAACTTATTGATAAAAGTAAAATATCGTGCTTCAATTTAGAATCTAATTGTATCGTAACGTCTTCCACGCTACTCTGTAATTACTAATCACTTAACCAGTGTGAAACAAATTGTCGGACAATAGAACCTCTCATCATTTACTATAAATCCTATAATTACTTAATACTCCGGGTTTCCATATTCCCGCTGAGTGAGAGAATTACGTTGATCGAGCAATAAAACCGCGCAGACTCCCGTGTGTTTTTCCCGCGTACGAATCACATACAAGCGAGTCGACTCGATTCACCGGATTATTTATGCCAGGTATAACACACGGGGAAGTGAAAATGAGAAAGCGTGCAAGGAGAAAATGAAACAAAGTTCTTGCCGGTGTGCGCGCGTCACGGGAGTGGTTGTGCGTTTAATTGCATCGGATAGAGGCGGCGTTTTGCATACGTGATCCATTCGACGGGATCGATCGTCGGAAAAAAGAAAAAAAACGAGCGAGGGAGAGAGAGAGAGAGAGAGAGGGAGAGAGGGAGAGGAGAAAAAAATAGAGGACGAACGGAGGAAAGCGGGACGATACAAAAAGCTCGAAGCGACCAGATGCGGAAGAAGAAAACTCTTTCCATGCTCGATTTTGTCCCCGTGTGTTTTCTCATTAATTTACGATGGTTCTCGGAATGCGATACTTATAATCGTTCGTCACTGAACCAGATATGTTGTTAAAATGAACTTTTTCCTACGGACCACGAGTGCAAAATGCCCATCGAGCAAATTTTCTCCGGAATGTGAAAGGCCTCCCACATTTATATTCCATGGTTATGTGTGAGTATTTGAATACATAGACGTCCACACGTATTACTATAGGAACACACATGCGTAGAATCATTGGTTCGTTCCACCTTCACGAACACACGTACGCGTCCGATATTGTCCAGAACGACGAAAGGAATCGATCGAAACGAACTGAAATTACCTTGGTTCGTTCGATTTTCGATTCATTCGGCCGAGAGATCGATAATTCACCGGTTCGTTGCACCGACTCGTTCTTGCTGCTGATTAATCAAGTACGCTAATAATTACGGTGACCTTTTGAACCGAAGGAACAAGTTGCCCCTCGAAGAGCCGCGAGTTACTTAAATGAAAGTTTGATTAGTTTTTGATTTTGATTCTAGCGAGATCAAGGGGAATATATTGGCTATCTTGTAAATATATTTAAGTAGATCGATCTACATTTGTCAGACACAGTAGAAACTTGACCGTGTTTCGAAAGACCGAAACTATAGTACGATTCATTTTACTCTTATTATTCTACGTTTACTGGTATAGTAGTGTAGTGAAACTTTCGATTTTAACTTTTAATCTATGAGCTTCTAGGCAAGCCATAAACTTATTTCTCTCTCTCTCTCTCTCTCTCTCTCTCTCGCGATATGATTATTTTTATCCCAACTTTACATCAAGCGTAAAGTAACTTCTATGCTATTGCTATCTCCGATCAGAAACGTCGTGACATCTTCTAAACGATAACAAACTTTTTTATAAATAAATCAATAAAAAGTAACATAAAAGAAACTCTAACTTTATCCTCATTTTGTATTCCTTCAAACTGAGCTAGCGCCTATAATTACCAAGTCTATATGGAACGAATAAAAAGTATCATTAAAAAGAGTAAAGAAATAACTAATTCTATCTTCGGTTCATATATCCGTAGAATTCAATGAAATTCTAATAATCATTCAGTGCGAAGCACACGTAAAATCTCAAAAAATGGAAACAAATATTTTAAATACAAACCAATTGCCCAAGCACAGGTACTTTCTGTAAAAGTCGTACAACGATAAAGAGTAGGAGGAGAACCTGAAGCAAATCCAGCCTCGACGGAACGATATCGAGCCATTTTCCGTCTGTCGTGGTACGCGGAACACGTGGCTGTCCGTTCACGGTGCTCGCGTTCGTTGGAGCGTAACGACTCGGACACAGTTACTGCACCTGTATGCACGTGCAGCTTGCATACCGCGATACTTTGTCGGACATTCTTATATAGGGCATACACTAGCTACAGGATGGTTCACGAATCTGTGCTCGATTCCTCCTTCGAAACGATAATCCACGCCAGAAACGAAGCACAGATCAACTAGGAAACCTGTTGATTCTTTGCGTGGAAAATTCGATGAAGAGGAAGAATTAAAATATCGAAGGATGGCATCAAACGTGGTGAATTCGGCAATTTAGCCATGTATAGACGATGATCGCGAGCCGATCGACGTCGATGAAAGTTTCAGGCGCGTCTCCGCTCGATTCCCCATTTATGTTGCATCGCGAGGAAGCGTCGAATTCACCGCGCCGACCATCGTGCCGCGTCGATAAAATATCGGGGAATTTTAATCGGGCCCGGGTTCACCGTCGACGTTTAATCTCGTATCGGCCCGCCAGCCTGTAAACACTTTTGCTTTTCGTATATTGGATCACGTGAGCTCCACACAATGCGATGGGATACGGAGGTGTTCTGACTGGCGTCGAGGATGATCGACGTTTGCAACCTCGTCTGTAGACCATAGACAGACAGTGCCCTGTAACAGTCTTAGAACTGTAATTTTCAATCAGCGTGACGCAAAATTTTTTTAAACAATACTTGACTATTTGGTCAACAGCACTGACCTCTTTTCCCTTAGATTGTACAAAAAGAAGAGGACAATAACCGTGCGGTGAATGTCCTGTCTTGAGTCAAACAGAATGTATCTTTTAGCGTGTCGTAGAACTTTAGCAATTAATTTATGTGCGCTATGAAATGAAAAATATGGAAAATTGTCAAAGACTTTTATACAGAATACAGTGTAACCATGGGACGTTGGGAGTGGAATCTACAGTATAAAGGAATATCTTCAATTCCTTAACCATTCCATACAGTAACTTCTATTCGAAGCAACAAATTTTAATCATTTTCCAACTTATCCGAAAAGTTTACCACTGAATTTTCATTGGCGTCGAAGAACCACCGTTAATCAAACATGACGAACTTCCATGATATTGCGAAGCACCCCAATTACCAAGTAAAAACCTGCGCCATAAAACGAATTTTATCTGTCCCAAAATTCCTCATCAATCATGTCTCACGATTCTAATAAGCATCCCTTCATGAAAACGCTGTTTAATTCGCGTATAATTTACCTCTGCTGGGTCTCCTCATACCGAACAGCGAAGAGAAGGGAGGGAGAGCAAACGATGAGAAACAAGCAACTAACACAGCACCGACAAAAACAAATATAAAAGAAGAGAGGGAGAGGAAAGAGGATAGAGAAGAAAGAGCGCGAATAACGAGATAGAGGAAGCGAGCTCTTGCGAAGCGTAGGAGAAAATTGTCTGCAATTTCTGACAGCCTTCAAAATGGCGCGACGTACACACGCGCGCATATCGATGCGATATCGTCGGACGAGACCCGTGGAGCGCGAAAGGTTGCCACGACGGATCGGATTGGATTCGAGGTTTCTCGTTATTAATTTAATTACCGCCTGACAGTTCCATAATTAAATTGCTAATTTATCTGTCCAGGATCTGGCCGATCGCGCGCCAGCCAACCAGTCAGCTTGATGATTGCTCCCGGAATGACGTTTCAATTCTTTCTCCAATTTTCTTCCTCGTTTCCTTTTTTTACTCTTTTCCTTTCTTTTTTTTATTAATTTTATTATTCCAGACCTCTTCTATCCCGTTCTTTCTATCCTCTAGCAAACCTTGCTCGCTCTTTGCTTTTCCACATTGTTTCGATCGTTTATATCGTGATTATATTTCGTTTAAGCATACATATAATACGTATGTGTTATATTCGTTTAACAACGAAGAAATAGAGATTTTTATCCAGGAATCAAGGAACCATGAGAATCACGATGATGAGGAGAAAGTATCCTAGCTAACTTTCCCACTTCGATTACGATGTTTCGATGATTTATACTCGTGTGTTGTGGCTCACGAGCGTTCGTTTTCTAATTTGATGCGAAGCGTGATTTTCTTGTATAGGTTATGAGGAGTCGTCTAATAAGCTGTTTCTACTTTTGTCGGGCTCGTCCGTCCAATCAACGACGAACGGTACATTCGACGACATAGAAATTAATTTACCGATTTCATCAACGATACTCGTATTATAAAATATGTTTTTCGATTAACCGTAAAACCCAAGTCCCGATGTCGAATAAATCTCTAATTAAATCCTTAATTTATTCTCAAATCTAATCCCGCAATCTTCAACGACGTTAATTAAATTCCTCTCGATCAAAAAGAAATCTGGGTAGAAGATATTAATATTCGAAATCAAAGCGATAGCTATTCCGAACACGTAACTGTTTCGAACTTTATTATGCTCTTATTACGCGGTTAGTCGCGCTTTCCTCGGATTCAATTGGCCAGATTGGTGAGCAGAGATCGCGCCTTGATCCTCGCCAAAAGGGATCTTTCGATCGACGCGGCGTACCGTGAAACTTATTATCGTTCGGCCATCGCATCGCCGCCGCGACTCCATTGGACAAATACCCGCGCGCACACGTGGCTATTCCCCTAACGGGTCCAGCAATTTCCAAAGACCGTTATAACACCGCCGTAAGAATCGTCGATCGCCAAGTCGAAATGCAATTAATTATATCGAAAGGCGGTAAACGCGGCGCCACGGAATGCGACTTAATCACCAAAAGACCTCCCGGTCTTCGAATCACCCTCGCTCATCTTTTCTCCTTTCTTTCTATTTAACGTCTCGTTACTCAGCCCGGATCCCGTAACTAAAGTCTTTTAAGATACCGATTTCCCCCTATTAACGAGCAGTTGAAATAAAAATATTTCCTGTGGAGGTTCTGCCTTAACCTTCCAGCGTGATTCGATTATTTGTGAATCCCCAAAGAGATTGTCGGAGGAGATGTATAGTTTATTGGAGAATCCAGATTGGAAAGTATCAATTCGAAAGAAAGAAGTAACAAATCGAAAGGTACATAAATTAAGTTTCCTTCTTTCCATCTCTGCCTTACAATCCCACAATAACTTTCAACAAATAACTTCATCTACGACTTCGCATTCCATTCGAATCATTCTCTCGTCTCATACACAGCCAATAAAACGATCGCACACGCCAATCAGAAAAATTAAACACAGAGAGAAAGAGAGAGAGAGAGAGAGAGAGAGGCTCGTGACTGTAATTCAAAGCCGTCTCCGGTCGAAACGTCCTCCGCGTCTCATGGCGAAAGACGCCATGGAGAGAACCCCGTTAACGAAGACACGGACAGATTGATTAATGGAAAATACACGGGGACACGACGAAGAAGAGAGAGAAAGGACGAGAGGGAGAGAGAGAGAGAGGAAGAAATTCAGCCGGCGGAGGCGGCCTCGTGTATCAAGGTTAAATACAGATTCTATACGAGCGAACCGTTTAATAATTTTAATGAGCGAAGTTCAGCGCGCGGCTTACTTAAGGAAGTAATTGGTGATTACAGCCGGCGGGCTCGATCTTTAACGAGCAATCCGCGCTATTTCTAATTAGTTGATTTCACTAATTCGAACTTCGAAATTGAACCAAACCATCGGGTACACCCTTGTGTTCTCCATCTTCCGTCTTGCACGCAATTCATTTCGAGTCCCACCCCCACACGCCACCTGCCATCACCTAACGCCCCCCACTCTCGCGTCTTAATTATACGCGCGGTGTCAATCTTGCCGCGGTTAACGAGAATTCGTGCCGTGTTGGAACGGTTTGTCGCGGCCTCGTGTCGCTAATTAATACGGTCGATTTACACACAATCCACCGACTGAAACGGCGAAAGGAGGGCGAAAAAAAAGCGGAAGGAGAAAGAGACGCGATCGAGCTAGAAGGCGCGCGAGGATCCAGGCCGCGGGAACAAAGCTCCGCAAATTGGGAGCAGTCGGTTGCCGAGATGGCTTTAGATGGTTAATAATACGACGACTTGGGTTATCGACTTTTTTGTTTTCATTGACGTGTTGCAGAAAGGAAGATTGGAGGATAAAGGGATGTTTGCATGCACTTTGGTATTTTCTATTTTTAGTTAGATTTTATGTGAAGGAAAATCGATATCGTCCATTTCGTGACAATATCGTGGATACGGGAGACTTGATAAATTATTCGATAGAAATTTAGAATCGAACGTTGAATAGTGAGATAATTTTGGAGACGATAGATCGAACTTCAGATATGATCGATGTTGTTATGTTACTTATGCTATATGTTTCGCATTTAATTCTCTTGAAGAGATCCAGCTAAGAGCGTTATTTGATAGAAATTCGTAACAAAAATGCTAAGAACAACCCCATATGTGTATCTAGTACTCGATACCAGAAACGCAAAAAATCTTGATGATAAAGGAACGATTATTTTCCAAATTTGTCATTTATTCGCATTGTCGATGAGTGAAGAATCCAAAATACAAATCAGAAGGCATACGTGCGAATAACTTAGAAAATTAGAAACGTAGATGTATCGGGGAACTTTACCAGTGCGCGTTCCAATCTTTTCGGGGTGTAATCCATTCCGTGCCCTCCCCCCTCACATCCCTAAATCGGAGCGATTGTACGATCCGTACGTAATAGCCGTAATTACGGGCATGCCAGGGCCCCATCTGCCACGCAGGACAATTAATAATCTAATCAGACGGCAGTGATTAACACGTTAGACACGGACAAATGCCGAGCGAAGGTACAGCCGAGATGAAAAGGCGCCGTGCCAGCGAGAGAGCCTCTTTGTGCGTCCTCTTTCAGGTCGCTCGTCCCACCGCCACTGCTGGGAACAACCAGTATCCATCCCGAGGAAATTATTCCACCGAAGAAAAAGGAAGCGAGGAAAACGGATCAACCGGGTTCACGAAATTGAAACGTGAACGCGCGTGTTATTTTCATCGAGGCTCGATTATATTCTACCAGTTTAGCTACTTTCTCGTGCTCGATTTTAGTTGAATAAGCCAATGGATGTTTCGCTGAGAAATCGATATTTTGATTGCTTACAAGAAATTGAAAATTTAGTATGCTCTACGTCAAGATGAACAAGAACTGTATTATTATTGCTCTGTATATCAAACAAATTCTATGATCAATTTCAAAAACAGTCTCCGGAACACCTCCACTTCTCTGAACATTTCAATGTTTGCTATGTAGTTATCTGGAAAAACAGCGAAGACTTCGAAACTAATAATGTGAAAAAAATAATAAAATATATAATAAGCAAAATTTACTCTTGCCTTACCAGCAACAGTATGAAAGCAATGTTGAGCACATACATATACTGATGATTCCAATCAACAGTACTTTGATCTATTACCTCTACTCTAAAATACACTGCGTCCACTCTCCAAAGATTACCCTAATTGGAATTATGAAAAATTACTAGATAGAAAGATGTTGTAATTATGACAAATGAATTGAAATTATAAAAAAAACGTTAAATAGAAAATAATGCTAAATTTTAACTAATAAGGACAGTGTGGAAAGGTTCAATTACGAAATGTCTCAGTGCTTCGCACTCTCGCCGAATCTTCCTCATCTTCTATCGATTGTTATTTATCGTTTCGAGTATAACGAAAATCCCAATCGAAGCGGGTGGCTGTTTATCGACGTGGCATGGCGTGGCGCGGTGCGTTCAAGGGCCCCCTCTCTCAAACGAATCGACGTGGCAACTTTTAATTGCTCCGACCTTATCGAGCCAACGATGGATCCGGCGCGCGTCCTTTGCGGCGTAATGAGCGGAGATGCTCGACCGCTTGACCGAATCGCTCCATTTTCGATTTCTCCTTAATTACTAATTAGAGGCCAGACCGTCCCGCGTCGATCGACTAGAACGAGTAGAAGAAATTACACAGACCCGACCGGCTGGTGATCGCGCGCATAAAAATCTCCTTCTCCACCTCCTCCTCCTCCTTCGTCCTCTTCTCCTCTGCTGCGCCCAGACCACCGTCTATCGCGCGTCTCCTTTTTGCCCCACGATTCTCCCGTTATTATGCTTTTTCCCATTTCTTTCGTCTCCTAATTAACCTCCGGAATGTCCGATGATGTACGCGCTCCTCGTAGCTTATGGATGTTTCCATGTCACGTGCGATGATAGTTTCACGAAATTCTATATTTGTAATCGTTGGAACTTTTTCGTGATCTTAATTGTTGTTCAGATATTTGAAATATTCGAAGTTACCCCTCTTTCTTGAATATTTAAATATTGGGATACAAGTACGAACTACTTATGGTTTTAAGTCTATAACTTTGTAATACATGAAACAAATTACGTAATCAAGATTGTGTGCCTTAAGTATCTTTAAGTGCCTTTATAGTGAACGTACAATAACAAAAATAGAATTCCAAATCTTCCAAAATCTCTTCTCTTTTTAGAAGATTTTACTTTGTTACGAAATAATGGCTAATTATTCTTAATGAATAGAGGAAGACAAAGATGACAGAAAAGAAATGATAACACTTTAGTTTCTAGTTTCAAAAATTTCTACAATTACAGATTTGAAAGATAACGAGGATAAATGAATTGGTACCTGAATATTTGAATGCTTGAAAATGTAAATATGATACAATTTATTTTTAACAGAAATGGACCATGCGTAAGAAAATAGGAAGTCCTCGAATAAGAAATTATTATATTCAGTCTTTAATCTACTAAATCATCAAGCACAGTTAATACGATGGCGAGAGAAATTGGAGCTTCGCAACGAGTCTATATTTTAAAAATTATTATGAAAGCGTAGATATATAAAAAAAAAAAAAGAAAGGAAAGGAGTAAAAATAAAACGTGGAATAATAAGGAACGTTAGAAAGTTGGAGATTTCGTTCTTGTTCCTGTTTTGTCGCGCTTAAGCGCCACGATAATGGCCATTATGTAAATAGTGTACGTAAAATATGTTTCAAGCGAAAAGCCATCCGCGCCGGTCTTATCCATATTGTATCCACGCGTATGTTACTATTACGGGCAATTTGAGCTTCCTATTATTACTAGCACGTTCGCCGTGTAATAATATGGCATTAAATCAAATTGCACGGGACACCGGTGCGTTTCGTGCAAAAAGTCCCTTTTCTAATTGAAATTTGATTGCACCTGCCGAAAGAGAGAGAGAAAGAGAAGGAGAGTGAGACGACGTAGAGTGGTACAGAGAGAGGGTGGGAGATGGTGGAGAGTGAGAGGGGCGTATTTAATTAAGTGCCTCTGCAACGGGGCACCCATCTCCGCGTGAAATTCCTCCATTGTGTTATTAAACGGCCTTACGATTAAGGAACACTTTTCCACGATTATCCTTTTGTCTTCTCCGGGGCACATTTATTACTAGAACTGAATTCAGTTAATTAACACCACGAAAATTGCGCAATCGACGATGCTCGCGTAATTCGTGTTTCTTCCTTCCCATCTTCTTTCTTCAGTTGTCGATTCAATGCAATATCAATGCATCGATGATAAAGATACGGCCTATGTGCCAATTTACGAGAATAAGGGAGAAGAGGAAATTTTTAATCGATCTCGTTTACGCGTGACGCCAAGGCGCGGCTTTTTTTTTCTTTCTTCTTGAATCTCGCGGCTGGCGAAGTTCGCGCGAATTCGAGCGAGCGAATGAATATTTCATGTCCCTCTGACGGGGCGAATAAATCGCGCGGATTCAGTAAATTGAATAGCGAATTATTACATTCCATAGCAGGGAAAATGAGTACCGCATTCAATGACGGCTGTGCCGAGAGAGGGCGCTACGCGTGTCGGAAGGGTGCGCGCCCGGAGGGGTAGGTTAGAACGTAATTCCAATTATAGTTCGGTCGGACTCGGTGTGTACAGAGTGTTTCTAGAACGGCGTAAGGGAAATTTACGTCTGACGTAATATATGTATGTATAATGATGTGATAAATGATGTTTGATCGCGAACCCATTCCGATTGAAAATAAGAGGAAATATTGACGAAGACGGGCGGAAAACTTTTCCTTATCAAATATCGATCGTTTTCGGAAACACCTTGTACATACAGCGGCTTATTACACTTGCCAAGTTGCGAAACTGTTAAAGAGACGAGTCAAACCGATGGGGGTACGTTCGGCGAGTTCTATAAATACACGTTCGTTCTCTATTCATCGGTGCTTGATGTATTCCATCAGGTTAGCCGCGGAACGCTTTGGCTCGTCAATGAGAGAAGAAAGAAGAGAGAGAAAAAAAAAGGTAGTAATTTATAAACACGATCAGAGGCCGACTTTCCATGTGAGTAGAATACACCGCGAAGCAGAACAATAATGAATCCATTTAGGAACAGGAACGGACACTCGATCAACGGAGATCTTATTTCATGGCTGACAAAGAAATATGGATCATTATTACGGACGTGTGGAACAAGTTCTTGTTTCTGTGCAACGTAGAACGTACCGTTCAACGATGTTCAATGAACAAATTTCCAACATCTTTCGAGTACTATCGAACGTATATTCCACTTCGGAATGCAAATAGCTGTACCTTTGTCCTCAAGTATGTACGATCTATAAATTACTCGACAAATTTCATTATCTTACGCGGAATTTAAAAGAAACAATGAAAGACACACGAGAGATATTAAACCTTCTGAATACTCTTGGAATATTCTCTTAGACCCAGAACCGGAAGGTTTTCCTATATACTGCAAGCAGCGACGATCATACGCGTATTTATTAACACCATCGTACTACTCTACGTAATGAATTCCTGTACCATTGAGTCTATTCATTTGGAAAATCAAGGCACTAGAGATAGAAAATTGGACACAAGTTCAAACGAAGGCGTGGCGTTGTCCAACCGGTGAACTCGGATTTTTAATCGCGCGAAGCGCTAACGAATCTATTTAGACGGGCCGCGGAAAGGGTGGCAACCACCGCCACTCTCTCCCTTTCCCTCGGCCGCTCGATACAGGGATCTTGGATAAACGGACAAACGAACCAAATAATTACGCTAATTAAAGCCGCCCAATTTGCGCTTTAGACAATTAAAGTGGCGAGGGTAAGGTGGTCTAACTCATTAACAGCGAGCCGGCCTCGTGTATGCACACGTGTGCACGTCGGGAATGCGTGTGTGAATGCGTTCATTTCGACGCGCCCGCGCGTTTCCATGTTTCCCTCTTATTCCCTCTTGTTAGCGAGACACGGCGAGGTGAGAGAGGGTGGAGGGGCGAAGAGGAGGAAGAGGAAGAGATAGAAGAGGGTGATCACCCTCGAGGAAATGGGCGAACAGACAGACGAAGAGACGGAACGGAAAGATAGAACGAGAGGAAACGACGAACGAAAGATGGCGGTGGGGCCAAGTTGTTTCGTGCGCCGTGAAACAAGAGAATTGAGCGAGAGACGACGGCAAGGGTTGCCTTGGGGGAGTTTCGGCGACTTTTTTTGCTTGAATTTGATGCACCGTGCATATATACTTGTTAATACCGAGGAAGAATTACGAGGTCACCGCCGTATGGACAATTGTCCGGTATCAGCCAAGTGTGAGGATTAAGCGGGATGAAGGCACAGTACAACTCCATTTTCCATGGCCTACCAATACTAATCCTTTCTATGGATCAGTTTCTACCGAATCGTATTTTTCTGTCGTTAGAATATTCCTTATGTTTGAAGAAAGTATGAAGAGCTAAGCACCATAACGATGAAGTCAGTCCACTTTTATTCTTTGTAAAATAATGTTCTGCGTTTTTTGACAGACAACATTTTGCTTTTTATTAAGCCGTCTGTATGAATTTCTCGGTTGAAACGGACGTGAGATTGAAACGTAAAATTTGAGGATCGCAGCAGAATTAATGCAAACGTTCGGTGATACCTAATCGGTGGAATGATGATTTTTAAAATGTGTCTAATTTGAGAGACGTTCGAAATTCATAGTTCGGAGTTCACGAAATGACTGTCTTTGATCCTTGCGCTTTTGGTTGGAAATGTTGTAATATTATTGCTGTAGTGCGTGCTTCAAAGAGAATGGAATCAATTACGACAGCTCGTTAACGCAACTGTAATACAGTTGCAACGGACTTTCTGTTTCGAATATATTATCTATAGTAAGAAGATTAAAGTGAGAAAATCACGAATCGATCGACTTAATTTCGCTCCAGTATTATTAATAATTTTTGTACTCGTCAGAAGTTGCGAGAAACAATCAGGCAACCGTTTCGATTCTACGATATCCACGAAATAAGGAAGCAAAGTGTATCCGAACTCATTAGGATGATTATTCCAGGCTTCAGAGAGCAGAAAGGATAATTAAGGACACGGTTCTTCGGTGTGCTCTCGATTCTCGTGTTTCAGATTGCGTATACCTCTTTCACGAGCCCCGGTGGCAGACTAAATGGGTTAATTCTCGAGATAAAATGAAGGCGATTTCGGGCGTCCGTCGAATTTCGCGTGTAACGCGATAGGGTTATATAAATTTTGATCGCGCACCAAGGGGCCCGACAGCGCAATTTAGTTAATCTGCATATAATTGCCGCGATGTATAACCGCTGAAGGCTTTTGAATATAATTAAGCTACTTGCCACTTCGATCATATCGCGTCTTCCTTATAAACGAACGCCTAACAGTGTACATATATAAAGATTATCCAGAAACGCTGAACGTTATTAATGGCAATGAGTCTCGAGAAAGTAGCAATCGTAAACGAGCTCAAAGTCCGACGAATCGACGCGAAAGGAAGAAACGAGAGAGAAAAAAAGAGAGAAATAACAAATAGGAACCTAACGGTACAGGAGATCGATAATACAAAAGAACCACAGAAAAAAAAGATACGGGAAAAAGTGAAACACGTAAAAAAGAAAAAAAAGACAGAAGGGAAAAACGAAAACGCATTATCTTCGTTTTCTACCGTGAATCGCATTCTCGAAGCAGTGCGCACACATTAATCCAATTACGAGCACGAATTTTTCGACTCTGAAATCATAATAATAAAGCAAACGTACTGGACGGGGCCCGCGTATCGAATCAGTGGTAATTAAATAAAAGCTGCAGCAACGTGGAAAAAAGCGAGCGGCAGACCGTAGACGATGCGGACTGAAGGGTGGTATACGGTCGCTGAGGAGAAAGAAGGAAATGCTCTGCGTATCGTACGAGGATGCAATAGAGACGGGTAGAGGGAGAGCGAGGGGCGCGGAAAGGGAGAGGCAATGAGGAAATTAAATACCGAGCGACTGCAATCGTGCTAATTTAACTACAGAAAATTACGCCGCCAATTCTACGAATCGCGTTCGTTCCAATACCGCTAAATAAACGCGCGTGCCGCACCGCGCACACCGCGTCGCGCACGACGAGTGCGTGTATCGGACAACGACGGACGTTCTCTAGCGACGCGACGTTCGTATTCGTCCGAGCGTCGCGGGCTAATTGCGCGACCGGAAGGTATCTTCGAGAGCGCGCGCGGCCTCGAACCCGCGTTTTTCATTTTTCCTACATAATAACGATTAATCGCGTACGCTCCCGGACGGACTAGCCCGGTTTAATTAAAAAGCGACACGGCATATGACGAACCAGTAGCAACCCCCTCTCTGATTCCACTTCCTCATCCCCTCACAGTCCTTTTACTATCCTTCGTCGTCGTTCGTTACCCTCCTCCCTTGTATGCCACCCTTCGCCACCCTGCGTCCTTCTTTCCGCGACGAAACGGCCGACCGGCAAATTAGATTGAAATTGACTAGGTCCGGTAATGAGGTGGCCCGCAGGCTCGACCATATTAACTAGTGTGCGTTCCAGAAAATGAGTTCCGACTTAACAACGAATTACCTCGGTGAACCCCCTCCCTCACCTCAATTCTAAGTCTCGTTCGAGTTTCGCCTAAGCTCGTTTCCAACTGACTGCCCCCCATCACTTTCACAACCTCCCTCTGCCCTTTTGCATCGACTATCTGGACAATTCGGTCCTAATATAGCTAATCGATACAAAAAGCCCGAATTTCCAATAACTATTTAATTCAGTCAATCAAAATTCCTATTAGCTCCCGAGCGCAATTTGGCCGGATATACCGAACATCGCGCTCATATTAGAAGTTCGCTGAGATATTGGATGGGGCCAGCAATGGCTACGAGTCGGTCGCGAAATCGAATTAATTCCGTCCTGGTCCATAAAGGAAGACGTTTTGTGCTCTTTCGACTCGTTCGGAGGTTTAAGCGTCCGGCAAGAAATTATTGCTTCTCTTTCTGTGAAATTGATTTTTTTTTAAGGATGAAGAGACAAGTAGAATGAAACGTTGAACGAATCGAGGTCGAGGTTTGTTATAGAATGGACGAAGTTATTTCGCCGTGAATCCGGCGAATGAGTAAACTAAATTATGTATACATCTGGATGTAGAAGTCCTCGTTTTGATTTTAACTACGCCCGTGTTCTACAGTTCAACTATTCCTGACCCCAGCATAGTTCGAACAGCCTCTCGTTTCGCTCCATTATTATTTTTTCAATTTAGAAAATCGTGATTTTACAGCGGACCCGTAAAATTCAGAGATCGTAATGTCGCTCGTAAAACAATTCGATAGCAAGCAACTTCCATACGATCTTATACCAACTACATATATCAATTTTCTATACACACGTGAAAAGTTCGATTCTCGTGAAATTTTGGAAATTCTAGAATAGCAAATTACTCTTCTACGGTCTTAAACAAACTATGTGAATTTTTTATACGCATGTAAGAAACACAGTTTTCAAGATGTTTGGAAATTTTATAACACCATACATAGAGCGAGAAATTCAATTATCAAGAAATTTTAGGAATCTTAGATGATGTACATAAGAAGTTCAATTTCTAAGAAGTCGTAGAAATTATATAATAGCAAGCAACTCTCATACGACCTAAAATTAATTTCTCAATTAATTAAAATCAATTTCTAAAGTTAATTAATCAATCTCTTATGTAGGTACGCGTGAAATTCAATTCTCAAGATATTTTGAATTTTTAAAATAGCAGGAAACTTCTATACGTTTCTAAACCAACAACATCTATTCTCTATACATTCATAGGAAATTCAATTTTCAAGAAATTCCCAAAATTTTAGCGATTGCTATGCGATATCATAAATCAATTATACATAATATACTTTAGTAGTTTGAAAGATCCTAAACAATCGAAATGTTCTGAACCCGGTACGAGTCAAGTTAGATTTTTGGTATACACGAGTTCGAATGCCACTCGAGGCCATCGTCAGGCTACTCTGATTGGTCTGATCTTCGACTCATTTTAATGTAATTAACGTTTTGATTGCATGCTTTGTTTCCTCGTCTAACCTTCCTCTCCGTCGTTCGCCTACCGTCCCTTACCCGCCACAGTCCAGTCCACCCCCGTAACAAGGGGACCGTGCAGTAGGAGGATCGATCAGTCGTGACTGGCACTCTCTGTGTGTGCATGTGCGTGGGCCGTGCACAGACGCTCATACACATACACATGCCCACCCATACCGAACACAATTTCACTTTCCTATAGTTGTCACTTTACACAGGCTGCGCATTGTCTTTCGTTTGATCTACCTTCTGATATTTAAACACCCTATCGAACCGGTATCGAGAACCCGTGTACGCAACACCGCTGTCAAGACTCTCGATCAACATCTCAATTTCCAACGTAGCTCTCTGTGTACACTTTACTCAATCTTTGAAGCTAGTCCGATATACGTGTTTCTTAAAAGCGATACTTGTTACACTTTCGTAAAATAGCAGGTATTTCGGAAAATACCAATGTATTTCTATTTTTAAGATCAGTTTCAAGTTATGTAGCAAGATTTGAATACTTCCAATAACATGAAATACTCTGATAAATGTACAGAGTCAGTATGTACTGACTGTCTGTGTGGCCGGCACTCAATTTGATCGTGGCGCTATGGGGGTCACCGGTGACCGGCACACCAAGATTAGTAGAAATACATAATTTGAACAAATATCAATAGTTATACATTTTTTATCATTACCATCGTTACTACAATGATGTGACGAAATTAATGCAGTATAAAACATAAAAATATGTTTTATTTATACATGAAATATAGATCTATTACGTGCGCCCTCACCACTGGATGTCGAAAATGGGAAAACACGGTTTTTCCGTGTTTCACCTTAATGAAAAATAACCCTTAGGAACTTTTCGGCTTGAAAGATGTATGATGGCAATTAAGGACCTTGACAGTAAAGTAGAAAATGCTAAATCTCGTGCACCTTTAGGATTATTGGAGGTCCGAATAAGTATGACCGAGGGATGAGTTATGGTTTATGGTAGGTCCCGGAACGTAACAACATAGAGCAATTATTCAGCAACGTGAAGAAAGTATGAGACAATTGATAATTATAAAAAATAAGTGAACCGAGCGAAGTTACACTATAACGCCATGGGGGTCACCGATGACCTCGGTGAGATAAATTCATTAATAATGATTATACACCGTAACTCTTGTAGGTAATATTTTAACATTATATGTATTGCATAATAAATAAAACATCGTGGCGTCACGGCCAAACCTTGTAAAACTGGCGTGTTAGTATGTTAGCGAAGAATACGAGTAATTTTATTTGCTTGAACATATTATTGAAATTTCAATCTTTTGTTTCCAGTAGAAGATCGTAAAATTAATCGTCTATCGTTTCGTTATATCGATTTTCTATTAATATGTCAAGTTTTAAAAGAATTGCCAAATGATAATTTGTTGTTATTTTGAGCTAAACGTGGAAAGACTGTCATCTTTTTCTCAATTCTTTAATAAGCTGCCCAGGAATTAATAAAATAGAATGGAATAATATTAATTAGAAGACATAAAATAGTCATTCCCCTATTTTTACTAAATTCCCGGTTACGAAATAAAATAGCTACGGCTTAAAAAAATAAAATCGTGTAGACAGCCAGTATTTCCTCAACGACTTTCATAAATCCAGACCTCATAGTCCCCCCTCAAAACACACTAAACGTCATCGAAATGGAAAGTAATACAGAATATTATTGTACCGAGATTTATAACGTGGATGAAAGTTCAAGGAACACTAGGGTTCATTCGTCGAACAAGTTTCATATCCGGCAAGCAAATCTCGTTACGAATTGCTAACAAAACGGCGGAGGACTAAAACGCGAAACCATTGTTCCTTCTGAATCTTTTTCGCCGCGTATAATCGAACCCTACGGGGTCGTAAAACCACAGATGTCCTGCACCGGTAATAATTGCTCGATTTGGTGAAAACCGTAAGACTGGCTGACGAAAGAGAGAAAGGAACAAGGAATCTGAGCTTCGACTTAATTAATCTATTTAAATTAGCCGCTTCCTTCCACCAGAAGAACGCTCGTTCCGACGGCGTTCGCCTTAATCCCTCGGCTATAGTCGACAACGATCCCAGAATGGGGTTAAAAAGGGGTGGGCTGGTGTACAAACTATGAAAAGAGAAACGTCACGGACCGAAGACAATTTCCTGTCAGTTTTCCGAAATTTCAGCGAAACGTGATTTTGATGATCGCCTTGTCAGTAGAGTAGAACTCATTTCCGGACATGTTGGCATCATTTTAGGTAAAAATTGAACAGAGAACTGGAACGAGTTGATCAACGATCGTTAGCTTGCTAGCAAATTTTAATATTAGTACAGGGACCAATTGTCGAACACTTAAATCGAAAGGTAGAGCAAATGTGATAATATTATGAATATTATTCTACTAAATTTATTTGGAACGTACTATTATTCATACGATTTCCTTATGAATCCATGGAAGTAAGTTATTTATTTTAAAATTGAATATTAACCGCGTGCTGGATAATAAAATTGAATTATTTATAAAAGGTTAATCAGTTCGATTATAGATTTTTCTAAGAAATTCATTTTATTTTATTTCATATTTGATAGTAATAAAGGAGCTATTCAGCAGGTTTAAAGAACTAGTATGGAACAGTAGCTTTCTGGAAGTAGGTGAACGCGAATTCCTTGCGATATCGCGTGCGTATTGTACATTTATCACACCGTTCGCTAGAAAGTGAAAGAAACAAAAGTGAAAGAATAGCCATCGCTCGGAGCACAGGACGTGGAAAGTGTATCAACCGATCTATACTACGTGTAATCGTTGGCTGAATTGCTAGCTAAAAAAAAAAAATCGAGTGCTGCTTCGATAGCCAATGGTCGACTAAATATTTATTAACCTTTTCATCTACTTGTCTGTCATCGAGTTATTAAACTAACAAAGTATACTAATAATTCATAATAAAATACAATTTCCAATGTATTAAATTGTGTAATAATGTAATATGTAATATTTCGAAGACTATTAATCAAACGTTACTTATAATAAAATTAGATGACAGAACTAAATTAATACGCTTCTTTAACGAAACGTGAGTGAATTTATTCTAACAACTTAATATTTCTCATCTCTCCTTTTTCTAAAATTTCAACTCGCGATCAAAACGTACACAAACTATGATTTCATCATATGTAATACATATTACATAAATTAATGAAATTCTTATCACCGTTGTCCTTCTTGACATTATGAAAATTTTACATTTTTATACAAATCAATTAACGCTTCGAACTGAACAATTCTTTCAATAAAAATCTCGTTTTCTACGTATGCGCGAGGAATCGGCAGTTATTCGTTCGCGATGTGGCGTAGTAATTAAAACTGGGTTCATTAAACCGCGGTGACTGCGTTAAAAATCGTGCTCGATAAATCCGGCCCACAATATGGCCAGAAATATTTGTAAACGAATAACGTTCCATAGTTAGTGGTGGGTTTGTGTCGGGCAATGTGAACTCGTTAAATGATTCGCGTCGCCGCGCTGTTCAAGGTGGTCGTCTGACGTTGAACGCAGGCCAACGGAACGCGATGCAATTAATACGTCTTGATTAGTTACCGACGAGACACGCACTTTTCTCTCTCCCTTCTTCTCCTCCACATTCATTTCCGGTGACCACTGTCAGCGATAACGCTTTCGATGAATCGGTCTTAATTCCGAGTATTCGAGATCCGAGAAATGAATGAATGTTTTCTCAATTAAAAATTAGTAAATTTATCGTTACAAGTAGTATATTTGTTAGTATAAAAATAAATTAATTTGCATATTCTATTTAATTCACGCTAAGTTATTAATATGAGATTATTATTACGAATATAATTAATCAATTTGTATTGCACTTTAATAAGTTATTAATTAATTAAACGAGAAATGTGTTTATTTTTCGTAAAACTGATCTCGGATTTTATTGTATCCGGTCTTTCTCACAAAATCAACCGAAAGACAATTTGTCTTACAGGATAAAAAGGGGATTCTGCCCTGACAGCGTTGAAGAAATGAAACCTAAGCAGAGATTTGTTTCATCTACTAGAACATGACAATTTAGGTATTTGATATATTTTTATTACATTATTACGATGAATGTATTCTGTGTACTTTTAGATTTCCAATAAACCTATAAATATCCATACCTATAATTATTAACAATCCCGATATTGAATAAAAATTAAGAAACATATTATATATATCACAATACACAAAATTTCTTTCTGAAGACTACTTTTTGAGAAGAACAGATGTCCTCAACTAAATATATAGATAAAAAATTAATAAATACAAATATAATAAACATATAAACAAATATAAATAAATAAACCGCAATGCAAGGAGATTAAGGAAAAAAACGGTTCTATCCAATAACATCTAAAAGAAACGTCACTTTTCAAGAACCCCTATCGTCTTTCACCGAACAACTTGACCGAACACTTAATTTTCAACTGGATCGCTAGTTAAGAGCATATAAAATCGATCTATTATATCAGGCTATTAACCCGGTCGAAAACAAATAGCGAGAAGTAACCACCAGCAAGCGGTAATAATCACATTGTCGACGATAGGAAGTCAGTCGTTTTGCTCTTCTTCTCTCGTCCATTCGTAACCCTTTTTCCAGTTCCTTCTCACCCGCTGAAGGTCGCACATTCCCAAACTCGTTCCCATCCCTGGGTCGCGATACAAAACGAGGATTCGCTCGATCGAACGCGCTAATTGGCGTTGTTTATCGCCGAGCGGGATTTTCGTACGAGAAGGTTAACGAATTTACTTTCGGCCCATAGCAGATTTTCAGCTGGCTAGGGGTCCTGGCAGGGGAATAATAATTTTTTCCCGCGGATTACGTTTATCGCGCGTATCAATTCTAATCAAGAAAGGGTTTGGAGAGGAAAAAAGACGAAAAAATAAAAAAAATTGGCTGGTACGCGCCTCGAAGCTCGTAAATTCGCGCGTACAGTGGGCGGCGAAGAGAGCGGACACGTATGTGTGTATGTGCGTGCTTTTTCGGAACTTATTACGGGTCCTGTATATTTTCGACGCTTAACAGATATTTTCGGCGATAACAGATTTCTCGCGTACCAGTAGATTGAACCCTCGCAGCCGGTGGAACACGATGCACGCTATTTTTCAGCAGAAATTGAAGGCGCCGGAGCATCGAGGTCGACGCGCGCCCGCTCGATATTACGATGAACGCACACTTTTCCCCCGCGTTTGCCTGCCCCGCGAGTAACTCTCTCTCCCTCTCTCACTCTCTCTCTCTCTCTCCCTTTCTCTGTTTCTGTCTCTCATCGCCGTGTTTGAACCGCTTTTAGATGCGTATCAATGGGATAGGGGAAATAACCCTCGCGTCTGCAAAGGCTATGTCGATTTAATATTTCAAGATTTCGTTAATGATTGATGGTCCGAACAGTGAACTCTTTTCTGGAATCGAACTTTGCGTTTGTTCTCATTCCTCCGTTGTCTACCCGTACAACTATGAATTATTAACTTTCTTTCATTTTTCTAGAGAATATCCCTATTAAACTTTTTTTTCTTTCTTCTTGAAACATCGTTACTTTATATTTTATTTTAGGATGTATTCATTTAGAAAAATTTGGAAGAATTTATTTGAATTTTGTAGCACGTCAGGCACATTTACTTGCAACCGAGAAAGTAGCGAGCAACAGCTTATCGTTCGTTTTCTTAATCATAAGTGGCACCGATTCACTACGACCGCAAATGGGACAACGTCATTAAACGAAACGAACCGCGTTTCACTTATCTCGCCTCTCCTCCGTTTCAGTTGATCCACTTATTTCTCAAAGTGAAACGATTCTGGGGCGAGAAACATGCGAGCAGCAGATATCGATCTGTTCTATTAAGTGAATTTTCTCATAAACCTTCATCCCACCGCGGGCGGAGTCCATCTTAAAAGCAATCGAAGAACCGTGTACCTTTCTCGTGATTTGATGGGACGTCGCGAGAAGGGCCAAAGGATGAGACAACGGGACAATTAATTGCAGTCAATTACAGACATTTTTCTTTTTTAAGAAATAGAGAAAATTCCAGTGACAAAAGATTAAACTTGTATCAAAGTTCATTATAAAACAAGTAGGTGCTGAAAGTAATATGGAACGAAACATTGTCATTTCTTTCTAAATATTATTTTACAAATCAAAAAGAATACAAAGGCTCAAAATGTATGTGTTAATTGATCCTTTCACATTTGATCAATTGCTTTTGTTAACTTCTATAAGTACAAAATATTTATCGTTGTATACCTTACTAATTGATATGTATATAACAACAAATGTATTAGCTTTCAGTACAGCTGCTTTCAAATTATAATATTTTACACCTTCCTTATAAAACGACAAAAATTATATTTCTACTATCAACGAATAATAAATAATGATCTTTCCCAGACTAACAGAAATTAGAGAAGGTTAATACTTTACTAATAATCCTATTGCAGCACCCAGTCCTAGAAGAAATCCCAACTTCGATACTAAAATATCCATAAGATAACAACGAACGCTAAAGAATTTGAGCATAACGCTCCTGTTACTGAGGCCCGTGTATTTACTACTCTAAACTCACGCTAAAATCGTGAAACAGGGAGCGTTCAGTCGCGGAACAACCTGCGCCCCCGGCTAAAGTCGACTGGAAAGGTCGTCGCAACCGGGTCCTCCGTCCAATAAATTCACCGTGTAAGGACTGAAATCCCCGGATAGCGGAGCCGCGGAGGCTGGATTGTGCACGTGGAAAGGTGGGCAAAGGATAGGGTCGGCCACGAAGGAAGATAGGTAGGTGGAGCATGGATGTGGGTGGCAGAAGGGTAGGTGGAGGTTGGTATCTATCGCGGGCAACGAAAGTTTCTAAACGGTACGGTAATAACAATAATAACTTTTGTAACTCTGCCGACACACACCGGCACGAGAGAGAAAGAGAGAGAGAGAGAAAGAGAGAGAGAGAAACGACAACGGCGACGACGACGACGACGACGACGACGCGACGGGGCGAACTGAACGAGAACGCGACGCGTGCGCTCGCGCACACCATGTAGAAGAGAGGTACGAACGAGCTGGTCGCGAGGGCAGGAGAAGAGCGGCAAGGCACTCCGACGCGTAAATTGAACGTCCAACTTGTATTTATATGATAATAAGCGCGTTTAAATATACCCGGTGTACCTAAACTCGCTACTTAAATATCGGACGATTACGGGATACCCGTGGCTTTCTTTCGAGCCGAGCCTCGAAGCTCCACCAACCGACCATCCTTCTCTTTTTCTGGGTTTCTTCTTTATCTCTTCGGCCGGTTTTACGCAACGTGCAACGTGTACATGTAATAACATCCACTGGCCTCATATTTACATATTTACCAGAGCCCACGAGTTCGCGTAAGTTCCAGTTAATGCCGCCTTTATCCGGATGGAAAGTATTTCTCTTCTTAGCCACGGCTGGGCGAGTTCCTTACGAGCGTGGAATCCTCCTGCCCACGCTCGTTTCGCGATCAGACACCCCCTGGACCATTTTCATCCTCCTACCATCTAACCGATTTGGTCTAGGAATGGGGATAGTTTGGAACTGTGATGGCTCTGCGAACGAACCTTCGCTGGCTGTTTGACGGGCTCCTGGAGAAAGTACGATACTCCAGAGCCGCGACCGGAGGACATTTTACGAGCAAACGACGCGGTTCCGGTGATTAATGATTTTCCACGGATACTTGCGTCGGAACGGGTTATGTAAAAACTATGACCGAGACTTGGTCGAATAGGTCCGTCCGCCTGAAGAAATGCTGGCGAATCGTTCTTCTTCGGCAAGGAAATAACTTGCACGAGTAACATCTTTGTCTTGGTCGACAGTTTGGATAAACTGATTCGTCTCTTCGTAACATTAGCTATTTATCGTCTTGTCTGACTAACTGCATTACGAATGCTTTCAGATGCTGTTATGCTTGGAACGATGTCAATCGATTGGGAACATTAATAACTGCCATTTTATAACTACGGCAAATTTCTATTATTTCGATATTTTGCTAAATATCTACCTACTATTATTTATTTACTTTCATAATGATTTAATTTTGTACGAATTTTGAAATATTTTAAATATGGTATCCATTTATCCCAACAAAATTTTAATTAACGTCCGATTAAGTGAATTCCTGTCAATTGAATCAACTTACCTGGGCTTCTATTATATGATAATATATGATAATCCATTCAACTCTCCTATAATACGGCTAATTCGCTCCACGTTGTATCGAAAACGTGTTAAGCGAAACCAAAACAATGTGATGGAAACATTCGTATTATATGAGGGTTATCCAAGTTTATTAAGTCGTCGTATGTGGAACTGTGACGTAATTTTTGCACCGTGTTATATCGACAACAAATTTTCATATTACCGTGTTATAAAAGTGTAGAATGTATATTATATAAAAGAAAAATCATAGATAGTGAAAAGAATCAAAGCACTTTTATCTTTTGAACTTCAACTATATAAATTGTTTCCGCAGAGAAATTCATACAAACGGTGTCCTATTGCACCTGTTTAATTTATGGAAGATTATTTTCCTTAACGCAATTAGCGTTGAACAACGAGTTTTTTGACAAAATACATTTCTAACACGTCCTCGAGACTCTCATCTTTCAAAACACAGGATATAATATCGCGAAATGTGCAGAAGTTGGTCGATATTCGATTAAACGGACGCGTCTTGAAATCAGTAGCGAGTGGTTGGCCCCCGAGCGAAAAGGGGGGTTAAAAATACGAAACGGGGCCTCCGGATGGGTGGCGATAGGCGGCAAAGCTGGTGACGCTAGGCGATGGAGGACCGGGGTGGTGATACAGGCGGTTGGTTATAATTTTAATGACGGCGTGTCCGCGCGCAGACTATTAAGAATACGCGTCGCTAGAAACTTTTAACGAGACGCTGCCTCCTCTCTTTCTCTCTTTCTTCCCCTTACTCTCTCCTTCTCCTGTACAAAATCTCTCCTCTTTATCCACACAACGGGTAGGAGGGATGCAGAAGCAGCAGCAGCGTACACACACAGTCGGTGGAGGTGAGCAAGAGGGAAGCACCGTCGCGCGGGCTGGAACGCGCCGGGCGCTCACAGCCAGAGAAAACGAGGAGGAAAGTAGCGAGTTCGGTCGACGGAATATAGTGGGGCGGGGGCAGGGGATAGTGGAGGAGCAACGAGGGGAAGAGCGAGGCAGTAGGCGACTCGGCATTATGTATTTTATAATGATCTCACAACAAAATTGCAATTTGCAGCAGGCGATGTCGCACACCACCCCCACCCCTCCGCCGTCCCACAACGCCTCATCCACCCCCTTTGCCCCGTTGCACGCTCGTTTTCTCTGCTTAGTACACTTTCCCTCCTTCCCTTTTTCACCTCCCTCTACCCACGTCCTTTCAATCTCTCCTACTCTGATCATTTCTCTGTCTCTCGCTGTCAGTTCTTCCCTTCATCCACCACTCTCTTCGTCTTTTCCTTCGAATCGTCTCGTTTCCACTAACCAGACGAGCCTCACTGTCGATGCACCGGCGCACACCTGCAAACCTTCGCTTACCTCCGATTCAAAAGACCTCCTTTCTTCCAACCTTTACCTCCATCCTCCCCCCTCGAGGCTGCCGCCTTTCTCGC
>NT_176430.1:135559-139356 GCF_000188095.3 Bombus impatiens | reverse complement strand
CCCCTCGAGGCTGCCGCCTTTCTCGCTCTGGCCCCCTTTCTCTCCTTATCATTCGTTCACAGTATCTCTCTCTCACAGCGTGGCCGACGCTTCGACATGATCCTTTTCTTGCGACCATCAACCATCCCCTGTTACTCTTTCCCCCTCTCGCTTTTTCTAAACTACTCGCTGTCTCTGTCTATGTACCCAAATCACCCCGCTAGATGCACCTTTTTCACTTCCCCTTTCTTTTTCGGTGCATCGTTATATATGCGTTTAACTTGGTGCTTGCGGGATTTCTCCGATCAACTATCGTCCGCATTTAAGTAATGACGCGGACACGAGGACAACGTGGTACGGGCAACCATTGGCAAAACTGTCGAATTAGTGGTCGCCGCGTGAACTTTGATGATTTAATAGAATCGATTGATTTTTTGACTTGTTATTATCGGATATAAATTCCTTGTTAATAGCAGTGAATATGTGAATGATAACGATCCTTTCTTATATTTTTCTCAAACTTAAGAAATCTTTTAACGATAGAAACACCGCGATTAGGGCGAAGATTATACCTCGAAGCTTATCAAATTTAATTAAACGAAAACCCATCACCTACAATGATAAACGGGTACATCATATTCATAAATAACATTGAATGTTACCGAGTGTCGTCGTGAAATCGTGTTCGCGAGAAACACCCGGTATGTTAGACTCGCAAGGCACTTCCCATATTGTTCGCGGTCGAGGAGGAGGGATGCCCGTCGCCAGAGAATGAACGGGAGGCTAAATGAAGGTTGCGAAACAAAAGTGCGTTGTCAGTACGCGTCATTACTGGAACATTTGCATGATGTTAACAGTTCTCCGGGGCTAAACAGAGTTTGGCGACGTTAATTACAGCGCGCGTCGCGATTATACCGACTGCTTGTGATTAATAAACCGTTAATTGCATATTACACGCGCGGATTTGTCGCTTAGTAATTGATTCGACGTCAAGCAAACGCGGTGGCGTAGAACCGATCGATCGTTGAAGGCGTCCGCTTCTTGCGGAAATTTTGTAAATGAACGAAAAGGCTTGTGGAAGTTGCTGGCTGTAAGATATATCGGGATAAACTTTCGTGTTTTCGGGAAATTACAGACGAGCAACTTACATCCTTCCGTTGCAGGATACTCGTCTTACCTGGCGCCTTAAATATTGAAATTTTTAATGCACTCGCGTTGCCAGGCTTAATTAAAATTTTAACGTAACCTCGTATGCTGAAGGGAAACGTGCATTTTGCAGCAGCAGAAATTTCGAGTGGTACGTTAGAAATTTTCTCCAGCTATCTGAATTTCATTCATTAATACATTCGGCAAGAAACTTCTCGAAATTATCTACGACTACCTACGAGAAATAAGGAAACTGCTATTTCATGTTCGATCTAAAAGCTTCTAAATTGCGATAATGACTTGATAAGGAGCTATTTCAATATTAATTATATATTATATAATATGTCATATATAACGCAAGGCTGTAACAGATCATTAATTAGTTACACGATAAATGTAATCGTTAGGGTAAAAATTCTAACTTCAAAGTATTATATACCTATTCCTTACAAAAGCAACAAAAAAAATTTATTTCTATTATGAATTATAGGTACATAAGAAAAATTTTTTCCGTAGAAAATATAAATGGGTTAACTGAATTTTGAAATCCAGGTAATATTAATCATATCTCCGTTTATTATCGATAAATGATTTACTGTCCATCCAACTTGAAACGCGCAAGAGACAGGGTAGAGTCAGCCGGTGTCGGATTTATTATCGTTAAAACTAAAAAGCGAAGCGCGAGTGTTACATATTCCAATGACATCGTCAACTCCTGCCCGAGGGCGCAGCCCATTACGATTCACAACCCTTAAGCAACGTTCTTTGAGTCTCCTTCCCCTCCACGCCACCCAGCAGCCCCCACTGACGGCACTGTTGAAACCCCTAACCGAGATAACGACTCCGCTTTATCTCTGCGCCAACCGCCGAGCATAATACTCACTCGACGCTGAGTATTATATAAACGAGTGCAGACTCGCAAATCCATGGTTCCGGATTTGATCCACGACGAGTTTCTCCGCGTTTTCTCTAGATGATGTGTATCGTCATAATTTACGTCGTATACTTACTTAACCGTTTCGTTTTTGGTCAACAACGGATCCGATAATGACCAAGTTTAGATCGTTTGGAACTTTATATAACCTAGCAACAGTTCTTAAATCTTCAAGATGTTCAAACAGATCTTGCAACGATATAAGAATATAATACAAGAACAATGTAATATAATATATTAAATAAAGATCATTTAGATTTTAGATGTGGATATTTGGGTTCGTATTAAGAGCGAAGGACAATTTTAGTTTTTTAACATTCGTATTTACTTGCTAAATGTGTATATAAGTAACTTTTTATATTTTATGATTTCGTCGAAGAAATTTTAATATGTCCAACTGTATCAAAACCTATTATTTCTTTAACTGCGACAAGAATTTAATTAGTTTCATTATTATAATCAAAGAAAATTTTCTGCGTTGATTATGTACTTTGGTTGTTACACATGATTCTAAAAATCAGCAGGACGGTAGTTCTCTCTTTAATCTTCCCTTGCTTTGATATTCACAGCTATAACGCCGCTTCTTAAAAACTGAGCAAAAGGATTGATCGAAGTGATTATTCATGTACGACACTTCGAATGATTTCCATCGATTACGTCCAGCAGCGAAAGGAAAACAGGCGTTTTTCAAACCATATCTACTGGACATGCCGACGTGCGTTATCTTCGCGGCGTTCGTCCCGTTTCCCTACGCCACTGGCGTATGGGGGCTGGAGGATAAAAGGAGGGTTGCAAACGTGGGGGCCAGAGGGAAGCAGGTTGGTCGTCGGGGCCACAGTAATGAGGGAATGCGTGCCACCCTTCTGATAAGGGTGTATCTCACGGCGCCGCCGTTGCACTCATGTTTACATCACGACGCACTCTGCATTACGCAACATCCACCCTGTAACTCGTTCTGATTTGTTTTAGTTTGATCAGCGCGAAAATCCGCGTCAGGGATGTTCTATGCTGTACTCTATGATTTACGAATCAGACGTTGATTTTACAGTAAAATTGCTCTTGCTCTTTTTCTGTGATATCCGATAACATTTTATATTTTTATACAACTTCAACGATCTTAAATAAAACACGTTAATTTTAATTTCAAATAAATCCATTTTAATCTTTGGAGATTATGTATTCAACTATTCGTTGTTTATATTCCCATAGTACATTCAACAGTTCAGTAAAGAATGATTGCGAATATATATAAATTAATTGATTGCGAATATGATGGAACAATAATTGAGCTGTTTATCATTAATATAGATAAAACTAGAAAAAGTATATCGATTATCATACTACATCAAAATGATCACGATTGGAGCAGTAAATCAAATAAAATTTCGAAAATTCTAATGCATATTAGCAAATTGATAAGGATTTGTTTTAACGAATGAATCCTGGTAAAAGTATATTTATTTTGACATGCCAATTTTAGAGTTCCTCCCAATTTTCATTGCGAATAAGTAATAATTAACTGTATAAAGCTGGAAGATAAAGAAACGATTGGCTCAAATCCTTCATCGCCAGCTTCACTCTGTTTTACGAACTCGCGATGCCCATATAACACGCGTTTAACCTATCGTGTCTAGGAAACTGCGTTTCGCGAGTTTTTCAGCCGGTTCTTCTTTACTCGTGGCCCGGCTACAGCAATGAATTATTGCAAATTGTACATTGTGTAAAGCGGCCGTGGACG
>NT_176430.1:124472-135142 GCF_000188095.3 Bombus impatiens | reverse complement strand
GCGGCGGCGATAAAACGCTGGAAACTTTTGGAACTGGGACAAATGCGGTTTCTTGCGAAAACACTGAGATATAATGTAGCGCTATTACGACTTAAATTACAGACTGGAGCCCGCGGGGCTGGAAGCACGATGGTACGCTGGATAAAAAGCAGTCACGCATACGTAGCGTAGAAACGCTGGAGGCTTCTTATTTATCGCAATTAGTTCCGTGGGGTTTCTTAGAAAGGCTTTGGAATCGTCATTAGTTAAAATGCGCTGTGTTCTCGCGATTTCAAGCGGCGGTTCCCTTCGAAAACACCGAACGAGAAATTATTAATCGCGCGCTTTTCAAATTGCAATTAATTCCCGGCGCATTCTACCCGCTCCCAACCGATCATTCCTTGCACCTCCTTCCACCATTCAGCTGCGGAAAGTTACGATATTAAATCGTTATGAGCGGGTGATTCACGGCTGAAACTCGAGCACCGCTACCCTGATGTATCCGGTATTGTGTATTTGTGCCTTTATTGGGCTAAGTCAGCGTTTTTAAATCATTGTTAATTGCAAATTTTTCTAGTTTGATGCAACCTTTCGATCGTGTCGCGTTGTTTAATTTTTCATGTAAACAGTCGCAAGATATAATATTTGATTCGACGTATTGTCAGCGTATTGCGAATGAAGATTACATGGAAGTTCATTTTTACGTTACTTGACAATTGAGAAAAAGGATATTAATTATTATTTATTGAAATGTTGATAAAAATTAGGAAAAACATATATAAACCGAAAAGTGGATAAGAATATAATACTGGTAATAGAAGATGGAATAACAGAATTACTCTGTATAAAATCCATCTCTCAGTCAAGACGACCACTAGCTGTGGAAATATAATTAGTCGAATAACCCTAAGGAACTGTCATAAAACTAAGCATTTTTATTTTACCGTCAAGCCCTTCATTGCTACAAAACCATATTTCAAGTTGAGACGTTCCTTAGGGTTATTGTTCAATCAAGTGAAAAATGGAAAGGCCGAGTTTTTCCCTTGTTCAACGGTCATTTCCAGCCGCAAGCGACCCTTGGTAGAACGACCAACACTCATCAATAGTTTTCCTCTGCGACAGCATCCTCACCAAATTTTACTGGTTTTTCATCCGTTGACCAGGCAATATCTTGACTGGTTTTTCATCCTTAGATCAGTTCCCATTTCTTGACTGGTTTTCCGATGATGATTTATCAGTCATCAGTTTAACTTGTTACTTAACACTTCGTTGAAAATACATCTACACTCACTACGCGTAACTATTTATATTTACGAAGTTGTTGGAATAAAGTGGATATTTTAATTTGCTAACTAAGTGTTATCATAAGTTCAACCATCTCTATTATCCTAACCGAGATAGGGGATCGTTCGAATCGTGGCATCCATTATTAAATTGTAACAGGGATGTACGACTCCCGTTGGCGCGCTTTTCCGCGATCGCGTCCCTCCGCGAACGATCGAACAAACAGTATACTGAATTTTATAATGGTCTCCTTATTAAATCCACAGAATGTGACTTATCATGCTCGTTATCCGAGATTTTCAAAAGAAATAGAAAATGAAGAAAACGTACAGTGAATAGAAATCAAATACCTAAATAGTTGGCATGATTTGTGCATGGATGTTCATTAAAAAGTGTTGATAAATCGTAATTAACGCAAAGGAATTGATCATGGTCGAAAGAATAAAATTTGCAGAGAAACAATGCAACACACGATTATTCTCATTTCGCTCGTAGAACATACACAGTATGTGGGTGTATGGGTTGTACACCTTTTTCTTTCTGGGCCGAAGGGTGGAAACAACGAGGTACTCTACTCGAGAGCCCATTACATTTATTATTGCCCTCCCGTTCGTTTTTGTTATACCGCGCTCCGGAAGAAAAGTTCGTTAATGAATTTACTATAACTGCTTGGTTGAAGCTTTATAATTGGTATTGCCACATTCGCGTTATATAAAGTCTCGACTTGTAGCCCACATTGTGCTAAGACACATAAAACATATATATGTATGTGTATATGAATATATGTATATATGCGCGTTTATAAATATACCACGTTTACTACGGGGGCGTTCTTGTTCTCGTAAAAAGCGCGTTAACGATTATCGGCCACGTTATAATTAGTTATAACGAAATTACGATGGAAATCAATTACGCACCACGGATCAGAGTTTATATAACAATCCTGTTTTCGGATCATGATCAGGAAGTTAAGTCGATTTTTCTTACTCCCACGCGGGAATTAATCGATTTCACTTCTGCCGTTGAAAAATCAACGTGTGGACAATGCATAGAATTTGAACGCGTGGGTACGTGAACTTCTATAGTGTGACAGGATTATTTAGAGACAAGGATAAATCACTTAGTGTCTGTCAAAATGGAAATGATTCGAATTAGTGATACTTATACTATTCTAGATCTTCAATCAGATTGTCAAGGAGTCACTGAACCATACACTGTTCAAAATACTTAGAAGATTACCATTATGAATGATTTTATTGCGTCAATCAAGCAAATAGGAATAAAGAAGTTCTATAAACTTGATAGATTGGCATGTTATAACATGACACCGCAATAAAAGTGATTTAAGACGATCATTTAAAACAGAGCAATCTTCGAATTAATTCGAACGTTGTATACTATAAATCCTCGTGACTGATAACTAAACAACGATGTAGAAATCGGTTACCGTTAAACTCGATATTCTACATCGAAGAATCGTCTGTTAAATAATTCTAAAACTAAACCAATTCCAAACAACCACTTAAAGCCCAATTGGTCCCCACGCTATACACAGATCTATCCTACGCTTTCTGTTTCGCCGAATCCTCCTAGTACTTGTACACCCCGCTTATCCTACCTGTGCAACAAAAAATCCTGCTTCAAATTAACCAGCCCGTGCAGGTGCACTTTCGCGAGTTCACTTTGGGCATTATTTATTCCTTAAATCGTAAACTCCGAGACGAGACGCATCACCAATGCAAATGGTGGTGACGCGGGCGAAGGAAAGGAGAGAAAAGCTTGGCTAGAGGTGTATCTACGAGGGTGAAAATCGGGGGTGAATGGTAAAAATGGAGAGACTCCTATAGCACGTGGCGTGGCCGAAAATCAATTCACCGAGTGACCGGCAGCTTTTACTAGCGTCGTCCGGACGCGTTCACGTTGTGGCCCGATATCGTTCAGCCGGTTCACGACGTCTGTCCCCTCGATCCCCTTGTCGCTCCACTTTTTTCTCTCGTTTCTTCGCCGCGAGGCAATTATCCTTAATTCGGTCCTGTGGTCCCTCACTCTCCCCCTACCCCACGTTCGAACGTCCCGCTCCACCCCATCGTAGAGGTGGACTCTCTCTCTGCGGGTCCACCGATGCCAACCCTGGTCTACGTAAAAAAAACCGCGACATCGGGGCCTGGTAGTCCTGATACACCCTATGGAGTGGGGAAACATAGGGGGAGGCGCACGAGGAGAAGGAGGAGATGTCGTTCAATCTACATAATCATTAACAGAAAGGAAATTTATTTAATCCCGCGGCCGAAGGACTCGTTATTTCCCCTCCGGCTAATTTGAATACATTTGCCTCTCGCGGATGGTAAATTAGAATCCAATTTCGGTGTAATTTCGTGCTATTAAACGCGATTGGACCCCGGAGCCCCTCGTCTCCACTAGTGATCTCTTTTCGTTTCTCCTCTCCTCTTTCCTCTAACCTTCTCTTCTTTGTTACTATTAAGCAGCCCCTCCCCGTCTAGAGTATTCGCCTGGTTCTTCGAATTAACGATTCAGCACGCGGACTGTCCCATCCAGGCGCTCTCTCTTTCTCTCTGTCTCTCTCTCTCTTGGACTTCACGTTCCTTCTCGTTTTATTCGTCTACTTTCTGATCTTCGTTTCGAGTGGAGGGTATCTTGTTAAGTTAGCTGCTACGATAACGTTTTTTTGTAAATTTGATGCGACAGAATCACAAGACTGGGCCCCTTCTTTATTTTGAGAAATCTATAGATTTACATCAAAGAGATGATAGGTGTATAATAATTTTATGCTCGAGTATTATGTTTGATACTTTGGCGAACTAACCGAAAAAGTGTATCGGCGAACACTGGTAGCGCGCAATTTTACTTCGTTACTACCATTATAACCCGATCATCATAATCACCGATCAATTGTCCAGGCAGAAACCGCCCCGCATATCACATCCTTACGTCATTAGGGTCACAAGCGTATGCAACGTCGTCGTTTTCAAAACGAACGACCAGGGGAACACATAAGAGGTACGAGTTTCATCGGCGCGTAATTTCAAGCGTGCCGGCCGCGGAAATTGCCACGAATCGCGCAGGTGAATCGACACTCGCGCACACACGTGGACGTTAACGGAGGCCTCTCGACGAGGTATTAAATAATCGTCCAATCAACGTTCGAGCAACTCCCAAAGTCTTTAGAGGGCAATCTGCATGTTAAGAGGTTGTTAATGCCTTTTCGCCTAGAACCGCGCTGCCCACCAGTCACTCGATCCCACACACAGTCTACTCTCGTGGCAGTAAAACGCACACAAAGACGTTTCCCGTAGCTCGTTCGCGCGCAACCACCACCTTCTCCCTCGCCAGGAGACAATCTACGCGTAACCAGTTCCCTCTTTCGTCGTCGTTCTCATTTTAATCCTCCGCGCTCTGGACAACGACGCCTCCGCCGCCCTCGCATCCAACACACACTGCCAGACCGCGTGAAAGTGACCGGACTCCGGAAACTGGTTCGAGCGACAATTTATGCGCGAGTCAATCAACCTGGTAAATAGCAATTAACACCTTTTGCTCCGGTGGAGAGCGTGCGTGTCCCGGATGGTTCGAGATGTTCAACGAAAAATCTATTCTGATTTTGTTTTCCTTGCGCGATACTTACAATTGCGTTCGTTAGGACGTATGCTGATCTTATGCAAAATGTGGCAATTAGTTTAGATTATTAAGGGAATGGTCATCGGCAGAAATTATGTATTCGTATGAGATAACAATTCAGAATGTGTAGGAAAAGTTTCTACAAGTTATTCAATTTAAAAGTTAAAAGTTATGAGAACCTAGTGAATTAACTATTATCTGTATATATTGATGCCTGCAATTCTTTGATTAAATCTTGGTGAGAAAATGATAAATTAGAAAGACGTCAAGTATAAATTTTAGCTCTCAACTGATTGTACGACTGCGTAATATCGTTTTCACATGTAATATGTTGGAAGTGATTTTCAATTCATATTAGATAATTTTTTTGAAGAATAATGTGGCAATAGTGATATGTAGATAATGATAAAATACTAAGTACGGCAGGTAATCTGTATGATAGGGTGATAATGCGATAATTGTACCTTGGGTTGATTATACACGTACGAGGCAAGAAGGCGTGGAAAACAGGATACGAATAAGTGAGTAAAGAAGAAGCAGGGATAATGGTCGATATATATCAGTGGATATATCGTCTAAGTTTTAATCGGTAGACGATTATAAAAGGTTTTTAAAATAGCGGTGAATAATATGCGCAAACAATTCGCAACGAACGGTCAGCGAACGCGATTTTCATGCATAAAAGCCCGCAAAATTATGCGTGCCGTTTAAATTCCATTCTTTCGAAACGTTTGATTCACGTCGATTCGACCATCCCTGCCGACCGCTCGGCAATTTCGCGATATATATGTATCGAAAAGCAGGGGAAACCAAAAACAGCCGCATTGCAACCTTCGCGAGATCGTGTTCTGGAATCCGCAATATTTTATCCGTTCTCATCAACGCGAATAATCGTTTTCAAATTCGACCAGGAATTCTCAATTGAAACGTTCGATCAGTCGCGAAAAAATTTGATAATCAAAGGAAAATATACGTTAAAACCAAAGAAAATACTTGACATCTCTTTTATCTTCGAATATCTATTATATTTATTTTTTTCATTTTATATCTCATTTATGCTTCTATTTTATTCTTTGTATAAAATTACTAGGCATATTAGGAGATTTCGTAAAATGATAAAAAAGGTTGGTGTCGAGAGGAGATTTCCAAAGAGATTCATTGTAGAAGAAAAGGTTCGATCCGACCGTAATCGGCGCGACGTGGCACGGCGTGTGGAAAATTTGAGGGTCCGCAGGATGAGACACTTCGCAACCACCTGTGGCGTGGCGTTTCGAGAGGCGTTCGAATCTTGCGGGCTACCGACTGTAGGGAACGCGTATTATCGAATTTCCACCGGTGTGGATCGAAAGTCTCGGCGTGTCGGCCCTCGAGATCGTCGAACGGAAGCTGAGCGTGAAACCGTTCGCCCAGCTCGTTGCCGTTACGTGAAATGATCGTGTTAAACGTTCCTTTCAAACACACGGAAAGATGACTTTTATGATTTTACCAATAATTTTCTATCATCATAATCATTCCATTATCATAATCTATAATCATAAACTTGCAATCATAATTTTTAATATGGAAGAAAAGATGAATCGAAAAATGAAAAACGACAAGAAAGAATTAGATTTTTAAGATATTCCTTCGATTAACACATTACGAATAATTCATTTTATATTCTCACCTGATCCCCATCCACGGGAACTCAAATTTGGCAGGCTTTCCCTATTCGACACAATTATAAATTTCATCAGGACGATAGCATCTCGAATTACGCGCATCGGAGACGACGAGGAGACTAACGCGCTCACGTTAACCTACTAAATTTCACAAATAAGGGGTTTTTGGAATTCCGATCGGAGCGTTGACAAATCGTGCAGACGAAACATAATTTATCGGAAATACTGTGTACCTAGGCGTCGTTTGTCCCACCTCCCATCGCGGAGAACACAGTCTTTTCTCTCCCTTTCTCTCTCTCGTTTTCACCCACTTTCTTTCTCCTGCTTCGTCCCTTGGTTTCGATTCATATAACTTCCCCCGACTATCTTCCCCTCTTTCTCTTCTCTAACTTGCTGTTCCCAGCACATTGGCTCTCGTTATACAGGTACACAGATGCGTCTCGTTTCATCCCTGGTAATTGCTTATTAAATTCCAGGGCGATGAGGCAACAACCCGAAGCGCCCCGTGTCACCCCGCCTCTAACACACCACCATTTCTCTATCCACCTAAAGGTATGTACCGGGCCAGAAGGGAAACGACCGACAGAATTGTTTTCCCGTTACCGTGAAAATATGCCGTAGGGAGCTGCATCTTACCGCGTAATTGGATTATTAATTAGATTGTTAATGAGACAGATTTCGCGTTAAAAGGTATCGCCGGGGCGAGACGAGGAACGTCATCGACGTACCAATCGCGCAAAATCCGGTTACGACCGCAAGACATTATTATTCCGTCGCTAACCTCGACCCGTCTGGCAAATCCACCGAAAGAAATGAACTTCCTTTCATGGCAATGGCGAGCCGGAGGGGGTTGTTTGAATATATGGCTCGGTTTTCTTCGAAAAAACATGGTTATTTGTATATTCCATGTTCTAGGTAACCGCATAAGAATGGAATATTTTATGTTACTTGTTTAAAATGTAGAACTTTAAGCCTTAACTATAGGCGCCCATTTTCTTGCAATTTCCCTTAAATAGTAGGTTGTTACATTTAATGCTGCTGTTCGATGAAATTTTTCAGTCATTTTAACATCATTAACGTGCTTTAAACTGGGTCTTCACTACCAACGACTACATATGCGTTTGAACGCTTCCTATTGCATTCTATTATGTTTCTATCACGATACCTTGAAGAAACATACTTCCAAATAATTTTCAATTGTCGCGCTCCGTACAAAATATTCCACTTCACTGATGCGTCTACTAGCAAGCTCCGCGTAAAACACGCCTCTGCTTTTCTATCCTCATAATTATAGCGCTATAGAATGTATTAAAATCTCTAGATAAATATAAATTTAGTCCCGAATAAAGAATCAAAATCGACCATTCATTTTCCAAAAATATGGCTAAATGATTAAAAATATTGTTTAACTCTAACCTGCGAAACATAGCGTAACATCTTCAAAAAGAATTATATAGCATTTCATAAAATGACGTATAATCCACGCTGGCGACTATTCGATACCAGGACTAGTTACACGGCGCGTTCATCGTCGCGCGAATCCGCGGGGAATAGCGTTCGGTCGAGCGCAGCGCACAAAGAAACGTATCGGCCCAATTAGCGATGATCGTCGAATCGAACCCTCGTCAGGGTGCACCGCCATAGATTTCTAGCTCCCAAAAACGGGCAACGATGCGACGGGTCGTCCCGCGCTACTTAATGGTAATGAGTCCGCCGTCTAAAAGGGCTCGCTAACGCGAGACGCTGGACAGCAAAACAATTATCCGCCGCGTCCAATTACGCGCTCCTCTCATCGATACACTCGAAACGAGAACGGCCGTGCAAGGTGGGTCCCTCGCTTTGAAATCGACCGGCTGAAGGATAAAGGGAGAAGTAATGCCAGCCGGAAATACAGAGGGAGAGTGGTAGCACGAAGGGGGAGGAAGGGAGGGTGGTATGCGTACAGGGGACCCTGCCACGTTTTCGTGTTTAATTGACCGGGCCACCGGTGGTGTGCGCTCTCGTATCTACAGCCGGGATAATGATACGAAACTGCGTGGCTCTCTCGCTATAGATTTCCGGTGTTTCCGATTTCTAGTTTCGGATACAAGTTGCTGGACACTCGAATCGTCCGATTTTGAAACGATATCGCTATATCACGAACAGTCGCTACAAAATCTATTGACACGTTGCTAAGTTATAAATTGTATAACTTATCCTTTGTGATTTTATAATTTTTGATCGAGTAATCAGGTAACTTGTAATTTACGAAATTTTCTCGTAGAATTTCATTTGTTTTAATACCAATCTTTTTACTGTTACGTGAAATTATTTATTAATATCTATCGATAATTTGTAACTTGTTAATAGTAAAATTTCGCTAATCATATTAATCCAATTTGCGCGGGACGGTCCTGAAAATATTAAATAGCATCATTCTAGTCCATAGAGTGCGAATTAACTGTGATCGATTATAGTAAGAGTAAAATTTCTTAGATCGTTGAAGTTCGACTAATTAATTAGGAATTTTTTAAACAGATGAAAGTTGGACATCCAGATTCCACATGGCGCGTTATTTGTACATGTCGGTACGCAGCGGCTCGCGCGAAATTCAATTCCCGCGTATTCTCCACCGCGAAAGGGAAAACAGGCGACATTGCGGCAGCCAATTATGCGCGCAGCTCTCCAGCCAGGTTTTAAATTGCGTTGTGGAGCCGCGCAAACTTAGCAAAGAGTCAGCGCTGGTCCAGAATTCAGAGCGTCCCTCTTTCTTACTGATCGTACCATATTTAGAACGACTCTTGAGTGATTCGACGAGACAACCAAGATCGACGCACACTGTTAAAAAGTGACGATTCGATTCTGCTTGTTTTGCATTTTTCCGTCGCTGTATGCACGAAATGATTCGTAATTACAAGACAAGAACACGGAGACACTATAAAAAGGGGTGAAGACATTCGAAACGACGGTACTCGTTAGTGAGTGGACGAAAGTGGTCCGAAGTATTTGCCAATTAATCCAACCTCCCTTCGTGACTCGTCAATTTCTTACATAATTCATGCGCGTTCCCGCGCTCGTGTTTGTTTTTAATCGAAATTCTCTGACCCCGTAAGGAAGCTGGAAACGAACGCTCAGACGATCGTCAATCGTAGCGATTAATTAATCGCTGTCTGCCGAAACTTCACAGTTGATTATGATTCGACGAACGTGCACGCTGGCTGATCGAGGATATCGCGATAATTAAAATCGAACAGGAAAGTACAAAGAAATTTTGATACAAAACTCTACGACAGTTTTTAAATAGATGATCCGAGGTATTCGTGTCACAGGCGGTACAATCAGGAGAATAACTTAATTAACAATTAGAGGAGAAGACTTTCAAATAACCGAAATATTCTTGTAAGCGCACAAATTTTGTAATTACCATTTAAGATAATTTGTAATATGCAAAAATATATAGAACAAATATATTATGAAAAATATACAAATATTCAAAGTAAAATGGACTATTTAAGTGATGAAACGAACCTCTATTTATATTCATTATATTATAACATATCAATAAAAATATGAATTTGCTTAAACATCCGCAGCCTATTAATAATATTTGAGGTTCGCCTCATTTTCAATAAATATCCTAATACTTATAAATGGGCTTTTATTTCCATTTCACCCTACCAGTCAAAGGTAAAGAACGACACTCGAGAAAAAGCAAGTTATATTTCAATGCGCCTCATCTAGCATCATAAGCAGAGTCCAGGAGTTTAGACACGCACCCTCTTTCTATGTCTAGCGCCGGGCGGTTTGTCATTCGAGGCACGCCGCCATAATTTGATATATTAGGTACACATAAGCGACGGCTGATCGCGGTTATTAGGTTGAGTACACGGTAGAACCGTCCCCGAACGTAGTTCGACCGAGCCCTGACCTGTTCGCCAGCCCACCCTTCGCTTCACCCTTCCGCCGATCTTCCTCCTCTGTTTCCCTTTTCTTCCTCCACAACGTTCCTCCATGTTCCTCTCTTTCCATCGCATCTGCCTCTTCCATCCCTCTTAACCAACGTTTCAGCCTTCAAGCAATGTGTTCTGTACCCCGTGGCGCGCGCACAATGTCACACGGACTAGCGGGCGC
>NT_176430.1:113832-124047 GCF_000188095.3 Bombus impatiens | reverse complement strand
GGGCGCGCGCGCGCGCGTGCACTCTGTTTCGAACCGAACGTCGAACCACACCCCCGTCGCCGGAGAAATTCACATCGCGGTGCTATTTGCTATGCGGCCCGTAGCCGCAAAATACGATTATTATTATAGTCGTGCTCGAACAGCAGCGCTGACAGGCGGCCGCCCCCGCAGGTGTTTTAACTGCCTCTCTACGGAGAATTTTAAAGAAGGGAATTTTAAAGATTGGTACATCGTGTAATTTGAAACTTGATTATTCCGTATCCACGATATCACACTATCCGTGGCTGGTTGTGGTTCTAAACAATTAAATAGAAAGTTCTGAAATTCCACCATGGAGAAAATTTTGAAAATGTGGATAGATAGCAGAGGAAGGTAAGAAAATATTAAGTTCAATTATTTACTGAACAATCTACCTGCTATAAGGATATATAATAAAGCAAACATAACTCTAAAGTTAACATTAATACTAGTCCGATTGCCTAAACTTCTCTCATACCTAATTCCGCAACCTGTGTGCTTATTTTTATTCCCAATTGTATACGTATTAGCATATACTACAAAAGATATTGTACTTAAACTTAAAGATTCTAATCGAAATTAAATTAAACCCATGTTCTCATCAAAAAGAAGCTTATTTAAAAAAAAAAAAAAAAAACGAGCTCGTTTTCTCTCTAGCTATTTAAACAGAAGCCCTTTGCAACCACTTCAAATAGCGTCTGCCAAAACAACGAGAAACGTCAGGCAGCATCAAACCCGGCGGAGAAAATGGAAATTCGCGGAATCGACGGATAACGACCTGTGTCGTTTCATTCGATGTATCTAAAGAAAAATCAACATGAATTTGCACAAGGGCCGGGGGTCCGCGTTAACGAAACAGCCAAAAAGGGTCCGAACTGAGGCAAATGGGAAAAAAGAAACATATAGGAACAGCAGGAGGCAGGCATATCGTGGCGTGGATTAAGGGTGTGTGAGCGCTAATTCCAGTTTTCCCCCGAATCGCCACTATTTTTACAAGCAAACGAAACCAAAGTGTCCGCCACGGGGGTGGTTTACCCTGGAGGCGAGCTTTGAGGTGTTCCCGACTATGTACATTCTGGCTACACGATCGTCCGGTGGAAAGAAAAATTCAGACTTTCCTTCCGGCGAGTCCCGAATCGTTTTTAATTGAATCGCCCCAACACGGCCAACTCTGCGAACCGTTTGAAATTCTAGAAACTAAACCGTAGTGCCCAGAAGACGCCCCGTTTTTAAAATATGAAGCCTGCATACATATGACAGGAATCGTAAAGAATGAGAAGAGCAGGGAGAAAAAAGAGATAGAAATTCATCAATAAAAAGAGGATACTTAATTAAATCTCTCCAGCCAAGCAACGAGGTACATGGTCATAAAGCAGTGATTATTAAAACACTAAATCTGTTGGCGAAATTTTACGACAGCTTAATCGCGATAAATCTGGCAAGCGGTAAAACATTTTAACCGCCCGTTTAACTTCGCGCCTCCTCTTTGTTTTTTTTTCTCTTCTTTCTTCTCTTCTTTTCTTTTCAAATTAAAGAACATCTTAAGAGATTCGACGATTTATTTTCCACGTGTCGTGTGAGTCGCGAATGTTGGATAGAAAACGCGGGTTACTCGTACATATACTTACATAAACTCGATCGCTGCGAGATGGAGAGAGAGAGAGAGAGAGAAAGAGAGAGAGAAGAAGTATGACTATTGCAAAGAAACGGGAGTCGGAGAGAGCTTGCCCAGAGCGAGCCGTTTTACCTCAGCCCCTGCTAGCAACCCGATCCCTTCTCTTCTTTTTCCCAACTCCGGGGGTTGTTACCGACCGCCACACCACTGCACGCCCATGAATTTTAATTCTTCCCGTCGGATCCCGGGAAAAGGAACACCGCAAATATATTTTTTCCTTTTTCGAACGGTTCGTCGAAATAAAGAGAACGAAGGCCGACGTCGTTGAAAACGAGAGTGGTTGAACCGGTGACGTTGACGTTCTCGATCGTTAGCAACATCCTCCTATCTCTCTTATACATATACACATTACGCATACGTGATGATACAGGCCATAAGTATCAGGACACCTGCTGATATTTAATTCAATTTGAAATATTTAATTCTTTAGTCACCTCATTTACTAATTATTGGGTTGGGCGTACCTATTCAGGTAAATTCATATTTTTATGAACACATAAAATGAGAAAGTGATAATATAGTAACATTCTAAATTACCAAATGAAATTAATCCGCCGAGGCTTGAAACGATTTTAATCAGGCAAAGTAATTAAACGTTGATGTTAGGTTAAAATTATTAGCGTTTACGATATGTTAAATTAAATCCTTTGTACGAAAAAAAGGATGTAATAAATGGATAAAAAAGAATGTTTACGCCGAGCTATAAAGATAAACTGTTACAAGTTGAGCGAACATAAAAACGACCATAATTCAAATACAAGGACAAACGCGTAAACCCGCTTTTACTGCCTTTTAATTACCAAAATATGTAGTGGATCGTTGCGAACAATATTCAGGGGCAGTATCAGATTTTATGCTCGCTATTCTATCTTACAATGTTCCATTTGCATTAACATTTCAAGCAAATAGTTTACGAATAATAAAACGCTCTATGGAATTCTTTACAACATTTTCCAGACCGTGATGAAAAAAGTTTCTCCGGTAATATTTATATTTTTCCGAGGAAAATATGTTACCAATAACAGTAATAGTATAACATGTAGAATTTTCCAAAACAATGTGGAATTCCAAACTGTAATAAAAATACTCAAATTCGATTTTTTTCTAACATCAGCGGGTAAAAAATATTCCGCAGTGAATAAAACACATTTCAGAATTTGCAAAGAAAAAAAAACATCAATTTGCTAGAGAAATATTCAGAGTTATCTCGAAACAATTTCTTCCTGAAACGCGCGTGGCACGTGGAATACCACTTGAACGAGGTATGGCGGTTTCCTGGAGTGCAAGCTCGCGATGATCTCACCGCGAAGAATCCCTTCGGAGCGTCGCAACCGTTAAAATCGCTCACCGGGACCGTTAACTTCGATTATCCGTGGCAATTAGCGAAGTTCAGTTCGCCGCGAAACGGCCGCCGTTCCATCTTCCTGTCAACGTTTACAATTTGTCCGCCATTAAGGGTTATCGATCCGCGTACGCGACGCGGATCCAGCGGCCTAACCGCGGAAACGTTAGGGGTCCCCTTGAAGACCGCCATGAAAATTCCACAACCGTCGCCTCACGTTACATTCACTTCTTTCACTTCCGATATCGCTTCGTAAATTACTTGATAGCTTAATTGATTACCCTCAAAAGTGATTATGCACGGCGGTTCGTTGATGGATCGATTACATAATATAATAATAATAATCGCTTGTCCAACTTTTACAACTCTAAACTTCGTGTATAAAATTTAGGATTAGAAACTTTCCAATTTTAAATTTCGCATTCTGAAAGACGAAACAAGGGTTTGGGTTTGATTTAAGACGAAATACAGCAACAGACCGTACTAATCGAACCTTAACTTTATGGGGTTAGAGCAGGAAACGAAGTTATTTAACGAAAGAATATTTAAAGACTCGCGAAGAAAAACATCGATTTGTATACAACATTTTCAAAATTTCAAATGTCAGGAATTAAACATTTCAGTTAAACATTTACGTAGGTAAATAGTAATCTAGGACGAAATGAAACGGCAAAGTAATCGACCTTTAAGTTTAAGAAAAAATATAAAATGTTTAAGATCGTCGTAAAAAAACAAAAGAAAAATACGATTATCAAAATTCAACTACGATTATCAGATGCAAGTTTGTGAGGACCACAGTATTGTGCAAAAAGGCAAGGACGAAAGGTAAGTCGAGAGGCAAAAGGAAACACAAGGGAGAAATTCCAACAGCGTTGATTCGTGAGCTGCACCATGACTGGGGGCATGGACGGTTCGAGCTATTTCCGATATGGGGGCGGCATCAAACGGAGCCACAAATCACTCGGAAAGCACAGATTTGTCGGGGCCACGATTTAATTTGGCCCTGGATTAAGTTGCCCCGCGGCCGACTAGCTTGTATTACGTCTCGGATTTATCGACGCTTATTTGCGGCACGCGCGCGCCTCTATTTTCTCCTTCTTATTCTCTTCCTTCTCCCACCCTTTCTTATTCTACCCTTTAAGCCGACAGCCTAACTGGAAATCTCTGTTGAGGAAAAGTTTCGCACGAACCAATAGTATATCGATGCATCAAGAAAGAAATATAGGCGCGAAATTTGAACCTGTTAAGATAAATTCCTCTTGTATCTACTGGATACGAGAATGAATTAAAATCGTGTTTTCACCGAATCAAAGTCGCAGATTGTTCGTTCCACAAAACGTTTTGTTTCTTGACATGATGGTATCAGAATGAATGAAACGCGACATAAACACGGCTTAAAGAAAGTCGGTAAAGATGGACGAGCGATTAAAGAGAAGAGCCTGTGTCAATCGGTTTCAACGTGCAACCTGGACCTAGACGTTTGTTACCGCGTATCTGTGCAAACGTGAAAGCCATTGGTGACCCGTTCCGGGAATATTCAGCCTGCGAACGACTCAAATATCGCGTTTGATTCGCCATCGAGCCGGGTAATGATATTTGGACAGCGCCTCGTATGACCTGGAAGGTTTACTAGAAGGGTTCGCTTGAACGTCTGTTACGCGCACACAAACGATGTCTTCCTACACGATCGTTGAGTAATTGTGGGTAATAACGGTGTTTGCTATATGCTATAGTATTCTGAAGTTTCCTCGATGAGTGGATAATTTTTCTGACAAATTGATCGAATAATTTGCACATGCATTTCAAAAGTGATATAACTCGAATGAGATTTTCAGAAAAAACGGAAAACTATTTGGCTGCTTAGAAAAAATTATTCACTAAACACATAACGTTGGCAACAAAATAGATTCCAGGAAATAATAGTTAAATATTAATTTTTTTAATTTTACGTTCTTCTTCCTTGAAATTCATCTTTTGTATTTTTTATGTTCTTTTAACGTATTAACACAAGGGTGAATTATCTTCAATTGTGATACCTTTACAGTGCATGTGCTAATTGTTGAAAACTTTCCCTCTAACTATGTATCCATTGCGGACTAGAAAACTGACGTCGTTTTGAGTTTCGTAGAATAATTAAAAACAAAAAAGTTTAGAAATCAGTTTAAAATCGTATTATCTTGAATAACGATTGTTTGGAGACTTTCAATAGATTATTAGGTTGAGAATCTTTTAACAAATTTGTTAGTAAAAGATAACTAAGATAATGAAAGCAAGCTAAAGAATTGAACTTAATCTCTTGTTTCAACTTTAATTATATTCGCCGGATGCTTGGCTATTTTCTTAAGAAGAATTTATTATTCTTCATTAGACTTGGAGGTTTGGAGACTTGGTACGTCTCTAGCGGTCGTTCCGCGCGATCGCACCTTGAAAATCGCGAAAATCTAATTAATCGCATGCAGGAAACTGCGGCGGATGTTCGGCGCAACGCCCGGTAACTAATTAACCTTCGTCGATCCATCATTCGACGTCGTTGCAAGGGAGAGTGGGCAACAGGCAATCACATCGAAAGCCTGTTACGAGGCGAAGGAATATTAGAAAACACGGATGCTCGTTGAACGATCGGAAAACCGATTGTTCGTGCGCTACCTCACTCGTTTATTTTTTCCTTTTTCCCAACTCTCGATTCGCGATTAATATTTTAACGACGACTTCCGCGTGCAATTTACATTGCGATTCTATTACTACGTAAGCTGTGAATATAACACATCGAATCTTTTTGCGAAAGGTTGCAATTTTTCAAGAATAATTTTATGTATAGCATTAGATTGTCTGGAAAGTTGGTAACTGCATTTGCCAGTCGATACATTGTGTATTGTATGGAACTGGTAAAGGTATAATTAACTACGTGAAATGATAAATTCTGCCAAGTTAGATAGTAACAGAAATTCATGAAAACTATTATATAATTTACGATGTTCGCTGATTTCGCTGATTTCAAAGGATCCTGTTCTTTTTTCTTTTTCAATAAGACAACGTTGAGCCTCGTATGTCGATGAAGAGGGGAGATAAATAGGAAAAATCCTGAACCTTAATTGGGATAGTTTAATTAAAAAAAATTAAATAAATTAAAGAATTGAAGGAACTCGTGTAAAATCTGCATTATTAGAGCATATCGATATACATCATTACCATTAGGTAGATAAAGCTTTAGTTTGTGAGTCGGTAACAATTTAAAAAAAAAAATACGTTGTTACAGTATATAAACGGGCAGATTATCAGTCGGTTCAGTCGGTTTGACGTATCTATCTGCAGCCTAAAAGGTTCGTACTTTCATCACGGTGATACCTTGTTAAAACTTTGCCAATCAGTTTAATTAGAATTTTCTAACTGTTTGGCTGGAACTCGAGATAGCGGAGCATTGAATTCGATCACTACGCGCACTATAGCCACTCAACTTAGAACAGAATTCAGGTTAGATCCTCGATTCGGTATCTCGAGTTCGATATGTTGAACGACTTACATTTCATTTTTCTTCATTTTTATCGAAAGAAACCAACCGAGTCACCAATATGAGATATCCACTGTGATCCTTGCCAATTCCAACTTTTTCAGACGATCGTATTAACCCCTTTAACGCGGTGCGTATCGTTTTCTTTCTTGAAACCGGTTCTCCAACTCACCTCTGTTATTTCGTGACTCGGGGAATATTTTTGTCCGAGTGGATATTCTTCTGAGGCATCGATGCATAAATTCGGTTTCGTTTCAGATGCCTTCGCCGATAGCCAGCCTGTACTGAACTTCTCGCTTTTAACTGGCCTACAGTGCTCTCGTACTTTTCACAATGAGATAACTCCGTTATTACTATTAATTGAGACTCGTCTAATCATTTCACCCTCCATGTTGTATATATATGTTATTAATTAACTATTTGTTTCTGGTAAAAGTGATATCAAATTGTAGCGCATTACGTCTTCTTTGTAAAATCATTTAAAAAGTATCTTTCCATTGCTAATAATTAAGAAAAAAAAAATTTTTCTTCCAAAGTAAAAATCGAATTCCGTTTTAAGAGAGATAATTGTAGCTCATTGATATAATCTCTTATGCATTCATTATTTCGATGGGTTGGTTTGAGAGAGAATGGGGCGAACATCTGATGTTGTATTTATACTCTACGGTTATGCTATTATTATTACGCGCTAAATAGAACAGTCACAGTGACGAGCATGTTTCGTAAATAGGAACAATCCGTTTTTACCACTCGCGTAAAATATGTAGATATCACAATATCTACATCGACATATATTTCATTCGTGATACGAACATTTCGCATTAACCGAAAAATTTCTTAAGGTTCATGAAATGGTAAGTTATGGTAGCTTATGTCAATGGAAATATCGAATAAGGATCTATAGCACATTTTGGTCAAAGTTCAATTAACAGTAAAATATGATTCTGCAATTCCTGTTGGTCGTCTTAGTACACACAGGTTGCAAATATTTCGTCAGAAGGCAATATAACGTTGCGCATAAGAATCACATTCGTCACAGCTTATCGAATATAGTGTAACATAAAAACCATTCTTTCCTGAAATACGCTAGATATGGTCTGTAGATCCTTATTTGAGATTTCTATTCAATTCTATTTGCATCTAGCCTAAATCGTAATTCGACCGATTTATCGAGGTAACAAGAACAGCCATGGCCAAAGATTCTCCCTTTGAACGTAGACGATTCCGCGTTTCGCGAGTTTCCTGCGACAAAGCGTCGCGTTTGTCACTAGCAACGTATTACACGGACATTTATGCGTGGTTCGCGTTGACAGGCTCCCTTTGAGGTTAATAATAGACTCGTGGCTGTGCGTTCTTAATATTTCAGTAATCGCCGTGGCTGACTACACTTTATACGTTTAGCCGTTTCATCTTTGGTTCCTGGAATACGATGTTCGGCGATCATTCTGTTAAGATTTGCTTTACTTTGCTCTACGCTTACTCTAATCACAAGACCCACATATAATGTACAGCCGAGTTTAGATTCCTGGATGTAAATTTGGATGTTCTCAGCGGTTTTTACGGAGGTTACAGAGAGTTTATGGTCGTTGTTCAAACGTGATCTACGAAACTTGAAATAGTAGTGCTGATTGAGATTTTCGTAGTGCTTGCTGTGGATACTGTAATAAGACGTTGCCAGTTTTGTAACCTCTTCTCCATACACAGTGTAACTCTCGCGACAGACAGAAATCCTTTTTAAGTTCTTTCTTTCACAATATGAGAAAATTTAATGATATAACATAGTAACATAGTTTAATTATTTAAACAGTACAAATTTATCAATCCATCAAAACATCATAGATAAATTGATTAACTTTATACGGGTTAATCGGTTGATTTCTGAAATACTAAATCATTGACAGACTGTAGGTATTAACATAATTATAGGAAATTTAAAGAAGTAAAAATATGCAGAATGCATGCTATATGCCTATTATACCTACTAACCGTGTGTTTTCTAATTCAGATTAAGATATTTTCAAAGAATCATAATTAATTTGCTTTTCTAATGTCTCAATTGACTTCGCTATCACAGAATAACCTAAACGAACTTCAACTTTGAGTTTTAAAGTTTCGAAGGACGCTCACTTTTCGGATAATCTTCAGATATTCTTTTGGCCTTCATCAAGGGATACTCAGCTTGAGATTTCTATTGTTCAGAGATTTAACTTGAGATTAAGCTTAATATTCAAATTTATTCAGGCGAGCACGTTCGCTCGATCTGTGAGAAGAAAGGTTAAAAGGAGAGAACCTATTCTTCCGGTTGATCGTGCACCACAGGACCGACAACTGGTATCCGCGGCCGAATGAAATGTTTGCCTGCGCGATCGATACTCGCCACGTTCAGGATCGCGTGTTGACAAAACGATGCCATCGATGTTCATTAAATATTCAATAGCTGTTGCTCTATGACAATTCACGCACCTGTCCCGCCCACATGAAACAATGGCAACGAACGTTTTGAGCAAAGGAAACCTACCCCTTTGCAGAGAAATCAGTTATCTCTAGACATCGATATCGATGAAAATTGCTTACACCGATGGAAATTTGTTAGAAAGTTTATATTTCAAATTTTAGAGTCTTTCACATACCCGATATAGGTGCATTGGCTATTGATTGGAAAAATAAAAGTTACAGGAAACTAATTTAAAAGGTACCTGTTCTAGTCGTTCGATAAATAATTTATACACAAATCTGTACGAAGTAATTAGCGAGCATTCATTGTCAGATATTATGTATAAAATAACAGCTATTTTTTAGTTTTATGAGAAACGATGCGCATGAATATTAATTTATTGAAAATTAATTGGAAAATAAAAGTTCTCAATTTGCATCGCTCCCAATAATAATCCATCGAACTAATAGTAATCGAGATTAAGTTGGACGATTCATTTTAGAGTACATCATTGTAGTTTATATTCTGTATTAATAGCATTTATCGTGTCAAATATCAAATACAAATTGAGATTAGATATCTGTATTTACATATTCACATTATTGCGAAGAATATTTTGTTATTATAACGATACTAATTGAGGTATAATGCGTTTGCCGCTACTAAAATATAACGACGTGCCATTTGTATCTTTTATCACGAGTAAGTTATTTATTTATCTTAAACAAGCACATTTATTTCAACACAATGTTTGGCTTATACCGGAACTCGACTTAAACCACACGGATCAACCCTATTCTTTCTAACAGTGGATCAAAAACAGAGGAAATTAAGATTCACCAATTACAGGTACTCTCGTTCATCACCCCCTTCTAAAAATCACACGATGTTCGAACAACAACGTATTACACCTGAATCAAATTTAAACCACTTTAATCAATTCTAACTAACAATTAATTCAAAATAAAAAAATTCTGATCCACCAACTCTTACTCCACTATCCCCCTTCCACCCTTCAACAAGATTCGATCAATGAAAAAGATTCGCGAATAGGGAGCAGCTCCCGACGCGGAAGGAAGCAAACACAAGTCTCGTCGTGGCGCTTTATTCGAGCGCGTACACGTGAACGACGTTAGTCCCGCATTGATTATTCCCCGAATCAATTCCGAGTGAGCCGTCCTGTCGACGACGACGACGACGACGACGACGACCGACGACGACGACGGCGGCGGCGGCGG
>NT_176430.1:107987-113151 GCF_000188095.3 Bombus impatiens | reverse complement strand
GACGGCGGCGGCGGCGGCGGCGATGGCGACGAGTGTGCACAGGCCGATGCTCTTGCATGTTCGCGAAAAATCTAATCGTTAAAGTAAAGCCCACATTACGGTCCCGGGGACGTTTACCCACGATCGAACTGCACACACGTGCCTGGGCGAACCCTTTTCAGCAGCTGAATAATAAATGCCGCGGCGATCCCCATACCTCGAAACGTATTTGTCCCGGCGCTACTGCTGCTCGGCCTTTCCTTTGACGTGGCTACTCGATAACGTCGATACTCATATTCCCGCGTACCTACGTATGCATGGTCGGTTAATTGCTGGCGAAGGAAACACGAAAAACCTGCAGCCAGCGATGGCGCGCAACTTTTCCTTTTGCGTGAAAATGTACTTTCCTTCTTCGTTTGGGTCAGGTACCTGCCATTTCTGGACAATGAACACACGGTAGGCCATCGAAGAATTTAAACTTGGATTTGTTTCGTAGAGTAGTATACAGCATATTAGGATTTTCTTGTAAGCTTTTGTTCTGTCATTATGAGGTATATTGGTTGGAAGTGAGAGAGAATCTGATTCGCCAATGGGACAACGCTTCGCAATTATGTATCATTTTAAAGTCTAATTAATACCAATCTCCATGTGTGATTGATATATATCTGCAGCGGCACTCGACAACAAACTTTCCAACGGTTTCTGTCCCGTGGCTTGCTACACAAAGCAGACTCTATGAGAGAGTCAAGATGACTGCCAGATGTCTGAACATCTTCGTTGCATACCTTCAACTACAATAGATGTTTCTAGTTAAGGTCCTCCAAACTGAACAAGTATTTTTTAGTTTTAGCATTTCTTAATTTATTATCTACTCCGGAAAGATACGGGAAATCTGGTTTTTCTCACGTATGATGCTTCCCGCTAGCAACTTACTCTCGAGGGCGGTTAGCATCCTTCCTCACCCACCAACCTGGTAGGTAGATTAACCAATTATCAGCAACGTGCATTGCCCTCACTTTCCTAACGAAAACTTTCCTTAACGAATCCGATTATCTCGTACCCTTAAATACACTTATCATAGTTTTCCTCCGCAGCATCATCGTCACAGAAACTACAGTTCCCTGAGCAGTCATCATCTTAACTTATATCTTGCACTCTGCTCAATCGCTATCTTAACTGATCGCGTATCAGTCGAGTTGTAATCGCGAGTTCTACGTAAAGTGTCGAAAGCGAGAATTGCTAGTAAATATACTGTTTGACACGTTGACTGCCACGACCCCCGTACTCAGGTGACAGCAAAGTTTCCGGTACGGCCGCGTCACCCGTATTCGTGTGGCGCTTATTTGACTACTTGCGAATTGACTACTTTCTAGAGGAAATAATAAAACTATTGAATTGTTATAAAGATAATACAAAAAGTTTTATTAAAAAAATTATTTATTCGCATTACTAAAATATCGATGGGAGTACCTAGCAGAGAACGCTTGGTACTGTGGCACGCGTGGCCTGACGGAGATTTCAGTGAAAACACGCGTGCAGTTAACGTGTTAAACATCTCTGAGTGTTTCTTTGGCACCAACCACGTCCTTGTCACGTAAACTTAAGGGTTGGTTGATGAAATAAAATAGCTGAGTCGGAACACAACTATTAATTTTGTTTTAATTAAACTTTATTATGAATTCAGCAATCACAATGTAATACACATTGAATTAACATAAATCACAATTCACTCCAACCACGTTATGTAAGACTTAGTTACACTGATACGTTAAGTACGCGACTGTTATAAAGGTAGAGACCGGTAAAGATATGTTGACTATTCTAAGGATACAGAATAAGTGAGTCTTACTGACGATACTGTGTCTGAGGAAGGCTAAGGGTGGGTGTGTCTAAGGACACGGGACTATCGAATTTGTTGATGACAATTTTGGTTAAGGAAGTACTAAGGCAATAGACACCGTCTCGGATTGGATAATAAGACGGTTGGTGGACCAGGAAGTTTTAGCCGCCCTCGCGAGAAAGTTGCTAACAGAATATACCAGATGTGAAGAAAACCAACTTTCTATGCTAACACGTGGTAGACAATAAACGTAAAAGGAAATCCAAGACAAGAGATACTCGCTTGGTCCGAAGGACCTTAACTACGAAAATTTCAAGACCCCTGGTGGGTACTTAAGACTATTGAGGGTACGCGCCAAGGATGTGCAGACATCTGGATGCCATCCTGACCGCGGTGTGTGGCCTGGTCTCTGATGTGAATTGACGTTACATCCTATCCACTTCATATCAATTATTAATTATCATCATGAAAACAATAATTCGCTATAATTATCAAAAACATCTTATAACTGCATTTCGTACCAGCCAATAACAACTAAGCTTATAATAGTCACATTATCGAAACAGATCATTCTCAATTCAGTGCTCTAGAAAAGAGCACACCATTCAAATCACACTCCTTTACGAAAGTCGAGAGGCTGTTTCACGACCTCGATAGGACGAATCGTTGGGTGCTCGACAGGCAAACGAAGCAACGAGAACGAGGAGAGGCAATTAGCCGCGCGACGCTCGCCTCGTTATCTTTCCTTCACCGGTTCACTTCGCGATTTCCTCAACGTCGATTCTCATACGGTACATCGCACGACGATCTCTCGCCTCCTCGTGTTTTCTGAAACGTTACCGATCGCATCGCGCGCCTATTGCTCAACCTACACGTTAGCCACGGAAACTGCTTATGCAATTGGCGAGTGCCGCGGGATACGTGCGCGTCAATTAGCCCCGTCTATCGCGGAACGTTTCAATTAGTCCATGAAGAAATCATTGAGAAAGAATTCATATCCAGGCGAAAGTAACAGAGAACTGTTGCAGGCGCGTTTGCAGATTTTCTGGCTCAACTTCGTTTTCAGATATCACGAATTTGTGACGCTTTTGTGACATACTGAAGATTACAGACGAAGCATATAAGTACAGTTTCTTTCACTTTCTGATCTTGATATTATTTAATAGTTAAAAGAACGTACTTTGATATAACAATTAAAAGGAGCAACAGCCTACCTGGTCCAAAGATATGCCTACGTACCTAAGTCTTTTAGTGGCAGATTTTGTGGCACTTTGAAAATCGATAACCCAATAGGTCTATATCGTAAATTTAAAAAACAATATTTATCATCACAACGTCGCTTGTTTGGACTTTTCAATTTATGAGACTGATTAATGTAGCTTCTAAATGACTTGATTAATATTATTAAGGAATAAGTTGCTGTCTGATAGATATCAGCTAATTGGCGTTCTGCAAAATATTAGACGCTGACAGAGAGCGGTATCATAATAGCTTTACCCAATTAAAGTCTATGAGGCGTCCAAGCAAACTGTTCAATGAACTTCATACATAAAAATTACGTACAAACATTATACGTAGAAACTAGTATTTTTATATTCTACGCATCAAAGACTATCATACGTTACAAAAAAAAGAAAAAAGAAAAAATGAGAAATTCAGTATGGCCCAAAACGAAGTTGAGCTGAATTTCGTATTCGCAGGGAGAGGGTCGGCGTCGAGCCGCTTAATATGCCGTCGCGGTTCGCGGTCGAAATACGGGAACACAAAGCTTAACGCCGTCAAAGGTGGCCCAATAATGTCGTGTTTGTTATCGACCATTATTAGCCAGATGTCCGAAATTTCGACTAAATTGCCGACAGAAATTCCATCCCCGATCGAGGGACCGCGTTAGTAGTTAATATCGAAATGCGCCGTTTCATCGGTAATAAAATCAGGGGTGGACCTTTTGCGTCCATAAAGTCCCGATCGAACATTATCTTGCCGTTACAGGCTATAATCACGGGCCCCGTTTTGTCGTGTTTGCGTTACTCTGCCACCTACGGTTTACTATAAAAGCTGTCAAATGAAAAATTGAGGCGCTTCCACTAGGACGATAATAAATATCGAAGATATTCGATACACGCTGAGCCATTTGAAAGGCCTCTCTGACATTACAAGTTGTGATTTTTTTGAAATGACATCGAATATTCCCTTGTTGGAGCTATCGAAAATTTATACAACGTTTAACACGTTGATCGTCGTGTTACTAGATTTTTTTACAACGATTAAAATAACGCATTTGCTAACTTGAAACATCTTCAACGATGCAAATAACTTGGATAACATTATTGGAGAAAAAGTACTCAAATACAATATAATATTTCGTAAAAATTAAACGTGACGATGTACTATATTCCAATCTAGTGCGGTTCCAAGGACAAAGTATATGGATTAAAAATCGCGTGTCCGTTAAGGTGTTAAAGAGATTGTTTTATATAGAAACTTGTTTTTTAGATTAGATACGGAGATATTACTGTGATTATTATGTAGGGTAATGTCGTGTTAGAGCATCGACTGTCATTACAGCAATACGCTCGCTGGAGAACGGACGTTGTTATTTGCTAAGCGGTGAAATATTACCTTCATTAAGACAGCCGTTTCCAGGGATTAGCAGTCGAAAGAACGTACAATTAATTACGACACGTTCGAGCCGAGCGCTCGTGTTACTTCCTACCAAGCATCGGACAGGAAATTTACGATCGCTTTTTGCCCCCCATCTCGAAAATCTCGTAACCAAAAAGAGAAAAAAAGCAAATTATACGAGATATGAACACTTACGAGATACGTTTACGAGGCACGGTCGGAGATTGTATTATATTCTATGTTAAAGATCTGCTTCTAGTCGAATCAGTATATAGTAATCATACGATAACAAGTTACAATTTCTCTTATTAATCCTCAGAAATCCTCAGACTACTCTAATAATGTCGAAGACTAATCAAAATAGTTCAAAATACACATATGTAATTATTCATAAAAATCTTCGTACATTCTACATTATAACCGATACTATTTTTGATAAAATAAAATCCTACGAAATCTCATTGTAACGTTAGTATATTCTATGCCAAGAATAAGAACTGGATCCAAGTACAGTTAAAAACGGAAATATCTTTAATAATTCGAAAAATCGATTGTTGCTGGCTTATTTAAATATAGGTACATAGTACGAAGAATATTCTGTAAAAATTTCGTTAAAAGACTTCCAAAACTTCGCTTAGAATTATAGTCAAAGTTACCAGAGCGCAAATATAAAAAGGTAAACGAAGAAAACGAACTCGGGCACCAGCGTCCGGTCAAAATGAC
>NT_176430.1:105905-107588 GCF_000188095.3 Bombus impatiens | reverse complement strand
CGGTCAAAATGACCGGGGTTCAATGTCTGACAATTAAAAACCAAAATCCTCCGTCCACCTGTCAAACCTACCAACCTGCAACTACTAATTATCCCACTATCTCGGTATTAAGCAGATCCCATTGTGCAACGGTTTCTCGGCGAACCAGGGTCGAGGAACATCCCACGCAAGCCGAGCGTGAAGCAGTGGGCCGAGAATTGGAATAATTAGAAGTCACCGGTCGCGGGCGAGTCACGAGGAGCGTTACGAACTGCGGCGGTCAGGACACGTCGCTGACCATGGACAGGAAACTTTCGAGGCGAAAGGTGTGAAAAGGGGCTTGTGGGGGTAAGAGCGGCAGACGTGGAACCGGTAGGGGAATAAGGATGAAAATATCGTCTCGATAGTGGCCTGAATTAAACGTTTAATTGTAAAGGCAACACGTATGAGCGTCGTACGCGGTGCGAAGAACGAATATAAAGAGGAATGGTAGGGAGACTTGGATGTAGAAGAGACAGAGTAAGAGGGTTAGGGGAGGTTCCGCAAGGATCGAGCCGGCGGGGAAGCGAATATGGGTAGGTCGGAGGTGAGAAGGTGGCAGAGGTGGAGGTAGCAATTAACTTCTCCTCGCGAGATTAGAGCGAGATATTACGAGATATCGAGCGACTTAACGGCAACACGCGAGAGACTTCAAAGGCAGTAATAAACTGTCTCTAATGAACCCCTTATCGTTGCTACCACCACCCTCAAACTTCTTCAGCGACCTACCACCACTACTACCACTACCACGAAACCAACACCCCGATAGTTGGCAGCAGCCAACGACTAACCAGGCCGCTTGTACGTGTCCGCGTGTTCTCTACCACTCGAGCCCGCATCGGTCTGAACGCTGAAATACTCTTCTTCTTACTTTGCCTGCATACCAAACCCGCACTTCCTATATACTATACATGCGACACGACCAGCGTGTTTCTCCTCTCGCAGCGTGTTTCTTGTCGCTTGTTTTTCTTCCCTTTCCTCTTCTTAAACTTTTTCTCCTCCACTTCAGCGGACTTTTTTCTCCAACCCTTTGCCCTCTCTTATCCGTGACCCTCCTCCGCGCGCGCCGCGTCATCAGATCGTGTGTTGTCGCACGACCAGCGCGATAAGCTGCCATTACCACGTCGATCGCGATTCCTGTCATGCGGAAAACTCGTCCCGCCACGTCGTTCGCGTGCCAGCCTCTATTACGCTCTCACCACTTTGTAAATACGTTCCACCGTCCGAGGAACGATCGTTCGCGCGTATCACGCTGCTCTTTGCACCCGGGATGCTGCGTTGATCGTACGATCAACGATCCTTTGCCGGTGAACTCGTACGTCGATGTATAACCAACGGTGATACGATGAAATCCTTCATCGAACAGTAGGATGCCTCGTGTATCGTGTGCATTAGATCGATTTCTAACGCGTCATTGATCGCGTGTCGACGCGGAAACCGCCGCGAGGAGAACGTCCCGAGTGTATTCCGATCTGGCCGAACCCTTTCGGCTTTTCTTTCTTTTTTCTTTTCATTCCAGCCCCTCAAAGTGACAACGGGGCGAAGAGCCGCACGCCACTCGACCGCGTCTACTCTTAATGGAATTACAAGCTACAAACCGGTCCCCGGGACCGCGAAAGGGTTAGGAAGTGAAATGGCGGGATCGCATCGGCGATGTCCTCTCCC
>NT_176430.1:97951-105628 GCF_000188095.3 Bombus impatiens | reverse complement strand
GGGATCGCATCGGCGATGTCCTCTCCCGGCAAGCAGCCGGTCGGAATCGCGGCACGACGGCAGACGAAGCACCCTGTCGCCGGGCTCCGTCAAGCCCAATCATGTTGATTCAACAAAGTACCCACCTACCCAAATTGCTGGAATTTGGTATTCGGCCAGAAAGACGGAGCGAGGAGAATCAGAGAAAACGGTGAACAGAGAGCGGGACACAGAGAGAGTGGGACGGAGGGGGTGGTCGGGAGGATGAGGAGAAGTGGAGAAAGAGAGAGAGAGAGCGAGGTGCTCTGAAGCGGTCTGATTGCACATCTAGGCCAAACCAGCACCACGACGACGTCGCTCCAGCGGAAAGCCGAGCGATGATTGGCCGCTCTCTTCACTCCGCAACCCATGCCCCTTCACCCTCCGTACACCTTCAATCCCTTCAGTCCTCGTCCGTGCACCCGAAACCCGATGGCGTTGGAGGCTGGGGGTGATTGGACGCATCTCGGTGATTGTGGCACCCGCCACCCTACCACCCTCCCTCTTTCCTCCCGAAACTACCACCCACTCAGCCACCCACCCTTCGTACCCCGTGTGTCCCGACTCGAACCGTTCCCATACCTATACCCAAACTCCCCCATCTTCCTCTCTCTCTTTCTCTCTCTCTCTTTCGCTCCCTCTTCTCCCCTTTCTCCCCATACCCCTCGTGCACGGCTGTAAATCGAGTTTACCCTCTTGCCGTGGCTCAGCCCTTCAATCAAACTGATTGAAACATTCCTTGAATCCAAAAGAAACGAACCACTACCTCCTACCCTCGCCTATCTCTCCGCTCTGTCTCTCTTTTCTTCCCCACGCTTATCCTGTCTCACTTTCTCTCTGGATCAACCTTCTCTTTCGCCTTTACTCCCCATTCACTCGGTCGATCGCTGGTTCTCCCTCTGTTCCGGGTATCCCTCTCTTTCTCCCTCTTACACCAGCTGTCTCTGCCGCCTTCTATCCACGGATGTGCAATTCGACCGTCTCTCTCCCACCGTCCGTCGCGCTTCTTTCTCGGCTGGCTCCCCCTTCTAGCAACCCCTACCGCAAGCCTGATGTCGATGCTTCTGTCGCGTCACTCCGCTCCGGAGTGCTACTTCTCTCAATTCGGATAGCGGCTTGTTTTTCCTTCGAAATTTCACGGGGAAATTTTCTCGACGAGTTACGCCTTTGCAGGCAGATGAGGGGGCAGGAGGCGGCCGCCTCCCGAATTGTCGTGGCTGACTCGCAAGTATACACATACGGGTATACACGAAGAAGGACCGTGACGTGGTTGTGTCTTGCGAGAGTCGTTCCGTCAAAGGATTGTCTTTAACGATACTGCCGGCTCCGAGTTCCCGGGTAACCTAACGAGCAAACTGAACAGGATATTAAATTGAGGCAATCGTTGCCGGCAAATTGAACCACTTTTCGTTCTGTCGAACTCCCGCGATGAAATATGACGTTGAATCTTGTTTTATGTATTTTAAATATCTCTTATTCTCTCGGAGTTTCACTTCCATCTTCAAAGTTCGAACGATCGATCCAAGGACACTGACGTACCATCTTTTCCAAAATTTGCCTCTTTCCATTCAATTTTTCCGTCGCCTCGAACTCTTCCTCGGGAACTTCGATCTTTACAGAGTCAAACTTACTTCGTGTAACTTCATCCGCAGTGATAATACATTTTCTATATTTTGTTTCTATTCCTTTTTCTTTTTTTTTTAATTTCACTAACAAAATATACAGCTTTCAAGTTGCAATATACATCCTAAATGAGTTTCCTGCGAAACAGATCAGCGAGGAAAACACGCGATCGTAATTAACGCCAAGTTTTACTCGCATTGTGTTTCCAGCGAGATCGATTTCTAGAACGACGTCCGACTTCCGGAAATACGAAGGAACCGCGCGCGCCACTGGACATCTGGATGGACGAATCCGTCTCCAATTCCGGCATGCGGGACGGAGACGCCTCGTAATCAAATATTGATACTACGCTAGACTAAATCGTTGGACTGTGCTAACAGATTAGAGCGTACGTGTGCTGCTGCGGACGAGTCTCTCGCGATTGGTTCGACAAGGAAGGACCACGACTAACACGACCACGAATACAAATGTCCAGCGGAATCTTATAATCACAATAATTCAATAGAAAACGAGATTTTCTATTTTTACGAGGAATCTAAGGTAAACCTTTCAATGTTTCCTCCTTTGATCGATTAATAGATTTTTCATATATTTATACACAGGATTGTATGAATGACGGATGAGAAGGGACTACGTTTAGCACAGTCGCGAATATAAATGTTTAAAGGAATTTTACAATTAATGCGACTTAAGGAAAAAACAAAATTTTCAATTTTCACCTGTTCTCCTTTCGTGTTCATGTGTAGAATTATATATGTTTCATTAAAAATGTCTCCATTTAATAACATTTTCTTCAATCTACTTTTATCTTATTTTTTAAACCATTTTTCCAAGAATGCAAAAAAATAAAATAACAGTTATGAATCTGTAATATTATTTACGAATGATGAAATAAATTAATTAGAGGAATGAAACGCCTGTACCAACGAAGGTATTAATCATTAAATTTTTAATTTTGGACTAGATCTTGTGTATAATTACATGTATTAATCTTCTTGTGATTATGATCTGTGATATTTTTACGATCTCTTCAAAGTAAAAATTTCAAATGTTCCTTAAAGCCTTCGCTACACGAAACCAGTCCCCGTCGAAGATCGTAATAAAGGAATTAATTAAACGAAGTATAAAATTTCATAACGACCAGCCGACCCGTTTTACTTCGAACTGCCACGGGGCTGAATATTTTCCTTCATTGTCGACCGTTTAATTAATTCGTTCCATCCCCGGAACGCTGGCCAATTCGTTTCGACTACGTGTCACTCTCTTTCATGTTTATCTAATTTGTCAATTCTCCAACAATTACGTAACTCTCAAGAAAAAAATAATCGAGAGAAAAAAAGGCAGGTAATACAACTTTCGAAATATTAATTTATCCATCCAATCTACTTAATGAGAATCAACCATAAATTTATCAGATTATATATATGCTGTGATCAATAACGAGAACAAATTACGTTTCAGTATCTATTTCATCACGCTCGCTCGTTCGAAGACTGTATCATATATTTTCCAGGTTTAATCAGAGATGAAAAGAAGCATCGTTTCGCGGCGAATTAATAGGTCGACAAAGGAAAAAAGAGAATACGACGAAGACTCATTGGATTCTGTACACACCGGCTGCCCCGGCCAGATTGTGCCGATCTATTTTAAGGTGATGCCAACTAACTTCTGCGTCTGTTTCTCATTAAATTGCGCTTTGACCTCGAATCTTCTAAATTTGGAACGGTCTCCGTCGATTAACCGTTTTCAAACGCGACGTAGACCATCTCGGTAATTTTTCAATCTATCGAAAATGAGAATCGATTTGACATATCGACGAGATTGTTTGGAATCCTAAATCTTCGCCAATAATGCAACTCTAAATATAAGTAATTTAATGTATCACATTATAGCGGAACAAACAACTTTGAAAATTGTAAAGTTTTCAACGTTATATCGATACATCATTAAGATCGTTATAATAATTTTGTCACATAATTTTTGCTTAACCTACCATAGCCTCCGTATCAGAAATCAAAGTTTCCCACTTTCCCTTCGTTTAAACTTAACGAACTAAAAATGAAGAACCTCTGTTCACTCGATGATAAACCATCTATTCGAGAAATCGATGATGAAAGGTATGATCAAAGAGAGTCGCGAAGCGGGGCAAAACATCACGTTGTTACAAAGACAGTATTCGAAAAGAGGGACGAAGGAAGCGGCGTATAATCAACGGCTAAGTGTCACAGCGAAGTGACAGCTTCGTAGATTGCAGCTATTTTGCGCCAGCGGAATGTTGATTGTTCGATACTTGGCGCCAACGAGTCTGTTCGGTTGGTGATCATCGATGCACCGGAAGTGGTGCGATTAATTCAGCCGTAGTAAGCGTTTATCAGCATGAAAACGTTACGTATCAATTATCGTTAATTCCTATGTCAGTTGCGAGCCAATGCAACTTCGCTCGTGTAATCCACGCCTCTTTTTCTTCCGGCGCTTAAAAGTTTTATCATCTTCATCGTATTACTTATCCGCTAGTGCAGACACGTTTAATAATCGAACAGGCTGATACGAATACGCGGCCACGGAATTAATCGGTCGAGCAATTGCGTGTCTGCGATTTAATGAAGCTCTAAACGCGACGTTCGTGCCGTGTAATCCTGTTTCGCGATCAATCAACGGCTGCGAGTTGGGACGTTTCAGGCGAGCAATCGGGTCATCCCCCTAAGTAACGCCAGCGTTTCCAACAATTGATAATAGCACCGCTAAAACGTAATTTGTACCTGAATAAATGTCTTCTGTAGAAATTAGAGTAAACGGGAAAAGATTTATAACACTTGACGATAACGTTCGATTCAAGTTTGTATAATCAAGTTGGAAGAATTTTAACGAAGATTAGGTTGCGGACGTTCATGCATTTATGGGAAATTCAAGTACTCTGAATTCGCATAATACGCAAAAAGTATATAAGATATTCAAAATTGCTCGTTATCATCTCCATGTGAGTTTCACTTCTCTAACAATTAATTAATTCTCTACTAATAACTTCTCATAGAAATACGAATTTACATAAACATTTGCAGGTTACTACTGCTGCTGTTGCTAATGACATAGAAACCGAAGAATTTTAACGACGAAAACGATTAAAAAAGGTATCGAATAATTATAGCATATGTTTCCTAGTATAGCGGCAGTTCAAATTGAAACGGAACATTCAAATCTGACAGAGACCCATATTATTGTGTCTTTGAATACTAATAACGTTGTTTTGGGTTACAAAGTCTAGAAGCAAAAGAACGTTGAACATTGCTTAAAAAATTATATTGCATAAAAATAGAAAATTGTTATTGCTGTTTCTTATAATCTTCAGCCAGAGTTACCCTTTGGTAAAAAAGGTTAACCCTTTGTGGTAACGTCCGTTGATATAAATGTATGAACATTAGTATTATTATCCATTCTTCGATTGATTTAGTAGCATTGAACGAGCGACGATTAAAACTGGCATACACTATCTCTGCATTTGTACTTATTTTAACTCGTTACTTTATCATACACGTTATAACCACCTCACTAGTGTAATTTCTACACGCGAAAATTGTTATTATATGTGATTGATATTTTTCAATTTGTCTCTTTCATACATGAAAATATAAAAATATTGGTGTGGTTGGGAAACGAATTTCGCGATCGTACGAATTTTGTAGTTCGTTTCACAAATTCGCAACCATACTCGTACCATTAGGTAGTTGAATGGTTAGCTGGGCTACTTTCAAGAGAAGTGAGTACGATCCTTACCTTCTGTAGTCGCTTTTGCAGAGGATCATGCCGCTCCTGGTGTAGCACGAGTGGCCGATTTCCGCCAGTGCCGCACCACAGTACGAGCACTTGAGGCAACCGTTGTGCCAATACCGATCCATCGCCAGCAACAGCCATCTTTCGACTATTTGACCGCCGCAACCGGCGCACTGCTGGATCCCCGTTGGACCACTTGGACCACCTTCTTGCTGTAGCAAAAAGGACACATCATGTTTCATCGTAATGTGCATAATTCCTTATATAATACTAAAACTTGCAAATCAATGTATTCAATTTATTATTTCGTCTTACGGGCGCTTTTTCCAGAAAGATTACGATTTATTATTTGTCAGCAAAGTGAAAATCATATTGAAACGATTTGTAAATTGAAATTCGGAACGATTTCAATTGGTCAATATGGAAATTAAAGAATGGAATCTGGTTAGAAATATAATAGAAGATTTTTGGTAAATTTTCCAAGAGTTTTCCCAGGCAGAGTAAATAATGTTTCAGGATTTCGAAATCGTGTTTCCTAGAGAAGTTCTCGAATAATAATTGGCTCACGCAATTAGGAAGCAACGAAGTTACTCGGTGACTTCAACTTCTTGCGGCACTGAGAACTGCGAAGTTCTCCAACCAAACGGCGCGAAGTGGAAATTGATTTGTCCAAACAAACTGGCGAATGCTACTTTCATGGATACACGTGAAAGTACATGGAACACTTTCCAATTGATATTCTGCTACAGGACAAAAGAATACACGAAGTATAACATACACATTTTCCTAAATTTTCGCACGGTGTATTTTATGTGCGCAGAAAACAGGATATGAAGCACAGAAATTTTAATTCTTTTTTATAAAGGAGCTATATATATTGCCTTCCTCAGCTAAAACGGAATTTCCTATCTAGTATTCTCTTATTTTTCAAAATGTCTTGAAATATGAATGAAATTCCACGAGCTTTCTACTTTAGGTGAAGTTGCATTATACAGACCCGTTACAAAATGATGAAATATTTTAAATGGAATGAAGAAAAACAGATAACACGAAGAAAATAATGAAGCTTTGGTTTTCCTTAATTTGCAAAATGGTAGTATCTACATAAAATTTTGATTAATAAGGACATAATACGGTCTAACCGTGAAGGCAATAACTGTAAAGAATTGTAAGACGAGTTTCTTTGTATCTTTGAATAATTACGAACATTTTGTGCCTTGACTTATGACGAAGCATACAGTAAAATATAAATTCCACTAAAAAGAGTCAATAGTATAGTAATTTTAAACAAACCATATTAAACACAAATAAGTAAAACAGCAAGCGTATTATGAAGTACCTACTATCGTTTGTAATGTTAATGGCTGAAGCTATAAAAGTTTATTTATCACTAAGCTGATTTACCACAAATTGGTTCTTTAATAGAACCTGCCTTTCCCCATAGTTGGACAATATAACAATGACTTACACAGTATCATTCTACAAATTTTATTCATTATTCCAATGGAATCAGAAAAAAAGACAAAAGTACGAAATTTACATTTGGAAGATAATAAATCATCGCATTGTTCCTGCGCGACTTTTTCACCATTTCGTAACAAGCGAGCACCCATTAACGTGAGCGCAATTACATGTGAGCGTAATTACGTAAAGACACATTAGCAGATCGATTAAACGGCGCGGTATTTCTTGTTTTAATCGGCAAAGACTTTGGCTGTTTTATCGAGTGTCCACCGGCCGATTACACAACGAAAATGTTAAGCGTAATAACACGTTGCAACGCGAGCCCGCGACGATTCACGGTACTTCTATTACCAGGAAAGAGGGAACGAGGAGGAAGAGGAGGAGGGGGAAGAGAGAGAAGCATTGCTATAATTAATACGAAATCGAAAGTCATTAACTGACGATAAATCATCGTGAAGCGTCAAGCGGGCAATCTCGGCGAACACTTAGTCGCTCGATTATGTAAACGCCGGTAAGCGTGAATAATCGTGGTCGACGTCGCTGATTATTAAAATATACGGCTATCTGATAAACCAAGCTGAGAATTGTCGCTGCTCAGCTCTGCACCGGGAAAATCATTGCAACCTTTCGATGTACGGAGCTTCCACGAGAATATTGTACGTGCTCTATTGTCTCTCCTTGAAACGTCTTATCTACCACATCATTTCGAAATATTCGAGAAAACCTAACTTCCATAGTATACCTTCTCCTATCTTCGTTTTTTTTTTTTTTTTTTTTTAAATCGGCAACATTTAATTATTATTT
>NT_176430.1:91550-97771 GCF_000188095.3 Bombus impatiens | reverse complement strand
TTTTTTTTTTTTTTTTTTTATTAAATCGGCAACATTTAATTATTATTTCATAGCAACCGGTATAATTAGTGTACACGCAATAGCTCACGAAGGTATTAAATTGTCCGGAAGGTGTCTTCCTTTGACAAACGTGTTTTTTACAACTATGCACCTTCATACAAACGTGAAACCAAGTCTGTGAAATATCGCGGTGTTTATCTCAATAGAACAAAATGGATCGCACGTAATTCGACAAAATAATATAAAACAAAAAACATCGTGTGTCCATTATTTCCTCATAAAACAAAAGAAACTTTTCGAACAATCTAATATTTAGACATTTGCAGAAACCTTTCCTATATACGTTACATGTTCTATACAAAACATTCTGAAAATTCATGGCTTTGAAATATCACAGTAACGAGAGTCCACTGTCATTGTTTATAGCGGTAACGAATCTGAACTTGTATATACATAGAAGCTACGTGATATTTTGTCCAAGTATATAAAGGATATTTCGTTTATCTTGGATTCATTAGCATCTCTGTTATTTTACCAATCGTCGTGACAGTCGTGTCTCGTTAAACACATTATGGCGCTAATAAAATTTCAAAATGTTTGGCGTAACAGATATAATCATATTCACGAAAGGTATGCATAAATGTTAAAATATTCTCATGAGCCATTGTATATCTTGAAAAATGACAAAACGCTAGAGGATAGGACATTTGGTAGTGTCGCCATCGAAATTTTCGTTCGTTTGATCGAGTGTTCCATCGCGTGGATTCTCGGTGGATAAATTCGAGGCACCATACCGCGATTGTAATCTGTTTCAAAGTAAAAATTCACGTGAAGCGTGACTAACGCGCGGAACAATTAAGGGGTAGGTTATCTTTAAGGCGAATCTTTTATTACAGGAAATTGAAAAGGAAAAAAGAAATATAGACAGGCCCAAGTACACGTTTTCTGGGAACTTGCACATTTAGACGCTTCCAATTTGTTGGGAAGCGGAGAGTGTCGTTTCAATAAGCCCGAATTCAAGCGACGTACCTTTTCTTGCCGGTCATGAACGTCATTAATTTCTGTCAAGCGCATAATAAACTCTAAACGGATTCGAGTGAGCCATGCTAAAGACCGGCCACTTCAAGCTTTTTCTTCGGTTCACTGTTCAACTAGAGGAAATCAATTTCGAGTGTCTAAATGATACACGTTAACGTGCATATTTTTCCTCCTATTAAAATTGAAACTTAAAGAATTTGAAACGTGTAATTGGACGTTAGAGTATGTATACGAGTAGCGTGAAAGATGAAGGAAGGTTGTGTAACAAAATTGAATCTATACAATTCAATAAATGTATATGAAATTGAAATGTAAATCGAAACGAACTTTCCGGCCAATATATCACCATAAATAGTTATCGTCAAATGAACCGAAAAAAAGTCTTATAGGCTTCATAGATTGGCATGTTCTTCGTGTAACAATAGAAAAGAGAAATTTGAAAACGGTCGTTTAACCAAAATTTTAATTATATTACTTTACTATAAGTAATTTTCCAATATTATAAAATCGATTTATTCCGGAAATGAATGATTCAATCAGTCAACAGAAAAAAAAAACGGTTTCCACAAGACCGATCAAATTTAGCGAGTCTATTCCAGATTCCGTCATCTCCTGCAACCTGTTCGGTGAAACGAAACTATTTCTGACCGAGTCGAGCGTTATTACACGCGCGACGACTGCGCGATGAGCGGTCGCGCGTACCAGCGTGGAAGCTTCGAAAAACAGCGAGCGCGCAACTGGTTCCGAGGCCGTTGCTTGATTTACTGGAACGATTTCTATGATAATCGGGCGGAACAAGCCTGGACTTGAAGAACGCACAAACGAAAGGACCAAGAGACACCGAACGTGACGCCGTAAATTCAAAATCGAGGCCGATATTGGCGCTACAGTTCTCCGCGAACTTTGATCTCCATGGAAAACTTCTTGCAAAATCGTTGTTGTAATTTGCTTACAAGAATCGCGTGGCTTATCGTTCCACTTGCATCTCATGAGATATCGCGACAACGACCTTTCTGTCCACGCGAGTCCGCGAAAGAAAGGTAGAAAATGCAACAACAAGTAGAGAGCAAAAGAGAAAAAGACTAGAAGTGTGAGAGAGTTCAAGGTGGCTCGTCCGAGTAAACGTCAACAAAGAAAAAAAAGTGTCTTCTTAGAAAGCGACGCGTGCAGCGGCGGTAATTTATCGAAGAACTAGCATCGCACGGTAAACTCGGTGCTCGTGTTCGATCAACGAGGAAAATCGTTTTCCTTCTCGCTTTTTGCCTCGACCTAACGACACTTCTTTCGCAATTACCACGCAATTACGATCGTCCAGTTACTATAATCGAATGAAACTCGCGTAATTGCGCGTAGGAGGTGAGTCACAATGCAGTAGGGAACAAGAGACGACGTTGATCATCGTGGATTCGATTGTTCTTACGGTTCCGAGGCAACGAGTCGAAGCAAATTGCCAGGGAAAAATTCGGAGAGCAGAAGAAAGGGGGAGGGGAGAGTGAACGTAAGCAGCGACGCGTCGTATTAAACAAACACAGGAGAAACGTTCTCTGCGTTGCGCAATCGTTAGCTTGTTGGAAAAATTTAATTAGTCCCCCCACAGCTTCCCTAATGAGAACCATTTTCGCGACACGGGCAAAAAAGCATGGTGTATTGTCTTTCGTTGAATGGAAGAGATAAAAAGGGATAGAGAAAGGGATGGATCGATGAATATGCATATTTAGGCGGGAGAACGTGGCTAATACGAACGTTCGATTCACAACGATACCATTAACGCGAGGCTGAGATCGGAAACAGCCGAGCATCGGGACAAATCAAGGCAATCGGAACTGCCGGAGTCGTCCGAGCAATTTGCTTCAACTAGGATCACTGTCGAACGTCCCCGGTCAGATTCTGACGAAATTCGAACGTCCAGCCTCGAAATTTGCAACTGAAAATCGATTCAGAATCAGCGAACGTTGAACGGTTTTCTTTTTTTTTATTTCATTGATCCACGTTAATTATTCGTACAATTTATGCAACACGAAAAGCTATGTAACGATAGTATGGATTCACTTCTAGACACTTTAGGGTTACGAAAAATATTCAGGACGAAATAAGCAAACCACAGCTTCCACTGTGCAACTAGTTCGCAGATATTGCCACATTTGTCGCAATGAATACCACAGAGAAATCATCCAAATGACGAAAGACCAAGTAATATTATAATTTGACTCTTACAATTTTATCTCCGGTGAAACATTTCATTTGGTTCATCCGTGACGCGATGGCGCTGTAGTGATGCGCGTGCACCTCCATGATCACCAACAGGCTCCCTCGACACAGTACCCGAAAATGATCGTCCTCAAGCACTTCTCACGTATTCACGCGGGCACTGATATAATTCGTTCTCGTTCGAATCGCCAACACGAAAATAAATTCTGTTTGGTATACACCTTGTTTGAACCACCTTGCACCAACCACCACGAAGAACCATTCAGGAAACACGATATATTTCCACGGACCCGCACGGAGCACGTTGTTCTTGGAATCTACGCGTCGCGACAAAGTTGCGTTGCCGTCGGCAACCGACAACAAGCTTCTCCTGGTTCGTTGTAACGCGCCGAGTGTAGCATCCCGTGGGCTTAGTCCAAGCTATATACACGGTGATCGGTCCCAAAAACCACTACGCGTGGTAGCGATGACGATCGCGATTACACGACGCAAAAAGCGGTCACAGAGCGCGCGAAAGACACACAGAGAAACGGTGTATATAAAGACGGATATATAAAGCAAGGAAGAAGGTGAGAGAGCACGCGCCACGAACAGAGGAAAAAGACGAACCGGTCCCGACCGAAGTCAGCAGCAAACTGACTGGTCCGTGGCTGCTTTGGGCCTCTGAATGCCTTGCGAGAGGCCCCGGGTTCAGGTAACCCAGCCAGCCACAGCAGGAGTGGGCCTGCTGGTGGGGGAAATAAAAAGGTGAGCCTAGAAAGGACCTAACTAACGTTGAAAGGGGACGGGACCCATCCATAGCTCCGGCCAGGCCGAACGAGGACAAAGATACGTGGTAGGGGAACGTGGAACAGAGATCGTGCTAAGTATTATGGAGTGAAACACGTTGCACGGAGAGAAGAGGGGGCGGCGTTCGAGGGAAAGAGGCAACCAGGGGGCAGCCTGGCCTCCTCCAGTTCCCCTCCGCCCCTATTCAATTATATTTCTCCATGGTAAATGCCTATATTGTTACGTTTGTCAATGGCGAGCTAAGTGAGGGTCACGTAGACGGATAATGTCTTCTGAATTTTAGCCTGCGACCCTGCTGCCGCGATTCTCTCGTTCGTCACTCTCGTTACCGACCCATGCAATGTTACTAGTAAAGGTATAGCTCATCGCACCTGTACGTCACACTGATTTCGCATCGAGGTGAAAAGTCGTTTCACACGCTAATCTATTGACACGATCAAGGTGCAAATATTTGCATATTAGGGTGCATGGGTTAATCTGGTTACTCGGGGTAAGTTTGCTGCGGTAATAAAAGAAATGTAAGACTTTGTATGTATACATACTTGATGAACAATTACTGGAATTTGTAAAAGTGCGTTGTTGTAATGAAGGAATTGAACGTTATGACCACTTTTGTAGTTCTAGTATTAAAATATGGATATATTTGGTGTATCAATAATTCTCAGGTTACGTATATAATTGTCGCCTACGATTAACATTTTTTCAAATGAGAAGTATTATTGTTTAGGAGAAATTAGACAGTGCAGAGGGAATGAACTTACGTAATGAACGGCCGACGCTGGTTATTACGCGAACAATGAGCCGCGTACACGTTCCAGCTGTTTCCGGTTGAAAACTTTTTCTCGTGACCATCGTCGCGCGACCAGCCAGCGTAGAAAGTGCATTTTAATCGTACGAGGAGAACCGTTTCGCGGTACGAAACGCTTCCAAGACCGGACCGTTCCTTCTCTCCTTTCCTCCCCTTCGATGGAAGAGAGTTGGCGGGAAACGAACGCCACTCGACCAGGCCTCATTAACGAGGGATTTTAATTTAATTTCATTCGCCGTTTGATTCTGTAACGGTCGTCGGGAACAAGAATAAGGGGAGAGAATGGCAACGAATGGGATAATAAAAGCGAACAGGAAGTACAATGATACGGGGAATGATTCCTCTGTACGGATTGAGAACTGAAGATGTGAAATTAATCTGAAGAAATCATCTATAGAGTGATTTAATTTACGATGTGATCAAATTTACAGATACATTTCGAGATTCGAGATTCGAGATGAGAAGGGAAAGAGTTTTTAATGTTTATGGATTCAAATGTCGAAAGTTATACGATACCGACGTAGCACAGGTTCGAATTTCGCAAACTTTACAAAATTAAATAGATTGCTACGTTACTCGCATCAACTCTCAATACAATGATACGGGGAATGATTCCTCTGTACGAATCGAGAACCGAAGATGTGAAATTAATCTGAAGAAACCATCTATAGAATGATTTAATTTGCGATGTGATCAAATTTAAGGATACATTTCGAGATTCGAGATGAGAAAGAAAAGACTTTTTCATGTTTATGGATTCAAATGTCGAAAGTTATACGGTACTCGAGGTAACACCGGTTCGAATTTCGCAGACTTTGCAAAATTAAATAAATTATTACGCTACTCGCATGATTTCTCTGTACCAATTGAGAACTGAAGATATGAAATTAATCTGAAGAAACCATCTACAGAGTGATTTAATTTACGATCAGAGCAAATTTACAGATACGTTTCGGATGTGATCAAATTTACGGATACATTTCGGGATTCGAGATGAGAAAAGTGTTTTTTATGTTTATGGATTCAAATGCCAAAAGCTATACGCTACTCGGCGTGGCATAGGTTCGAATTTCGCGCACTTTGTAAGATTAAATAAATTACTACGCTACAATCTTCTTAATAAGTTGACAAACTTACCTTAAGCGTACAATTGTTGTTGTGATTGACCGGTGGATAAGCAGGATGTCCCGGTAAGTGGGGATGTGGGTGTCCGGGGTGATGTGGATGATCGGTCATCATTCCAGCACCGCTGTGATGATGTCCGTTGCTGCCCATGCCCTGTCCAGGCTGAAGGGACCCATAGGGGGTGGCTGGGTCCATTGATGGCCCATGAGGCGGCGAATGGGGACTTGGTAGGTCTGGGGTTGTTGTGGTGCCG
>NT_176430.1:27845-90751 GCF_000188095.3 Bombus impatiens | reverse complement strand
CCGCCTCCGCCGCCAGTACTGTAGCCGTGATGGGGCCCGGAATGATGCGGACTGCTCGAAAGCGAGGGATGATGCGGGTAGGCTGCGGAATGGCCCGGATGGTGGGGGTTCATACCAGCGGTTAAAGCGCTCGCCAGCTTGCTCGGTGGAGAGGGTGGGCCCAATGAGCCCACCGACAGCTCTTCACGACGAAAAACAACAGTTACTGCCCTACGGTAGTTTACTGAACACCGGCACTGTTCGAACCGGATGTTTTCTTCCGGCTCTCTACTGCGACCTGAAACGAGAAAAAACAAGGTTATACAGGTGATTCCGAAGGTTGTTTGCGGGGCTGTTTGTATTTATAGGCAATGGCTACGGGTATTGATGGGTAACGTGGATTACAGTTGCAGGTGGACGTCACAGGTTGGAAAGTGTTATAAAGACGCGGTAAGCGGTATTCAAGTTGGTTTATAATGAGTGTTTGACAAGTTTTAAAGGTATAAGATACGAAGTTATGGCAACCGGTGATGCCACGGTAACATTACGCGTTAGGTCGTGCATTAATAGTCACTAAGCCACATGGATGTACGAGTTGTATCATGATATTTATTAGAGAAAGCTTCATAAAAGTTATTAAAATTACGAGCGGAAGGTCTGCGAATGGCTTGCTATCGAACTCGTACCAAGACTTTCGTAGCCCTGACTTTCATTCTAGAATTTTCAAAACACTCTATGTTATGTCGCGTGAAACGGTCCGTGCGACGTTCTTCAATCTCTGGCCGTCAAGGCCCAAGCACCATTAGACAGACCCTCAATAAACCTAAGGCCCCACCATAAACCGAATCTTATTAGCTTGCAAGAACCTTTAATCCTGCAAATATTTTCGGTTTATAGCTGGTACTTAAAAAAGTCCTTAGGTCTATTGCATGTTCTTACAAATTCATTCCTAACGTTTGTCATAACCAATCGGCATCGCAGATCGTTACCCTCACTTTCCTGACGAAAAGTGTGAGCAACGAATCTACGTTCTTCGTTCAAAGGGCACACCCTTACCGAACTCTCCTTCATATTACATAAGAATGAACTTCACTTCTACGACATCAGGAGGGTCAACTCAACTTTTTCTACTACACTAGACTTGTTCCACAGTAACATTCAACAGACAAATCTCATCGGTTAGTCTACATCAACTCGAGTCAGAGGACAGTGTGCAAGGAACAGCAAGAATCTCCAAGTCGAAGATAGTCAATCGACAGAAGATATATCCACACCGTCGTCAAGACGTACTCAGGTCGTACTCGTTCGTAGTTGTCATTTCAAATACGCAATCTTGTATCACACTGAAATTGTTGGATCATTTAAAATATATAATAACCTGTTAATAGCAGCGGTATATTCAATCAACCACCTTTATTATCTCACTAGAAATAAGGGATCGAATGATTCGTGGCGTGGATTAGTCAAATCGTAACGGGAATTTACGACTCCCGTTGGCGTGTTTTTTCGAGATCGTGTCTCCCCGTGAACGTCCGAAAGTTCACTCTATAAAGAAAGTCTAATTACCACCAGAGTCAATAGTATCGATCAACACATTCGATCGGTCATCGTTACGAAGAAGTTGAAGCAGCCTTCGAAACTTCTTTCATAAGAGGACGGTCTGGCGAAAAATCTCGAAAACACACAATGTTTAGGCCGAAACAGTTTCCGAACTAGTCGTAAAGACGACCGCCGCATTGCATACTGCGATGAAACTGTACTGGCTGATATTAATTTCACCGGCGGCCGGAGTTCCGTGCAATTTTATTGGCCCTTAAGACGACGCGCAACGATTTCATAATGTCTCTCTCCTACCCTCTTCTTCTCCATCTCTGCCACGATTCCAATGAAACAGCAGTTCGTAGCAAAACGATTCGTCGGTGAGGTTCGCGAGGGAAAACGTAGGGAAAGGGGTGGTAGGGAAAGAGACGGATGATGGACCTTTTACGACAGGGCAATTCGCGAAAGAGTTCGTCCGTCGAAGGAATATTTAAATTCAATCCGGATACAACGGTAGTAAAGCATCACGGTTCCTGCAGATAGAGTGAGGGAAACTAGAGGGACGAAAGGTGGTCGAACAGAGGTGGTAAACGTGGCCTTGTTCACCGTTCGCTGACTGTCCTGTTTCTTCTTACTTCTGTTTCCTTTGATGCTTCTTCCGCCCGTACCAACTTCTCTTCACCCCCACAGAACCACACGATAAAGACGTGCTCGATTGTTATTGTAACTATAGACATCAAGGAATACTGGGACGATTGGTATAATAAACATTTTACGAGAATCAGTGCGATGGTTTGTTTATCGAGCTTACGAGTAATTATAGTCGAACGACTAAGGGCCATTTCGAAGTTTCTAATTTACATCGTGAAACTTGTCTCGTTCATTTAGATTTTCTCGATTTATGAGTTTTAAAACTTGAATCAAGTTAAGTCACGTTACGGGTTTAAACTTTAGATATTAACTTAGAGTATTAGGGTGATTGACAAATGGTCTCCAGCTTTTTTTATTAGATTTTTTAGAACTAGGTTGAAAAGTATTTTACTTTTCAGGCAATTAGTCGACAGAAGGGAAACGTCGAATTTGGTGTAACGGAGGATTTATGTTTCCATTTCGTGGCACTGCTAGATTTTTTGCGGCTGATGTAGGCGTGACGTCAAAGATCTAATTTTCCCAGCTATAATTAGAATAGCGGCCCGGAAAAACGGGGATTCAGGGAAATCGATAAAAAAGATAATTTCGATCGGGACGTTCCCCAATGGGAACCACGGACACCGGAAACGAAGCGTCCGCTGTGGCGACGAGGAACAAAGCCTGCTCTAATTACACACCTTTGTGATCTTTTCCGGTATCCAATCGGATCTCCTCGTTTTCCTCGCTCTTCGCACGATTAATCTCGTTAACTCATCGCCGTTAACACCTTCTAGTCACGAGCCGACACGTGATATAGGTGTTCCTCGAAAGCAAACGATTCATCTTCTAACCATTCCACGATTCCTATGAAATCTAACACGGTTATAAAGATCCTCTTCATAGTTCTATCTAGTGGTTACACGGAAGAAAATTAGAACAGAGTGGGGAGCTGACGTGGGTCATGGTGAGGCAAGTGACCTTGAATAATGAGATTTCTTGTTTCAGTCTATACTCTACGACTTATAATTCTAAAATCATCCTACCTTAAATTTTCTTTAATTCTCATACAAACATAAAGTAAGATATACGTAACACGAAAAAAAATCTGATTAGAAGTATAGTACAAAAACGAACAGTTAAAATTATAAAATTATTGTTGAGAGTAATTTTATTGCATGAAATATCTTATTAGGCTGGTTATAATTATCAAATAAAGATAATGTAGTTTCTTAAAATTATTTTTCTTAAGCTTCGAACAATCCAGTTTACACACCTCACCCTCACAATTGAATCTTCTCTTCCCAGAAACACATACGTATTCCACGAAGTCGTTAACAGTAACCTTACCAGACCCGGTTAAATGGGCGGTTTCAAAATTTTATTTAAAATTGTACGTTCATTGTTACTTCTCTTGTTCATCGAACTTTATGTAAATTCTCTTATATTAACAAAAATTGAGAAACTGATTAATCAGATAATATAAGAATTTACATAAAGTTAGATGAACAAGAGAAGTAACAACGAATGTACAATTTTAAATTAAATTTTGAAACCGGTCATTTGACTGTGCCCGGTAAGTCTAGAGCGTCAAGCCCGAGAAACACATTTGACGAACAATGGCTGTTCGATTGGTTATCAAACAACCTCGTTAACGTCGGATAATCCCGCACAAAGGTGAATAGGAGGACTAATTACATTAAGAGGCGACGAGTCGAAGAATAAGAGGGAAGAGGGCGCAAAAGTCTGGTGACGACGATGAAATGCAAATGCTTGGTGAATTTTTGGTGAAGGGGCCAAGTCGGCATTAGGATTCATAAAACGAGCTGACCTGTCCCTTCGTTAAGGGCCGTGAAACCGGCGTGCGACTTGCCCGACACGCCCACCTTAATTAACAATAATCTTCCTTCCTGGTAGCTCAGCGGGTGTCGCTTCGGGACACGATCGCCGACCTATACGAAACTTCTGTCTTTTTGTCCGGGGCCGGATAACGAGTACCTTTTCTTCTCTTCGGTCGCGCCACGTCACCCTATTTTGCCCGGTCCCTAGCATTAAGAATATAACGGTGCCCGGTTCCTGACCGTTTTCTGGAGAAAACTGCGCGTGAAACGAACCTGCGTTGCTCTCAGATATATTCTCCATGGAATATCCAATTTATTCTCTTACAAAATGTTTTCACCGTTCGCTTGTTCAGAATCTGGTAACTTTGTTAATTCGATTTTTTACGGACAGGGAAGTTAAGATTACAAGCGTGATGTGGCGAGTATCGTAAGGCTCGGTTGCGTGCGTAAATAAAAGAGGTGAGAAAGTATCGCTGTTCGACACGTGAGGCTCATCGAAACGAAGCAAATTTCAATTTTATATGAAACACAACGTACCATGTAATATTTCCCTGATACAATTACGTATATACATTTGTGAGATGGGTTTAATACGTAGAACACTGCGAATTATTGAAATGCATACAATAGTCGTGCAGAAAATAATCGAAGAGTGATTGATCGACTGAGTAGCTCGAGTGTATAAATACAACTAGAGAGAGAGAGAGAGAGAGAGAGAGAGAGAGAGAAAGTTGGAAAGAACGATTATACGGATTCCCTGCGTTAATTGCAGTTTACTGTAACTTTTATCACAAACAACGTGCGTCAACTAGAAAAAAATTACTTACAGACGAAACAGAGTCTATCGCTATCCTAGATCCTTTAGATTTGTATCCTCGAGGGAGAATAATAGCGTGTTCCGTTTCAAACAAGCTACCTACTACGTTCCAAGTCCCTTCTAGCAACCTAGTGAAGAATGAGCAGTGGCCAACGTTAGGTATAACGAACACCGAACAAAATTTCGTCGCGCCATCACGTTGCCTGATTCGAACTTCTTCAACTTCATTTTGAACGGTTTCCCGTGAAAGTTGTGCGATGCGGTTATACCGACCTCTTCTTTGTTGCAGTCGTGTGTATGCGGCTTAAAAGAACGCGCCAGCGTCCTTAACGTCACGCAAGAATAACAATACTTCGTTAGAAACTGCGTTCCGACCTTGCTATTCTTCAAATTTTGCATCGATATTCCTCGTGATAATTAAAATCACCGTCAAATTCGGAAAGAAGACAAACGTTACACGCTCATCATACATAAGATTTAATTTACGATCAAACATTTTTGTAATTAACAATATAAAGTACGAGTGGAAGTACAGCCAATCAAATTTAGATCCAATTAACTTCCTTCACTCTGAATCAGATTTCATCTTTCTCGTTGATAAAGTAACCTCACACCTTATACCTACTATTCTTAGGGCTACAAACAAAATCGTATCTTGACGAGTCGGTACTTTCGTGCGATTCCAAAAAATTCACCGGAAACCATCGAATCGTAAGAGATTACCGGTTCTTCGTCATACATGGAAACAGGAGTCACTGCTCCTATTAAAACGAATTACAAAGGCAATCGGGACGGATGCAAGGTGGAAGAAAGAAAAGAAGAAAGAAAGATATAGAAAGGAGCGAGAAAGTGGAAGGTGAATGACGACGCGGTCGAAGCATTTTTACCGGATTTAATTATACGGACGTTTGAAAATCTCCCGGGGCCCGCAATATTTATCAGCCAATGTGTACCAGGGAGGAAATTAAATTCAAAGCGAGACATCGAAGGAGTCGTGCGTCCCGTTGCGCTACCACCTGCCAGTTTCTCTATCTACCTCTTTCTCTTCGCTCGTCACATAATCTCTCTTCGTTTCTTTCACCACCCAAACCCTCCCACTTTTCGTGTTACATCCAATTAAACCTCGCGGTGTTACACGTTAATTTCAATCTTAATTGTTAACCATTAATTATTAACTACTGGTTGGGCTTATCGGTCCATCTAGACAACAGGAGCGTTTAAAGTGAACGATTGTCGATAGACGCGTGTATCGGGCGAAACGATCGATGAAACTGCATTTCAAAATCGCAAGTGTGTCCTGTTTAAGGGTTGAATCTTCTTGCGATAATGTCATTTTTCTTTGAAATTTACATAGAATTATGTTGATTAAGTCTTTGTATTATTCTAAGTTTTCTAATTATTTTAAGTTAGTTTTCAAAAGATGAATATCCAATTTACGGAATATTGGTTGGTGTAAGGGGTGCTGCAAAAATCGTAAAATAGCATAAAATTATCTTTCAACTATCCTTTTCGAAGGATTATAGGAATATCTAAGTTAATCCTGGCTGAATGAAGAAGATGAACCGTGAAAGGGGGGAAATATCGGTATAAGATGCAACGATAAACGCTATTATCGTACAAGACTTCTTCATAATATTATTATGTAATTGGTTTTCTTTCTGAGCCGTGTTCTTTATTTACAATATCGTTGTATCGATACAACATGGATTCTTAACATAGGTTTTCAAACGTATCGGTTAACTCCAACGGTAATCATTGTTGTGCGAACCTTTGTTCCTTCCTACTTTGTGGAATAATCGCAAAGTAATAATCGCAATTAAATACAAGTAATCGGAGGAAGAAAAAGAAAGAAAGGGACCGGGAGACAAAGAATAATTGAGATATGGGACTGATGCAATCGTTACGCAGATTGGTGCAACGTCATGGCGCTATTAATTGCGAAGAAACGCGCGTGCACGCACAATACGATCGTACGTTCAATCTGTTCCAATTAGTTGCGAGGTTTGTTCATTACGTTCTACGATTATTCGGCCGGATAAAGGCGAGACGGTGACTTACGTTCCAGTTAACGAAGGTCAATGCAGAGGCAGTCGCGCTTGAAGTCTTTACGGCCAGACTGGCCGAGGAAGCGCGGCCAATATGTTGAATCGAACGCACGAACCTTCGTCGACTGGCTTCCTCGTTACAAGTCGTTGCAGAAATGATGCGTAACACGATACTTTGGAAGAAAATAAGTCGACACTGTGATCTCGATTTCTTAATCGAGTCTTTATTCTCGAGAAATAAACCTTGAGGTTGTAATTGAATTTATTTTTAAACATCATAACATTTTTTAACTTGGAAGAATCCTTTTCTGTTCGAGTTATGTGTCTGTACTTATATGGATAATTTATGATATTTATATTGGATGTTGATACACCTGCGAGTAAATGGAATTCTCAATCGGCGTTACAAAGCATTTCAGACTTTGTGTATCGTCGACGTTCGAAATTATTTTTAGGAATTGTGTGCCGCCTTTCAAAATGTCTTAATGAATCTGATTCCTCGTCTTATATTTAGATATGACTTACGCACCACGAGCGCCGCTTACGTAATGTTATTGTCAGCTGATTAACAGCAACGCGTCACAGAGTTTCACGTGACAAGTCTATTTCGAATATTTCCCAGTTTTTTTATTCTCTGAAAGTGAAATAAAGCTTCGATACAACTTGATATTTTATTCTCTGTTCTCAGTTAAGATCGATCGACACCGATCAATTTGCCCCTCCAAATTTCTTTCCCATTCCGAGAGAAAGATTTTCGTTCGAATTCTACGTTTCTTCCAAATAATCACGTATACTACGCGCACTGAAATTACACAGCAGGCCGCCGACAGCAGGATGTTCATTTGGATTCGATGAGATCGTGCTGCCTCTATACTTAAAGTCGAAGTCCAAGTGCGTATTAGTCGAATTCAGGCCGATCGAAGGCACATCTCTAAACGTTAGGGTGTATTGCGTTTCCCATTCCAGCGAAACATTTTGAACTAATTGAGGCCCTGTAAGAAACGTTTTCAGGCTATCGTCGCTCCTCCTCCCCTTCCACAGACGATGCATTAAAATGGACAAGCATAAACGTCGATCTTTGTATTAATACGTCAAGCCTCATCGACACCGGTTGGTATCATACAATTAATCCAAATTCGAGTTCTCACGACTATCATTAAATTCCATAGATCGACGATTATTAGCTATCAAGGAACATTATAGAAACTTGTCGATTATATCTCCCTAAAGTCGTTTCCATGCAATACAAAATTCTCACCTTTCAAACGGATTCAAGTAAGATAGGGTTATTTGAGCTAAATTAAGCTTCCACAGCTTAAAGTTCAACCTTGAATTTTACACGGAATAATTATACCGTTATATTACGAGACTATTAGCTTTTAACAGCCGAGATATCAGTGCAAGCGGAATGATTGGTATCAAATTTTTTCATTTTCTCATTACTAAGAACATGCAAATATTTTTGGCGATATTAATGTATACTTTCATCACGACAGAAATGTATATTGGTACTTCTTATTCGTCTTTGTCATATTGTTTTAAGTTTAATTAAATGTATAACGTACACTTAATTTTATTAAGCCCTAGTATCAACCTGTTACCGGATCATCCTTTAACCAGAAGTCTCTATAATTGTAAAAACAAGTTAAAAAAATTAAACTGATTTCAAGTGGGTTTTGAATAGATCTAAATATAAATATGACAAATTATTTGTAACAAGAATAATACAATACATTTCAAATTAAAGGATTCTATAAATAAACATGTAACTATGGTCAAGAACAAATTTAATAAAAGAATGAGAAAATGTTATGTATTTCAGATCCAACAAGGAGAATACAAATAAAAAAATCGACAAAATTCTATTCCGTAAAATGGCGATCGATATCTCTCTTTTTTGACAAGAAGAAGAAAAAGGAAGATTCGATCTGGAACATCTGGCTCGGGGGACCGTGTTTGACGAAAATCGCGAGATGCAGGATCAGAGGTCTGTTTACGACCCCTGACCCAGGGAGCCCTCGAAATTCGATCAGCCGCGGAAGCACGACGCCCAAGCGATAACAAGATGATAACGAGGGAATACACCGATAATTACCGGAATGATAATGACGAGGAGAACGACGACAACAACGACGACAGCGACGAGAGAGAATGTGGATGGGAGGAGAACGGACGCGAACGTTTCGAACGAAGTGGAGGAGAGAGAGGAGGAAAAGGAGGAGGCGAGGGTAGAGAGGAGAAGCAAGAGAAGAGAGAGGACGATCAGCTGCGATAGGGATAATTAACGATCGCAATCGTACGAAAATGAGGACAGGGCGAGTGCGACGACGACGATAACGAGCGGTCCAGCGATCTTATTAGCGATAAGCGACGATAACGAGGACGCCTCGTTCCATACAATAACGACGCCGTTCCGATGCTTGTAGTGGACGACGAAAAGAATCCCTGCTACTCGAGGGGAGCACAGACTCGCGGGGGTGAGTGGTTGACCGGCAGCCGAAGTTGATCCGCGTGCTACGATTATTATGGCTCCATTAGATCCGTGAAAAAATGCAAATACCTAATGTCTCCAGCATTGCGACCACGCTGAATAAAAGGAGACAAAAAGACTTTCTTTTGGTAAAACAGATCGGGCTACAGGATCGACGTCAAACGCGTCCACCGGGGTAACGATCATAAAATAAAGCAACGTGTTGTTCGGTGAATATCTTATGAGGTCAATATTTATTCTAATTAGTTTGGTGATGGAAGACAGGAAGATAGTAAATTGATTTTGTAAATTATTGTAGATAAATTAATGGTGATCTTATACTTGGTGTCACGTAGTGTGTAAAGCCGTTTCAAAGATCGATCGTATATACGAAAACGATGAAACAGGCTCGTATAAATTGGTTCAGGACACAACATATATAGTGACCAATTTATATAAATCTTACTGCAGTTCTTCGCCGTTTCTTACAAAGCCCTTATATCAGATGCGAAGAAAAATCGAAACAAAGGAGCAAGTGTATCGCGATCCACGGATTGGGTTCCATTTCCTAGAAGGAAGGATCTAAATCAGCGGACTTCGGTGTCGCAAGAAAATGGTCCGCGGAAGCACAAAGCGAGCCATCGCGGTGAAACAACGCGTCCACCTTGGGGCACGAATCATTTCAAAGTTGTTGCATTCAATGCATAGCCAAGCGATCGGGTAAGCTTTCTTCCGCCGTCAGGATTCCTACATAATTGCACGCCGGGAACGTGGTCCCTCTTTCTCTCTCCCCTTTTCAACATTCTCCATTTCGTTCTTCGTCTTTTCGTTTCACGTTTGCCCGCGTGCACACACAGGCTATCTCGAGGGCACACGGTTCCTCGAAAAAGAGGTCCGTAGGAGTGTACACCTTTTCATTTGACCGCTCTCATAGGCAGAGTATACCTGTAATAGGTGGGCTGTGCGCGGCAAACGGGGAACCCGACTTCGCCCCGGCCCATGGACGCTGCATCTAATTACTATAATCGTCCCCGCTAATAATTAGATTATTTTCAATGTCTTCGAGCGCTGTCCCTCGATGCTCATTATACCTGACTCCAAGTTATCATTATATCCGTTCTTCCGACCGATTCCTCTTTGGCCCGGCCCGGATTCTTCTTTTGTTTGCCTCCGCTACGGTCACGGGGTGAATATTTTTCATAACCCGGCTTTTGTTTCACTTATTTCAGTCGTTCTGTCGCGATTTTTAACATTTTTTTAGATAGAATTTTTAATCTGTGTTGGCGCGACGATTCTTTGATTTTATTACGTCTATATCTCGGGGTATTACGTTATAACCCGGTGTTTTCTGGTTCATGAACCACAATGTTTTTCAATATTGGTCATTCTTATAATTAATTTCATATTGCATTATACGTTATAAGATACTTTTCTTCTATGTTATACCTGTTAAGTTCAGATTAAACGAAATGCTAGTCATCTACTACCTCTGACTTTTGTTGTTTTTTTTTCGTATACATACTTTAGTTATTTTAAGACTACACGTTGGAGTTCTAAAGAGCAGAAAAGGTGCAGAGTGCCGGTCTAGTTCTTAAGGAGAAATGCCCTATGAGCATCAGAGATACGCCGTCTTTCAACTGTACAGTGTTCATACACGGAGTTTCTCTATCAATATGAGATGCGTCTATTATGCAGTAATATGTAAATTGAAGAAGCATATTTTTAAATGATCTTCAACTAATATTACACTCGTGAATTTCTTCGCTTATAGGATATCCCACCTTTACGCTACCAACGTATGATGCGTAGTTTCTGATCGTTTCGAAACGATTCACGACTTTAGCCTATAGTCTTCAACGATAGATTTCGCGTCAAAAGCGTAAATTTGCACGTTTCTTGGAGCAGACAAATCGTGGCGAAGATTATATTGTAAAATGGCGGCTGGCACCCGTTCCACGAAAGGGCCGTGAGGGCGCTCGCGACTCTGCGAAACGTTTATTACTGAAAGCAAATCTTCTCGGGCGGATGAGAACGTCCAAGTGGAGGCGCTATTCCGAGATAGTAATGTTTTATTTTATTGTCGTCGGCCAGTTGCTCAGGAATGCCTCTGGACGTTAGCCCGTTGGTGTTTCGCGTTGCGAAACGGCCGGTCGCGACCTGCACCAGGAAGAACGGACTCTTTGCTATCATTATGGACATTCTCTCGAAGCGTTTACGTACCGAGTATTTTGTTGCGCGCGGCCCGGAGAAGACAAAGGACTGAAAAACGACGCTAGAGAAAGAAAGAGAGAAAGAAAGAGAGAGAGAGAGAGCTCGTTCCACGGATTATCATTTGTTTGTTCTTAAATCAACCTATGAACGATCAAAATTATTATATACATCTTCATCCATAGAAATTACCTAAACTTAAATTCATAGCTCGCTATTCGGCTGTCTAACTCGCTATAATAATTCGCTATATTGACATGCTATAAAGACTCGCTATACTGACTGTCCTAGAGATCATGTTTGTCTATTCCTAACTACATTTGTTATTATAGGAAGTTCGAATGTAAACCCGGTTGACGATTACAAATAACGGCGATAATTATTTTGTCCGGTATTCGTTTACTTTTGAACCTAGTAAACCAAAACAACATTGATATTCCAAGGTACAGCAATATGAGTCTCTTCCAATTCGAATCTTCCGTTGGCTCATGTGCCGCTACAACGTAATTACAAGAACGAGATTAGAAAATGAATTATTCACTCTAGTTAAAACTTCTCTCGGAATTTCAAGGATCCAAAAAACTATCCGGTAACAGGTCGCAAAAGGTGATTATTCCGAAGCAATTCGTGGTGTCCCTTGGTGATGTCGCACGTTCACAGGTGAACATATATTATCCCATGATACGGGCGTACATTGGAACACACTCAGCCCCTTAATACGTATTTAATTAAGTATGCCCAACCGGTCGATGGGGCACAGGCGGGGTTTATGGTGGATATCAGTACGGGCCACCATAATTCTCGCGCCTCCACCGACATCAGCCGGTACCAGCGCCACTTATGTACGCGTACCTACCGCGATGGAATTTCATCCTGCCCGTTACGACATAAATCTCCGGCGCATTAACGCCCTTGTCAGTCCACCATTCCCTCTCCGTCTCTCGTTCTCCATACTGGCCCCTTAATACGGTCACTCGCGACCTCCAACCATCGAGAGACCCTTATCGATGTCCCCATGCGGTACTTTTTCACCCTTTCTCCCTCTGCTTTAACATTCAGAGATTTTTCGTAAATATTTTCGAAGAGCCGTTCTTTATTCCGATTCCCAAGGTTCCCACTTAACCCTTGACCTAAGAAACGAAGAGGAAACGAAGGACATGTCTATAAATCAGTCGGTTCGACCATTTGGCACAATGTTGCGTGACATGGTGGATGATACAAGATCTCCTGATTGTGATATGTTCCTATAGTTATCGCAATACTATTTATTTACCACGGTTTTTAGTTGTATTTTTCGAGAACTTAACCTCTACCTGAGATGAAATTATAGTGGTTTGCGGGAAACATTGTATTTTATCAATTATTAATAATAGAAACACATTCTATGTGAAAGGATTAAATAGAGCACACGAATTTTCATTATTGACTGAAGCGAGACTTGAAATTAATTTATAGATTATCTACATCTACGGACCAACAGATCTCGTTTTTAAGTTAATTCCAGCCATGCATAGTATATTCTGTGTAAAAGGCGAGTATCGTAAGCGAAAGAAATTATCATTGTAATTTTGTAACATTGACGTTATACCATTCGGTAACTCTATATTTTGTATAGAAAAATCGCAGTGATCATGAGCACCGTATCGTTAAAAATTCATTAATGTTTGCTTCTTCAATGGACTGGTTTTGTCCAAATTTAAGTGAACCATTCTCGCCTTTTTCTACTCTACTCGGTCTATTGACAAATAAATCTATTGACACAGATAATAAAAAGGATACAGAAAAACTGAGCTTGAAGTATATCTTTCTCCCTTGTACTCACTAAACATTATATTCCTTCTTCTTGTTCACTGGAGAACACTGTACAAATCTACCGAATTTCACAGCGACTCACAATCGCAAAATCGCAACGAAATTGCGTGGTAAATCAACAGAGGACGTATTTATCAGGATCAGAATTTACTTACGAGACGACCGAAGAAAATTGATTTTCGACGGGCTTAGAAAATATGTACCGAGCACAAGCACAAGAACGAGCTTTCGAGAAAGGAAAAAAAAGTAGGAGACGCGGTCGCGAATTCGTCGAAGGAAGCGTGCACGGTTAAGGATAAAGTGTAAAACTGTTGTGTTTGGCACAGCTGCGAGAGGCCTTCGCGCACGTATTCCACAATACAGGCTTCGACCCCTGACGGCCCCTATAAATATCCAACGGTGGCAGCTTGTTACTCCACACCATGCGAACTTCAAACCGACCACAACACTCAATATCCTTCGACTACTTAACCGGCCGCGCGTTCAATTGCCGAATAATCTACGAAAGAGAGAGAGGGAAAGAGACGTCGACAGAGTAAGGTAGTTTTCGGTAATCTTGCTGTGATTACCTGCACGCCCTTTGGGAACTTTATTTTACCTTCGTCTTTGTCTGTTTTTAAAAGAGGCTCCAGCGCTAGGAAAAACATAAAGTAATCCAATGAATGTTTAAGCAACAAGTTAGTTTAAGCTGTTTAAAAGGTATCCATGTTTCTTTATAATATAGAAGAACTGTTTTACCTGGTCTTAGTCTAACTCTCATCAGACTTAAGCGATTTCTCTTGTAACGATGAATGAGGTGATATAATAGCACAGACTATAATACGGTACAAGTTTGAGCAAATACAACTTAGTTATAATTTTTAGAACAAGGTATATTCCCATTCATAATGAGATCGTACGTCAATATATGACGTGATGTGACGACAATTATGAAATCAACTAACAATTTTAAAGTGACTGAACAAAATAAAAGCAGTGAAATGCATTCAGTTTGTACTAAATATCAGCGGCTATTCTCACTATGCAATCACCTACATATCTAGATATAAATCAAACAACTCGTCATTCTATCTATTCCGATCTATCTCGTACGTATTCTGATAAAACTGAAACTCCTACATGTAATCCTACTTTTCATAGTAAATACAAAATTTCCACACGTGATCCTAATTCAACAAACACATCCATTCCAAAGTATCGTACCCGAAGGAAACAGTAGAGTTTATCCTTCGAAGGTATACTCGAGTACCAATCGATCCTTGGCAGTTTGCACCAAGCGCAGTCACCCGATCATCGTCCGAATGTCTATGTTCGATCGTGCCCTCGTTAGTCCACCCAACCCCTCGCAATCTGCCAGGCCAGAAAGCACGCGACAAAATGTAAGTACAAAGACCGTTGGTCACGATGTTTAATAAGAAAATATTTAATCCGCAGCCAGTCCGCACTGCGCAATGTACCACGAAATTAGGAGCGGGCGTCTATCGGTCAAGGTAAATGCGGCGCGCATTAGACGAGCTGCAAGTTGGCCGGGCCACGGAGAGTGGAAAAGCGACAGAAGCAAAGAGATGGTGAGAGAGAGTGAAAGAGAGAGAGAGAGAGAGAGAGAGAGAGAGAAGAGGTAAGGGCGAAAGCGACACAGCGAGGACGGCGAAACGGGAGGTGGTGGGAGCCTAATTGGTCGAAATTAGCAAGTTTAGTCATTAGTGGAGTTTCCGGCGGTGGCGGTGGGTCCACTTGACTCCACTTCCTGGGAAAGGAAGGACGGAAGGAAGGTGTGTACACCTACCATCGGTTACGCGGTGTCTGGATACGCTTCTCTATGTATGTACGTGTGTCCCTTACATATGTACGTATACAGGTATTTGTGTCTACTATAGTTTGAGAACACGCGTTTGTACATGTGTTTGCGCATATGCATATGTGTATATATATACATATATACACGTAAGAGGTTGTATAGGTATGGGTGACACGTATAGTAAGTTCGCACGCGCGCCAGTCAGCGAGCGAGCGAGCAAGCGCGAGCTCGGATACGTCACGGTACACTTCGTGACCGCAAATAACTGTTTCCATTGGAATCCTGCGGTTTTACACCTTACCACCGCCGCGATATCAACGCCTTCACGCATCGTACGTATTTAAACCGTATTACCACAGCCTCGAGTGGGTCACCCGTCTGGTGGACCCAACTTTGCCATGAAACCGTTTCTTTTTCGTTTCGAGACCGACTGGTGATCGAAGATGATTTTGTAGGGAGGAGACAGAGTTGGAAGAGGAATAAATGTATTTTGTGCGAATAAGTATAATCTGAATCTGTTGACGGTCGAAGATGATCTTGTAGCAAATAGTTAGAATTAGGGAAAGAAGAATCGTAATGTACATAGCGGGTGCACGTTTCTTTATAGCCTGATGAGTGTTTGCGACAGGTCAATTCGATAAATCTACCGATACACGGTTAATACGACGTGTATTTAGATTGTATTATCACGGTCCAGTAGGCCAGGATGCAAACGAACGTGGTCCCAATTCCTCGTATTTACCATGAAAACTTTTAACCAACTTTTGGATCGTTGCCCACCCTGATGAGAACGTTTCGCAGCCTAACTACTCGGACTATCGACGACATCCTTCGTCCTCGAATCTAACGTTCAGAAAGCATACTGTCTACTTTATATTACGTTCTGGTATCCATCATGTCTCGTAGATAAGCGAATTTGAAATTTACCTTGTCCCTTTACCTTGCGACTATATTTAGAGAAATCTAAATCAAAACTTAAATTTCAAATCTACGAATTTTTACATCTGCACGTTTACATTACTTAATTTCTCAATTTTCAAATGAACATTTTCTAATTTCGTATGTCTTCACAATTAAAATTCCTATTCTTTTATATCTTCGCACGTAAATAATTTCAGTTCTCATATTTCCAAATTTAAACGTTTAAAGTTTCAAATATAAATATTTAAATATAAATATATATATTCAAATATAAAAATTTAAAGTTTCAAATATAAATTATAAATATAAATATACGAGCTACTTAATTTAAATTCTACTTCGAAAAATTAGGAACTGAATTCTATAGTCTCTAGCCTGTTCTAAATATTCGATACACCGTCAATTATGAATCGGTATACAACCAGAAGAACGTTCTCGGGGCAATCTTTGCAGTTGGACCGTTGGATGCCATTTTTTAGCGCGTTAATCCCGCGTAGAATTCGGATCGATGCTTAATTCCCCTGTGGCCCCATTGTCCGCGAAGCATACGCACCCCCTGAATCAACAATACATCGTCCACGATCCAGATCCGCTAGCGAGAGCTCGCGCGCGTGTGCACGCGCGGAAACGCACGATCGAGGCATCAGCTGCCGCACGAGGGCCCTTAATTATTCTATTAAACAGGTCGCGGACTTATTGTAACGCGTGTTTGCACGCGGGGTGGGGGTGTGGTGGGGGGGGGTGGGTGGGGGGGGGGGGGGGGGGGGGGGGGGGGGGGGGGGGGGGGGGGGGGGGGGGGGGGGGGGGGGGGGGGGGGGGGGGGGGGGGGGGGGGGGGGGGGGGGGGGGGGGGGGGGGGGGGGGGGGGGGGGGGGGGGGGGGGGGGGGGGGGGGGGGGGGGGGGGGGGGGGGGGGGGGGGGGGGGGGGGGGGGGGGGGGGGGGGGGGGGGGGGGGGGGGGGGGGGGGGGGGGGGGGGGGGGGGGGGGGGGGGGGGGGGGGGGGGGGGGGGGGGGGGGGGGGGGGGGGGGGGGGGGGGGGGGGGGGGGGGGGGGGGGGGGGGGGGGGGGGGGGGGGGGGGGGGGGGGGGGGGGGGGGGGGGGGGGGGGGGGGGGGGGGGGGGGGGGGGGGGGGGGGGGGGGGGGGGGGGGGGGGGGGGGGGGGGGGGGGGGGGGGGGGGGGGGGGGGGGGGGGGGGGGGGGGGGGGGGGGGGGGGGGGGGGGGGGGGGGGGGGGGGGGGGGGGGGGGGGGGGGGGGGGGGGGGGGGGGGGGGGGGGGGGGGGGGGGGGGGGGGGGGGGGGGGGGGGGGGGGGGGGGGGGGGGGGGGGGGGGGGGGGGGGGGGGGGGGGGGGGGGGGGGGGGGGGGGGGGGGGGGGGGGGGGGGGGGGGGGGGGGGGGGGGGGGGGGGGGGGGGGGGGGGGGGGGGGGGGGGGGGGGGGGGGGGGGGGGGGGGGGGGGGGGGGGGGGGGGGGGGGGGGGGGGGGGGGGGGGGGGGGGGGGGGGGGGGGGGGGGGGGGGGGGGGGGGGGGGGGGGGGGGGGGGGGGGGGGGGGGGGGGGGGGGGGGGGGGGGGGGGGGGGGGGGGGGGGGGGGGGGGGGGGGGGGGGGGGGGGGGGGGGGGGGGGGGGGGGGGGGGGGGGGGGGGGGGGGGGGGGGGGGGGGGGGGGGGGGGGGGGGGGGGGGGGGGGGGGGGGGGCGGGGGGGGGGGGGGGGGGGGGGGGGGGGGGGGGGGGTTAAGTAGTGGCACTGAATGGAGGCATAAATTTATTGTGCCGTGGAGGGACCGAGGAAAAGTTGTTCGCCACGTTTGTATACGAGTTGCGGTATTGTGCGTTCAAACGGAACGTTGGATCAATTCGTCCGGATGCTCTTTTTTCCTTTCTTCTCTTCCTCCCCACACCCACTGAGCTTCGCTTTACCGCTGCCCTGGAGAACGTACACGATCGCGTTTAAGGGATGCCGATCAATTTAGACAACGACCCACTATTAGCCTCGCAGGCCCCTTGTGTTTACGCTGCTCGTTTCTTTTGAGAGATATGTTTGATTTAACTGTCGTGACGTAGGTACAGTAATTACAAAAAGCATTTGCACACCGTGTACTTACATATTAGATGCTGATCACCTGATCATCAAGTATAATATATTGAATTTCGTATGATCTAGTAGTACTTTCGTATGACTGAAAAGATTTGATATTATGAAACTGAAATGTGAAACTTCGAACAAAATAAGGATTGCATTAATCTCCAACGGCACTTTCCATTTTGTTATTTTATTTGTTACTTGTTTGTACTCTCCTCGCATGGGACTGAACATGATTAGCAAAAGATGGTTAAGCAAATCGATATAGGCGGAGGCGACGTTTTTGGAAGTGGCTTTACGATCGTCGTAAAGCGACGTTATGCGTAATTCGAGCGCGTCCCCAGAATTGATCCAATTGGGGTTGGCCAATTCGAACCGGTTCAATTTAGAGGGGACCATATCACAGATTTCTTATCGAGGCCGTTCCAAAGCGAAATTATTGCGAATGGCCTTGAATGAGTACAGACTAGTTTATAATCCCGGCTACGTACCAACCACCGATGCTTCATCCACCGAAATGCTGTCCGTAAAACACAAAGTGTCAATAACCTATTAAATTAGAAGGAAGATTTTATATCTGTCGTGTAAATATACCAGACAGAAGAAGATATACTATGACATATATTCTACATGTATGCACTAGATATACTACGAAAATATATGTACACGTACTTCGAGATTTCGCATGTGCAAAGGAGCAATACGTAAGATATTATGTGCTAGAATTATCGATCTGTAATATGTTCACCAAACAGCATCAAATTTAGAAAACATAACGAAGCAATATTTCTGTTTCACGAGTACATAAAAAGCATCAAACAACTCTTTATTATTCCTTCGAAAAAAACGAAAGAACTTCTAAAAACACTCAAAGAGGTCTCTAAACTCGTTCCAGTCTACTCCGTGAACCTCCTACAAAGAAGCGAAACACGAGATAGAAAAACTAAACTGGAGGAATGGTTGGCACGGGGGCAGTCGTTTTACGGCGTTTCGATCGGCGGAGCATCGCAAAATCGCCGTGCAATTTTCTTTCCCGCGCGAGGAATATTCGCGTTGTAAAGAGGGGCAACTGTGGCTGCTGCGAAAGGAAAAGGGCAGACAAGTACCGAGCGTTCTCAGCGGCCACGTGATTGGTCGTAAACGCCAAAAATATGCGCCGATTGGCCGGCCGGCCGGCTAGTTTTATGGTAGCGCGCAGCATGCCGACCAGGTTTTATGGTTAATTTTTGCAATTTTGTAATTGCCTCATGCACCCGCCGGCAAACTGCAACAACGTTTACCCTCTGTCCTTCTCCACCCTCTCCCTCTCTCCATTCTCTTCTCATCCTCATCCTCTTCTCGTTTCCGCCTTTCTTTCTCCAACTCGAACCGTTTCGTTTCGTTTGAACAACGATTGCGCGCATCAGGAACAAGGATCCTCTCTTCTTCTTCTTCCTTTCTACTCTCTTCTCGTTCCCAGCGACGGGATAATATTCGCGGGAACGTGCATCGGTTCGCGATAAATTATCCCGCGGCGTGTGTGTGCGCGAGAGACCGTTGTGTTCCACGTTTGCATCGGCGCCGGCCGGCGAACGCTAACGGTTCAGCCAAAGTAATTATAGCAAGTCAACGCGCGCGCGGCGCAACACGTGGCCGCTGATTATCGAAATGTCGGCTTACTTGGCCCACCGATGGAATCGCGTTTCACGCGCTGCGGTTTCCGCGTACACGGCCCGTGTCCCGCTCCATGTCTCCCCGGAATGGGGCTTCCAGATCGTGTTCCAAAGAATCCACCCGGAAAATCACCGATTCTGACTTCAATCGGGGGGGTCGCTGTCTTTGTTCCTTGGGTAAATGGGTTGTGACTTTACAGAGATTGAAACTTATTAGAAAACGTGTTTGATGGAGTTGTTCTTATTGCTTGGATTAATTGGATTAATAAAAGATCGTAATTACGAATTTATAACGTGTGATTAAATGTAGTATGTAAAGATGATTAATATTTTAATTACATCTACTCACTGATCCTGTACATCCTTTTTTTTAACGATTGCCTTAAAATCGATCTCTAGCTTAGTACCGTATCGATCGATCGAGTAATAATGGAAATAAATTGGAGCGTGTTCCAATCTCGATCACGTGTAACGTTGATTTTATGAAGGAAGAACCGACGTATCTTTAGTAATCGTAAGAAATTGTAGAAAATCTTGGTAACTCTATTACTGGAGACAAACGATCACTGTATAAATACAGAAATTATTTGTATTACGATGAATTTTTGTTCCCACTTCTTTTTTTTGTTTCTGACTCGGCCAAATAGAGACATAGAAATTATCCTTGATAAAGGCGCACAAAGATCGTATTCGATGCTTTCGTCATTCAAAACCAAAATACGATATCTCCGATTAACTAATCCTGCACCAAGCAATCTCACTTTTGAAGCCTAGAAAAAATTCATAAGCCAATCGGCCTCAAAACGTTCCGACTGTACACGCTGTCATTCTATTCGGAGATGCGATCAATACGAAAAGATAGATCGTCGTGAGGACCGATCCATCCATCAGCAGTCAACCAGCAGGTTTTACAGGCAACTGATTAGAAACGATCAAGGGTTACTCGCTTTTTAGAAATTCTATCGTGATCCACCGGGTGTGTAGCCAATTTTGCCGGTGCGCCCGTAAAGTAATGATTTCAATTTCGCGAGATCGCTGCCGCCGCCGGCTACGAAGGGTTTCTCACCCTTCCCCCCGCATCTTTCCACCCCTTTCAGCGCCCACCCTCCCTCGCTCTGTCTCTTTCCCTCTCTTTCTCTTAACACACTCTCTTCGCCCCGTTCCCGTTCGAGGATTTGGATTAAGCGACTAAGGAAATTCAATATCAGTGGCTGAGATGGGCACATAAAATTACTGACTGCCACTTCGCCTTAATTTGCGCAGTAAAGTTCCCCGCTCCGCGACCCGTTCCACCCCACCGAAACCGGTCTGTCCCCGCGCGCCGCGTTTCCGTGTAAAACTAAGGGATTATGATTCGGTTATTGGCTCGAGCCGCGTTTCACTGCGTAATTCGGCGAAATTTCCAACGACCACCCTCCTCCACACGAATGAAATACGAGGCTCCTGTTACGTTTCCGGGAAACGGACGGTTCGCCACCCACCGGTGTAGTTCCAGTCTTTCAGGTCACCGTGATAAGTGTTTGGGTAAAAATGTGTTGGGAATAACATACAGCAGAGAAATGAAAGAATGTCTGGACTTGGGCGAATTTTGTTATGGTGTTTTCGCATGGTACAATTTTACGCATACAAATTCGTAAGTTTTCAATTTGAACGTTCAACTTCAAATTGCGAATCTTGAATTTAACACTTCAGGTTATCACGGCTGTAAGTATTCGAATCTAGCGTCTTATTCTTATTCGCCGTTGGATAGATGAAGATTAGAAAAATTATTGTTCGCAAATGGTATTCACACAGGATGATAGTATTAAGACAAAATTCACGTGAGATGAAATTTCACGATACCAAACTAAGAACATTACCGAATCGATAAGTAACAAGCTGTGAGTTTCTTTCTATAATTTTACAATTTTACCAAGCGAAAATACAGATTCCACGTTCGAAAGTGTAAAAGTTTACTATCGCGAACATTAGTTGGTTAGGAGTTTATAGCATAGTTCCGAAAAGTAATTTAATTACAATTTAATTAAATAAACGATTTTCATTCGTATTTGTTAGTTTGCTCAAATTACTGGAGAATGAAACTATCTTTTTATTGCAACAGACCCTCTAAATGGTAGATAGGAGACTTGAACCCAAAACAGATTGCCTTACAAGCAAATGTAAAGAAACTATGGTAGAATAAAAATTCCAATCTTGGGAATTAACCGTCCCTTCGTTCTACCACTTTCGATGACCTTGGCAATTGGCCACTAGAAAAAGAAAAAGGTTCAAACGAGATACAGTGACAAAAGGTCGAGAACGGTTACCGACTGTAATAAAGCGCGTGACAGCTCGTAGACCGGAAACGGTGCTTCAACGTGTGTAATTTACAAACCTAATGATGGTACGGCAAACGCGAACTCTCCGGAAAATCCGTTCATAAATTTTGATTTATACCCGAAGAACCCCTGAAACAGTACAGGCAATCCTAGCCATGTGCAAAACTGAAAACCATTCTGAAACTTCGGCTCCAAATGCTCTAAAATATTAAACTGCAGCGGCACATGAGTTAGAGGACAATTCAAATCACGTTGTTGTTTTGCCTCGAAACATTGACACGGCCTTGACGCACGAAATTCCGGGCAAAACAATGTCACCGCTACGTGCAACCGTCGAACGAAGACGAATTCGAATTTTCCGACTCTCCCCCGACCAACCGAAAAGAGTTTAGTATCTATCAGTATCTACGAGTATCTTCCTGTATCGACGAGTTATCTACCGAGTTATCGACGATTATCTAACGAGCATTTACTGAGTATTAATTAGCAATTTTACTTTGCAATTTATACTCTGTACGGTCGCCTCAGCGAATATAGTCTGCATACTAAATATATTCGACGGTTACGACACAACGAGCAATAACATCTAGTAAATCTCACGGTCAACCATCCTCTACACAAGTCCAGTACAAAACTGTGACGTTTTAGCAGGAAAAATCTCAGATACAAAGAAATCTTAAAGAGAGATTGTACACCCCCGAACTATAGCATGTGTCACTAGTATTAGTTTATCAGATGCTGAGGATGACTGTGGCAGCTGTTACTGGGAGGTATGGTAATTTTACGGAAAGAAACTGGGATAGGGGATTGAAGAACAGCGGGTGCGAGAGGAGAAACAGAGAAGAAACTGGCAATAGAGAGACAAGACTAGGTCTGTTTGTGAAAACGAGGACATACTAAGAGTAAGCCGACCAATATCTGTCAAACACATATCTTTTCAGATTTATCACGGTCTCCTCCGTGAACGCAATTTAATTTCTTTACCGCAACCCACGTAGAATCACCCCCTGTTTCGATCGAAAGCTTCGCGTTTTAGTAAATTCACCATTTCTGGAAGCGATGGAAGAAATTTCAACGTTTCTCCCAAGTCTTTGTTAATTCTTATTGACGAATTGAAGCTAGAACTTTGGTATAAATAAAAAATACTTTGTTGAATCGTAAACGAGAAGGCTAACGCGATATTATAAATAAAACAAGGGGATAATTCTGAATAACATTTCTCATCGATATTGTATGAAGAAGGAGACGAATAAAAGTATCCATACTATATAGAAATTCCAATGTCATCGTGTCACATCGATTCATAACATCGAGTCAATTACTTTCGATCCCCTTCTCCCCCCGAAACGACTAAGTCAGCCAGGTCACCTTACGCAAGTACAATCGGGACTAACTACTACAATCCCCAATTATAACGATCCAACCGGCAACATCCTAATTGCATCGTCGTGCAATGACACGCTAATTGTAAATCCCTCTAACGACGTTCGCTCGCGAGTGAACTCACGCGATCACCCCCCGGCGAGAAAAGAAAAAAGGGGAAGAAAGAAAGGAGTCGGCTGGCTGGCGCTGTGGTGGTATGACGACGAGGACAGGATCCTTAACGTGCCTTCATCGAATTAATTTGCCCGGCGACGACAAAGGACCGAAGTCCTTAAAGAGCCAAGCGCTTCCTCCTTTTCCACAACCACCCCTTCTAACCAATGTTTCTCTTTTCCTGCATTCTCCCCCTTTTCATCCTTCCGTTTCATCCCCCTTCTCCCTCTCTCCTGCGTCGCTTAATACAATTCCATACTCCCCTTTCTCCTGCTTTTCCTCTCTTTTTCTAACAGATTCCCTTCTCCCTCCGCCACGCATCTGCCTCCGCGAGAATAATAAAACTCTTTTCAGCAGATGCAATCCAGCATGACGTTACTCCAGGATCGCTCATGGCTTCCAACATTTGTCGGTTCTCAGCTTACGCGGCTGCGGTTTGCGCGTGAACGCGTGCAAAGCGAGGACTCGCGTAAACACGTGTGTGCGTCAATTACGTTTACAAAGATGTATTACGCATAAAATAACTCGGTCGATGGAAGAGAGAAATTAGGCGACTAAATTCGGTGATCATGTTCGAAGGCTCGAAAGTATCGATATTTGCGAATGAAGATGTACAAAAAAGAAGGAAAAACAATTCTTTTGCAGACTAAAAATTCTGAGTGAAAGACTGTTTATTGCATAGGTTAGTTTCTAGTAATTCGCTGGCTAAATAACTAAATTCAGTGCAACAATTGATTTCGTTACATATTTCGACACGATTTGAAAAGAAAATGAATTCTTTCATTTTTTTAACGATTAGTACATCTTATAGCTATAAATGAACATAAATACAATAAAAACGCAATAAACATACATGATAAAAAATGTTCGTTCAGTAAAAAGATTTCTGCTCACAAATAATCTACCGTTGCAATCGTATTGAAAGCTCCGCACGCCTGGTTTGCATCAAAGTTAGTCGTGGCTTGGCATTGAGAGCGAAAGTGGGTCAATTGTAAGTCACATTTTTTCTTAATCTGAATTTATATCAATACACACACAAGAACAAAGAAATTCATTTTTCCCCCAATCAAAACTGGATAACAAATGTTTCATCGAATATTTTGAACTGATATCTATCTCAGACTGCGTATTTGGAATTTCTTTGAATTTTGGTGGATGAATATGCAAATACGTGTTATTAGGCTGTTCTCGCTACTAATTCTCATTCGAGGCACGCGGTTCGAGCGTATGAAGTTCGAATATTTGTCGTGCAAATATGCTCGTGGCGTGAACGCGGTTATTCAAGCCTGACCGATTGTTTTCGCATTCCCAAAATGTGGACTGCCAGGCTAAATGGCCTTGGTATTTGGTGCAGACCAATTTTAACAGAAACACTCATGGTCAAGCTTAGTTTTGAATCTCTTGGAATGATCATACACTTTCAAATGTATACAAAGTCTGAACTTACACGAGAAATCTCAATTCTGTGATTAATTTATTGGATACGACGAAACAATCGAATCTAAGTTGCATAATATTCATTCATTAACACTTTGACTGCCATGCCGAAATCACATGTTTCGCTCAGGACGTCACGGGAGGATTTTTATTATTCAAAGCATATAATGGCAAAATAACAATAAATTGACGATGTAAGACAACATTGTTCCCCAATGGATCGTTTATCTCATTGGTGGTCACGGGTGACCACCGTGGCGCCTCGATAACAGTTGATAGCGACATATTATAACAAGGCTTCGTTTATTTCAACGAACCATTCGTATTCGTCATTTCGTCGTAAACAAAACGTCCAGAATATATTGTTGAAACGTATAGAAGATTTTAGTAAGCAGTATTTGTATGTAATATACAAATTCTATATATAATAGTAAGGTATGTGCACACTTCTAACTTCAATTATATGATTATAAAGCAGCATTTACGATTATTTTCTAAGGTGTGTTTATAATAATATTCGTAGATTACCCTTCAAAGATATGGATGCAAACACAGTGCACCGTTAGATGCAAGATTTGTTCTCATCCTTTTTTTTATTAATCTTCTAATAAAAATGTACAATTGTTCAATGGGGCACTTTTTATTTCAAAGTATCTTCTATTTATCGGTTATATTCAAAATGCCCTATCTGTCAATTTTCATACAATTTTTACAATTGTAAGTTCAAGCGCTCCGGTTACCAATGACCACCGTGGCGTCACAGGAGAAACTGTGGCCGGTCATGTATGACCAACGTGGTAGTCAAAGTATTAATAACATTAATAATAAAAATAATAAGAATTGGAAAAATAGAAGAAAGAAGCTCGCGGAACAAGGGAAACGATCAACACGCATGCACATCGGGAGCGCATTTGAACATTGTACGGCGTTCGTTTATGAAACAGGAAATAATAACGCATTAGCAACGACAGCTGCGATATTATACTGGATTGAAGCGTTATTCGAGGGTCCGTAGAAAATTGAGAAGGGGACAGGGGACACGTCTTCGTAGGGTGAGTAGCTTCGATGACGATCGCATAGTTACGTTTGGGTGGAAGCAGAGTCAATCGTGGCAATTTGTCGTCACTCGTGTGAATTTATAGCTGGATACAGGTGGCAAGGGAGAATACGTAATGTTATTTTTATATCGTTATACAATGGTGATGGACGAAAGAAAGATTAGAAGATAAACAAGCCGAGCGTACACTGTAATTTTACAAAATGGAATTATATCTGACAGCAGTAATAAATAGATATAATACGTTGCTGAAAATAATTAGAGGGTCATTTCCCACATCACATTAATTTTAATATCTAACGACTGTCTTAAAATCAATCTTTATAACATCATCGTACAAATAATATGGCAATCTATCAAGCCAATAGGACATTTCTTCGCTTCTGTTCTCTTAATTATCGTGATAAAATCATTCATAATTGTTTTAAACAATATATATACCGTGGAACGAATGACTGTTAACAACATCGTAGAAAATGTTTAGTACGCAAGTTCTTAATATTTATAGTCTATTAATCGTCAACTTTCATTTGACCATCAGCGTATGTCTACAGATACTTCTTCACTTTTTCCTTCTAATCTACTTTCTTAAGATACGCGTTTATACTCGTAAAAGAAACTTTTAAAGAGAGGAAAGCAAATTCTGATGGCCGAGAAAAAATTCAGATATCTCGTTACTGTATCCTCGGGAATATTTCAAGTTACCCTGATTCGCCTAAACCACGATGGTTTCTAATTACAGCTTATCATCCGAATCACTCGTAAACTTCTTTATCCCTCTCGCAGACTCATCTCGTTTCGCTGGCTAGAAGAGACGAAGAAAAAAAAGGCGGTACCGTATAGAATAGATTCGCAACATATTAAACTATATCTCGCGAAACGAAGAGCATAAAGCACCAGGGTCTGGAAAACAGTACGACCTTACGCCAGGCTACTTAATGGTTAATAATTATCCGCCGCAGCCACGAGAGCACGTAACGATGTTTATCTTTAAACCCATTCCACTTCGAACTTCTATTACTAAATAAAAGATCCTTTCACCTCGATAACGGGGCTCTCTCGAGCACGCGCGCGGACACACACACGCGTACACATACACATACAAGGATACGTTCGTTCGTTGTGTGCTCGCCTATGAAATTATCCAGAGTGTATCCGTAAATCCCCGATTCTTACGATTCTTTCTCCGTCGTTAATGAGTAATTAGTGCTCGAACGGCAATTAACGACGAGAGAGTCGGATTGGGCAAGGAGGAAGGAATATTCGCAAAAAGAAACGAGGAGAAAAGAAAAAACGACAACCGGAGAAGAGAGTAAGAGAGGGGGACCCTGGCAGAGAGAGAAAAACGTCCGAAGACTGCGTGGCGATGAACGGAGAGAGGAAGAGAGAGGCTCGCGAGAAGCAGCCATCGAAACGTCGAGTTCGTGATACAACCACGCTGGTACAACGAGCTACGTGACCCGCTGTATACGTGTGCGTGTCGTAATTAGTTGGAATCGACGAATTATAAAAAAAAAAAGAAGAAGAAGAAAGGAAGAAGGGGAAAGAGAAAACAGAAGATGGAGGGAAAAACGAAAGGAAAAAAAGGAAGGAGGGAACGAGGGAACAAGAGGCTCGCGTTCCTGTTTATACGTCGAAAGCTCATGGTTTGGCCGCGTGCACGGCCAGCAACATCGGACAAAATTTTAATTAATCCGGAGAGCTTATTAGTTTGAGTGCCGACAAGGACCGGGCAGAATCGAGCGGGGGCCGAGAACAATTTCCAAGTTGAGCGGGCCGCACAGGGGGATGGAAAGGGCTCCGTTTCTCCTACAGCTTGTACAATCGACCGAGCACTGGCCAGCGGAGACAGGGGAAGGCAGAGAGAGAAAAAAGCTTCTCGACGAGGAAAAGCGCGTGATACGAACCAGGCACACATGCTATTCGATGAGTCTTTCTTTCCGTTCCCTGTATTTTCTTCCCTTTTACATTTCATTAGCTGGTTAAATTATTTTCTTCATTTCTCCAGTATCTTCTATGTCTTTTACGTTGAGTGACTCGTCCGAACGTGAACACCTATTAATATAATATTTTTTTCAAGCATAGACTACAGAAGGAAAAACATGACAAGTGGCTTTTTCACAGCACAACAGGTACATTGTAAGAAGAATCAAATTTTACGCTGTAAAAGATCGTTCTATTTTAGGATCATTTTTTCGAAGATCTTTAGGAATATCGATGTTTGTTTACGGATATTTTTCTCATTGCATTTTGTAAAAAATATCTAGAAATTAAAGTGAACTATGATATTTCTGTCCGACGCTACAATGTTTAACAATAGTTCGACTTGGTAAAGAAAGAGACGACGTTCACTTCTTGGTAAACCACGCGATCGTGTTGAACCAGAAGAAGCATTAGAACACGCGCTTATTGAAACGCGTAAACGCTTTGTCACGCAGTTGATTATTACCGCTGATATCCAACATATTATTATTGTCCGTATTACGGCTATGTGAGCGAATAAAAGGAAATATTAAATAGGGTTTATACTGGTAGCATTTATTGATCGACCAACGGAATAGCTGGCCTGTCGTATGCGTTCTCTTGTGCGTGGATCGCTGCTATTGCTGTCTGTAACTTTGATAATAATATGCTTGGTATTATTCACACGAGGCCTGGTGAAATCAAATTCAGTGACTTTGATGAAACTTTACGATGCATCGAAATTCAATAAGCTTCACCTGAGAATTGATATTGCTTCTGTGTTTTCTGTAGGTTTTCTTTGTTTCGGTCGATTCATATTATATCGTTTATAATCGAAATTAAATATTTTACTAGCTATCGAATCTCTTACTTTTGTAACCTTGCCAAAGCTTGGACGTACTTATCGTTTGTTTATACATTACATATACGTACGTTTCACTACATTGATAGATTAAGCAACAGAAATATATAGTATGATAAACTCATATCTATTGATAACATCATTGATAATGCAAGGTATTTATTCACAATGATTATAACCATCCATAAAATGCAATCGAACATTCCGAAAGTTCTCTGAAAATACACGTTAAATAACAAGCTACAAGCCATAAGAACTGCAATAATCTTTCCACAAGAATGAAACTGAACATTTTGTTTTATAGTAATAAAGCGTGCAGTTAAATGAAAAAAGTTTCTTACTTTTATGCGATAACTAAATTTTTATGAGTGAAGCAGAATAATAATACAATATAAATATATATATATATATATAATCTATATAATAAAGCAGAATATAATAAGCATATAATATCTCTGTGTCTGAGAACTGATCCAACCTTCAATATTCAATAAAAGTTAATCCTTCGGAAGAAAATTATACCAGCCACAAAGATTATTCCATTACCATCGATCCAAGGCAACAGAAAGCAGAGAATACTTTGGAAACTATACAAAAATAAAAATCGTATAATACTGACAAGAGTTGCAAGTTACATTAAGCGCAAATAAACTGTTCTACATTTAATCTTTCGCGACATTTCAATTTCTCGCGTGTTAACATTACTCACCGTAGCCAAAGGCAAATGAAGTCGAACCGATTGAAGGACAAGACTTGATCAGAGAAGTCGATCACGATGAAAAACAGGGATCGTTGAAAAAGTGTAGAATCTCGGGGCTGACGAAAGGCGGGAACAGGATCGAATCGAAGGAAACCAAACGAACGAGTCCCGGTCGGACGATTAACGAGCGTCACATTCGTCAAACCGTGGCCAGAGCCACCGGGTGATACGTGTAACGAGCTAATTAACTTAATTTATCGCCGTTTGACGGAGATCCAATCGCAGATGCGCGGCACGTTAATTGTACGTCCATTAGCTACCGATACGATCGTATATACCATGGCCCGTACTCTCTAACGATCGCTTTACAGCTCGTTTCGCCGAGATCCCTATACTCAACTCGGCTGGCACGTCGACTTAGTCGCTGCGATTTTCGATTTTTCGATCAGCCCCTTTGCTTCTTCTCTAGTTGGAAAATCTTCTTTATGAGACGCGATACGATCTGTAGTCCACTGTCTGTAGACACGATTGAATGTTTCTTCGTGAACGCTTGAGTCGATAGGATGCACGAGTAATGTTTTTACGTTTATTTTTTTCGACGATATTTTGCGATGGAAGTGTTGAAACGATGAAAGATAACGGTTGGCATTCGCTTAGGTCTTTTTGATACCGTCTAGTTTCGCATTAATTGATTCTATATAATTATCACGAATGCAATTCTTGCGTGCATGAGGTATTCGATTGCGGCGAGAAGATTACACGCTACGAAATATAATAATAAGGAAGCAGCACGTGTCTGTAATTAAACAAGAAAGTAAACGAGACATAATTAGGGAGTTACGATCCCATTGGGACCCTTGCCGGCTTCTTTTCATCAGCTGTTCCGAAACATCCGCACGCTTGAACCACAACGAAACCTTAACAACTCAGATGGGTTTTTTCAGAGTTGTAATCTCTCGTAAGTCGAACACAATCGAATCGCTAGGATTAAAACAATAAATTGTCCAGAATAAGCGAATATCTCTTTCACACCTAAACCTATTCACGTCAATCCATCGATCCAGCTAACCCAAACGTAACCCCTGCACGATAATTCCCTGGCAAAAGTCCTATTTACTTCCAAACCGAAGCAGAGCTTTCGAACTCGTCCGTCGATATCAATGGGAGGAACCGAAGTATCGTGCACAGGCACAGAAACTAGGTACCACAGGTACTTGGAATGCCTTGCCTTACCACGCGATAGTCGAACATTGGGCCCCATGTGTGTCGCAGCCACGTAGTTGAGCCACGGGTACTTAAATTCTCAGGGAAGCAAGCAAGGAAAGAGAAACGGTGGAGCACGAGAGGACAGCAGTAGAGTGCCGTTACAAGAGAGCGGAGGAGGTGGAGGAGGACGAGCACCAAGAGACGGAGGACAAGGGGGTGGCTGGGCGGAAGGGACAGGGAGGAATGGTACGAAGAGACACCCGCAATTTCGTGATTGCTTTTCAGACGACACTTTGTACACCCATGGACAGCACCAACCAACTCATTACGGTAATGACACGTGTGCATCAATTCGCATTAATATTCTAATGGACGTCAGGGAAGGGAGAGAGAGAGTGGTTCGACGCGCGAGAGAGCGGGCACAGAGACGTTCGAAAGGGTAGGGGAATAAAAGGGGCCGGTGGTGGGGAGAGAGACAGAGGCAGTAGTGGGGGAACGAGGAAGAGCACGGATGAAGTCGCGTGGGAGTCGAAGCATGTGGAGTGGGGGTAACCGTGAAGGGGAAGGGAAAAAGCCGTAGAAAGGAAGCAGCGAGATGAAGGGAGATGGTACGCTATCTTGCGCATAATGCCAATTAATTAATGGATACTGTGCCCGTGCCTCGGCTCGATATTATGTAACTGGTGCCTAGGACGGCTGTTATCGATTTACGGTTTCGTTGCCGAGGTGAACGTAAGTCTGCCGCCGCTGTACACGGACCGTGCTCGTTAGAAGTGTACGGAGAACGTCGCTCTGCCCGTCCAGACCATTCTCCCGTGGATCGTACGGATTCGTTTGAACTCTCTTCTTTCTTACCACACATGACCGGTTCCCAGTATTCAATTTTTAACAAAAAAAAAGTTCACGAATATTTTCGTTAACTGTTTCGTGGACATTTTATGGGCGGATAGGGAATTAGGTAAATTGATTCTAAGGTACATATTAGGTTAGGTCCAGAAATAACGAAATTGTTCCGAAAACTGAGTTTGGAATAATAGAATCCGTTGCGATAGGAGTTTGATAAAAACGATGTGTACACGCATGTATAACAGATTAATTGCTATTGGCGCATACGTTGGTAGACTCTCAATAATTAATAAATTGAAATAAACATTTATTAGCTGAATTAAAGATAACTGTGGTGAAAAAGCTTTGCAAATCCTTGGTAATAACCCAATTAGTTATTGTAGGAATATATATGTATAAAAAAGCACATTACTCACACATGGAATAACTTAATTATTCCACTGTCTGGAATCGAAATTAAAGGCTATGAAAACACACGAAGACTTAATTAAAAAATAATATTTTCAAACGTTGACAGGCTAATAAGGAAGTTCAAGAGTAATCACCACTATGATGCTTCATTTTTATATCGCCTGGAAGAGAAATAAGGGTAAATCGAAAAGTAATTGTAAACAACACATGTATTGTAGCCAGTGTCGTTCAAAAGAGCCAGTAGAAAACGTTTAACCGCCGGATCGATAAGTCACGTAGGGGATGTAAATAATTTAGATGATATGGTCGTACATATGTAAGAAGAAGGTGAGCTCGATAAGACTGTACCCTGTTGACGACTGGAAGCTCAACAGCTGAATGCCGTTATCAATAAAACGCAATTCGTGACTGCGATGTTAACACGCGACGTAAGTAAATTGGCGATATTTACGACACAGATATGTACGTAAGAAAATCAACCAATATCAATAAATTACCGATAGAAGGACAATAAAATCTGTTCACATGATATTGTAGTACTTACTACATTGTGCATGATAAATTGTCATGCACAAATATTCAAAAGATATGAAAATAATTATACGCTTCTAGTAAATTTGTTACTTTGAACAAACGATCGGAATGATCGTAAAAATAGCAAACAAACGGACAATAATTGAGGTGAAAAGACAGGACGCGTAATAGAATCGGTTTCGTCCTCGTGGGTTGCAGGCGGAGAAGAAATATCTGGTTTATGCGTCACTTCCTTATAGTTCATCTATCTTCGTTCGTGGAAGATTAATAGTCGCTTGATAGATTATAAGCTAGTTATATTTAACAAACACAAGTACTTAGTCATTATCTGATGCTGTAATATTATCACGAATATGTAATATGTACCAGGAAAATTCCCTGGTACAACTGGAACTATCGTTGGAACATGATTATCCGAAATTACGATAATTAGAAGGCGTGAGTAATGAAAATTCCACGATGTCAGAGAAATATAGTTAATACAAGAATAGTGATCAAATTCTAAAAGGAAAGTTGTTTTCAATACTAGAAGTTAATGTAAGAACAGCAAACATTAATACAATTGATAGAGTAGAATTTCAAATCGCTTGAACACGCTTTAGAAAATGTTTAGCCTCGTGTCTATGCGTTATAAATGTCACGAATGGAATGGATTGGTTTAACGGTTCGCAGGTACATACATATGTAGATGATCAAATTCTATCGAACGACAATCCTTACTTTAGTAAACATTCCTGTAAACAGGACAATCTATAGGCTGTTCCATACCACTTTGATGATTCAATTACTTGTTGTTCAATTATATGAAATTAGAGAGAAGAAGATTGTTGATTATGAGTAATTTGACGGTGCAAAATTGTATAAAATACACATAATATGAAAAGTATGAGAAATAAAGCACTTAGAGTAAAGTAGCCATTACAACATTTAGAAAATTAAGTCGAAAGTTTCTATTAAACTTCTATTTTCTTAAGAAGCTTATTAGGCATCCATTTTATAATATATACACATGTAAAATTTGCAAGAAATTAGTTAGTTCGTTATTGTGAGATTATGAAAACAATTTCGCTAAACAGATGTTGAGGATATAAGATTATCCCAACTTTACGACACGGACAGCACATCTGCTATTTTTGAGAAGTTGCAATTTTCCACATTGCACATTGTAAAGTTTAAAACTCAGATCACACCCACAACATAATTAGCATTTTTAAGCGCTCCGTTCAATAGCAAATGACGTGTCATAAACTTCGACCCCAAGGAGAATTACGTTACGAACCCTCGACCAGACACGCACGACACGCACCACTTGCTAAACGCCAACGACAGTTCGATAGTCAAATGATTGAACAGGCATAGATTCCCACCTCGTAGGAAACGTACATTATGAGCACCAGACACTTCGAGAAGAAGACACTTACGTTTCATTTCTTACGTTTATACTAAACACTTCAAATAAACATACAAATCACACGCAAACTAGAACTCTTTAATCTCCCTCCACCTTGAGCGTTAATATCGTTCAAGGTTCGCGACCCTAACCGAACAGTTGCAATTTAACTGATCGCCACCTAGTTGAGAGATCGCAATAACACAGTTTCAAGAAAAACACGTTTCAAATTTTGCACTCAGCCCCAACTACGCAACTTTGTCATTTCATCTTTAGATATACAAATACAAGATCACATTTTCAAGGCAAGATACAACGATAGAAAAGGATGTAATAAAGAAAAGAATCGATTTTTTTCACTGCGTCAAATGGAAAAACTAATCCTCTTTGAACGATATTCGTGAAAATACCAATTCGCATAGACATCTCCAATCTACTTGTCACATTTATGAGAATAAAACCTCATCCCTATAATAAAGAAAAAGAAAAAGTGGAAAAGAGCAGAGGAAGGGAAAACAAAGAATTCATAGTGTATCAAGTGAATCGATCGGACTAAACCAATACGGGTGGCGAACATTCGTTCAAAGTGGTTGAAGCAAAGTCAAGTGCATTCCCAAAGAATCGAAGAAGATCGTCGAGTTAGCTGGCTCGGATCCTCAATAAGAAGAGAGTCTCGGGAGTAAGATTAATGCGCGTTGTTGGACCGAGGCAGTCCATCAGTCGCTAATGCAACGGGAATCTCGTTCGAATGTTAACAAAGTTAACGCGCGGCGGCCGCAGTCTCACGCAAAACGCACGTCATCGGCCGTAATGACCGATTACGCGGGACGAGTGTCATCGTCATGGCTTGCCAGCGTGACGATGGCGTTGCAACGTTACGCCTAAACCGCGCGCGCGGATCGTTATTGAATTATGCACGATGCCCGTAATCGAATGATCATTATTAACGGTTAACGAGCCGCGTACGAAAGCGGAGGTGGTTTATTCTCTCACTGCAACAAGCGGGAAAAGAATTATTTTCGTCCGTTGTTATCATTCGTGATTAACGATTACAGTATTTGATCGATGAAATTTTTTTTTATGAAGTTCGAATTATACGCTTCCGTTTAAAGAGCATAGGATATTGCGTGAATTTTTTTATGAAGCATTCGAAATGGTGTTTAATGAAAGTTTGATATTTGAGGTAGATTATCAACTTTAAATTGCACGCGCGTTTTAATAAAATTGTTTGATGCTATATAGAAATTTGTATACAGAGGTTTATTTATGTGTGAATAGACATCTTTTTGCTTTGTCTTAGAATTATATTGGTAGAAGCGTTTTGAAACGGTCAGAACGTGTTCCATCAAATTTCGATATTGCCGGAAAATCCGTAGCCGCGACACGCGAAATTTACGTCCTCCTGTAGAGTTTGTAATGCGAGTTACGTTGTTGCTGTTACGAAATCGATTCAGATGGGCGGAATGTTGTTAACGCGTTTTAGCTTTCAATTTTGAACGCGACATTTGGTGTCTATTGTGGAATAGTCGGGCGCAAGTACGAAACAGGGAGAGAACGAGACCGCATCCGATCGATTCTTTTGATACTCCTACTGTCAAATTTATTGAACGTAATATATTTGACCGTGTACCGAATGGTGACGATGAAAATCGACAACATTTTTTCTTTCATAAATCTTCGAATTTTTTCATAAAACCTTGAGAAAAAAATATCGTGTATCTTGAGAAAAAAATATTCTATCTTTTAAAGAAACGAACGAAATATTCTTCGGTTAATTGGATCTTCTAACTCTTCTATTACGTTTGCAAGAGCTTATGACAATTCTACAACAGCTATGATTTTGTATCGTTTTAGTACATCTAGTAATTTTGTACGTGTATTCTAAAATATATAGAAAATATATAGAAATGAAGCAAACTGAAAAACATAATTTCAATAAAATTTAAAAAGATAACTAAACTAAGCTAAAGTATGTATATGAAAGGTACGTTAATCAAAAGACACGATTTCGAACTATCTGTCGTACAGACCCGAATTCAATAGTATCTTGAGTGTTTTAAAATAAACACTAAATCGCGCTCCGTGTTTTATCTGCAGCCTACGCAATGCAAATGTCTTCGAAATTCGAATGGCGAAGAACCAGGCATTTAGTAAAGGAGCACTGTGCTTTTTTATTCACCTTTGAAAACGTCGCGCTCTTCACGATTCATTTTACTTCGATGATTCTCGATCCTTATGCAGTTCGTTCAGTTGCTGCACACGGTTGACTCATCGTTATTATGAAAAAATAAAGAAAGCATTTCGAAGCTTGAGAGCCGATCCCTCGAGACGCGGCCACTTGACTTCGTGGACGGTGGTCGGCGGGAAATGAAAACACCAGGAGATAGACTACCAGAATTCAAACGATATTCAAGAATTCGAAGAAAGTTTACAAACTCCAAGATTTCTCGCAAAATTTTCACAGAATTTCGTTTATCAAAATATTAATTAACAGAAAGATCGATTATTGAAACATTTAGCAATTTAACATTTAGCAAATATTTGCAGATGATACTAAAAAAGATTGAATAACAGAAGGATAAAAACTAGATTTAAATGGTATTATTAAAACTTGTCTGATTATTTGAAAAGTTCAGTTATATGAGCAGCGTGTGTCACGGTTATTTCGTTATTTCGGATAATAAATTTGTCTAATATCATATCACAGAAAAGTTGAACAGACGGAGTATTGATAACTGAACAAAACATTTGCTATAAGAAAGTAGTTTCTATAAAACATGAAAATTCTTCATAAGAATTTATTACAAAAGGTAACCTTTGTAATATCGTGAAACATTCCACCGTCGAGCTCTAAATACCACAGAACCACGGCAATCATTTACACTCATCAATTACCATCCTGCATTCTCTACACTTTCTCCATAGCCAGAGCGTTTGTATTCTTCCAACAATACGCTGACGGCCGTCCATGTTCGCCAATAACTTTCCCACAAGTCGATTGCCAATTAACCCCGTCTAAAGTTCAAATCAATTTCGTTACCACATCGTAAAGCAAAATTTTAATTGTACAAATAACATCAAACTCGTATTCACGCATCATTACATGGTCATTGTGTATCATATATCACGTTTTATATAAAGTTTCCAGCTTCAAGTTGAGACACAGTTAAGTGTACAAGTATCGTGCAAATATTTAAGTCTCTGGAAGAATTGAATTCTGCGTTCTCAACTTTAAAGTGAAATCATTACAAAACTGACGAGCGATAATTGCACCTGCCAAGTACATCGAACATCAAATGTACGTCAAACTTTTTAAAATAATTTCTAAGCCCACTTTTCAAAAAAAGAAAAAAAAAAGAAAGAAGAAGAAGAAAAACGAGCTACATCGATTCGATCTTGAACGATAACAGTATCAGTTTCACTAACCCGCTCAGCTCCATCTCGACTAAACCAAATTCCAAATTCCCCGCTATACCAAGTTAAACACTTAACCATAACTTCGTTGGATTCCCAATTAAGCTCGCGTAACGTCTAAATCAATGTCTTGCTTGTTAAATTCCAATCTCGATCATCAATCTGCAATCTCGGACAGAAACAAGAAGTCATCCCTTCACCAGCACATACTTTAACAGCCCGAGGAAATCCCCAGTGTAAATTTTCCGCGTGCACGACGCACGCTTTTATTTTTTCTTTCCAGATTTGGAGGCCAGACGCGCATATAACGGTCACAGGCCTTCCCTCGCCCCGTTAGATTTCTATCGAAGCGGCTACGGTGTTCTCAGGCGATCCTCTCTCGCGCTTAATCTCGCCGCGGGATCTCCTTGGGAGATGTCTTAAGAGCACGGAATCAATTACCGCGACTTTCACCGCGTGGGCGCGCCGCATCTGGCGTGTCCGGCTCTCCCACGTGCTATCGTGTGCGTGGCCGTCAGTGTACTCGCACGAGGCTATCGTATCGACGCGGAATTAACCATGGCTACGATGTCAGTCAACGAGAGTTAATATCGATGATATAGAAGGTACAGATTTTATCGGTGAAATCTTGTGAAACAGAGTACGTAGTTCGATCGGGGCGTGTCAGGTTCACCATTACACTTCGCACAGTTGGAAAATAACGTGGGCTTGATTGGTCATAATTAGGTCGCGAGTTAAACATTTAGATCATATAGCGGAGAATTGGGAATTCTCTTTAGTTGGAATTAGGATTGGAGGAGTGAGTGAAACCGATTTTATGTTAATTTCGTTAAAGTAATTGTTCGAAGTGTCAGCATTAGAGCAACTGTGCTATCGTTTCGATATTTATTGACGTTGAAAAGTGGCACCCGTAGGATGTTTATTGTTCCATTTAAATGGCTTTCATTTCCATATAATTAAGATAAACGCAGTAAATAACTGAATTTAAATACTTGCTGGTGTTAAGACATGGAATGTTCCTGGGTTGTTACGTTACTGTAGGTTGACGTGTATAATTGATTGATGACAATGCTAGGAACAAGATACCCGTAGGCCACAAGGCTTTCATAATAGCTGATTCGGCAATTAATAGATTGAAGAAGGCGATTAATGGACTAAAGAACGTAATTAATCGTCGAATTATGAAAACTTCTTCCATTTGATATCGAGTATCGTATAACACTGTCAATAGCACAATACTTATCCTTTCTCGAGTCGTCGAAGAAGGCCTTTGCGTCTCTATTTCGAATAAATTACGATCAACAGTGCGTACGGAACGTGTGGATAGTATTGCTTGCAAGTTAATAAGAAACTTATATTTACGGCATCTAACTGCGTTACATGGCGATCATTAATTATAAATTTGATACGCGAAGCGTCGAGATTGCGAAAGAAAAATTTCCTACCAATGTTGAAACTGCGAAACCGGTCTCAAGTAGCTGCACGTCCAATTCCAAAAAGCTAATTGCGTCTCTTAACAAACATTCTATCATACACGGCACATACGTACATATACCTATTAAGCTCTTCACACGAGCGTTCAGCATATCCACTTAGAATACACCTACATACACGGACAAATATTTACCAAAGCAATCGAAATATTTCTTTACCATTTAGCGAAATTAAATTCGTTCGATGTACGCGACAGCAGTTCGACGATACGGCTTCGTTTACGAGGTTCGTAAAAATGTTTCACGATTCATCCTGGACGAAAGCACACCACCGACGAGATGGAATTTCGCGTGCCTCATTCTGCTCAATTCTTACCCAGACTCGCTCCATAAAAACGTTCGTCCGCTAAACGTATTTACGTTGTCACGACACACTTTAACACGAATCACCGCATTCTTTCTCTATTGTTTATTATCAGTCACTTACGATACCGTTATTAGTGCGAATTTTAGCAAAAAATCGAAGATGAATTGAATTAGATATTCCAAGGATCTGAGTTATAAAATATGCAATAATCGTAAGGATGTTAAAATTAATCGATACAGTGATCGCAAGATACGAAAATCTTAATCGTATCTCCGATTGTACTTTATCAAACAGGTCTTTCTTCAAGTTCGTTCATATTACAAAAGACATTTGCTTATTACACGGTGTATTGTCATCCGAAAAAATGCGATTTATAATCGAACGGAATTTCATCGAGTAGCATCGATGAAAGCCCGTTATTTCCGTAGCTTGTATGAAGAGAGGAGGCACGAAATCGTACGGTTTGCCGATCGAAGTCGTTAAACGTATCGAAAACCGAATTTAATCTGCCGGAAAATAGACGGTGGAAATTTGTTCCGAATGTCATTTGATACGTATTATGTCAGTGGGAGAAGGAAGGAATACCGACGAATATTTGCACGAAACTATAACACGGCCTCTCTCTATTTCTATCCAATTCGTGCGGCAGACTTTATTTTGGCCAAAGCATCGCGGTCGTTGTTTGTTGTTCACCACCGTCCACCCCGTTTTTCCACTTCTCTGTACAGTTTCCAACTCAAATATTTCTTAAATTCTGGCTACGAGGAAAAATTATATCAATAATTGATACAAATCTACCTGGCTCTGTAAAAATGGCTATGTAAAATATCCCTATAAACCTTGAAATTATAATTTTCTCTTTGTATAAAACAATTTTATAAATATTGTAGGATAACATTTAATTCGCGGAATTTGGATAGATACTTTTCATCGCTACCCAATCCATTTACTCTCTATCATATCATAGCAGTGAAATCGAGAACAATGGTGGAAAAATACCGATTTCAAGTGTCATTCTATGCACGCACGGTGCACGATGAAAATTCCCCTCGTGCACGGTCGTGAATCGGAACTTCAACCGGCAAGATTCATTCCAGACAATCAGACAGCTCGAAGGAAACGCAATTACTGGTCTTAAACGAACCAATTAACGCGGGTCCGCGTTATCGAAGCGCACTGTTTCACTCTGCGAAATGGTCCGACTGTGCATGCACATATACATATATCTGTAACACACATATATATATCTAGATCAAAGATTCGCATAAACTACCTTCTGTAACAATAGTTAGATACACGCCAACAATAAGATTATCTTATGGAGTCGTCGGATATAGTGTGTTATCTCGGTGGAAACTGTATGGACCGGAGAGACGAGACACGATAAAGCTATTCCAACGGCTCACGAAATCCGACGGTGACCGCAACAGGTTCAATAGCGCCACGTATCCCTTTAATGCACAATTGAAATTTGCACTAACGTTCCAGCTATGTGACAACAAAATTGCACCGATACCGATCACAAGTCGAGAAATGATCTTTAAACGAACGACCATCGAACGTGGACAGGAAGCTTAGCCACGCGAAATTAACGTACCCTAATTTAGATGATAGCCGTTTTGAACGTGGATCGCGCGATGATGGTATACAGTCGACTGTGAATAACGTAATTAAATCGAAAATCGATGATATCAATTAGAACTAGAGAGAGTTTTCCTTATTCATAGGAAATTTAATTTGGAAATTTGAAAAAATAAAACATAGGTTATCACAACGATATTTGTACTATCCGCGAGGACATAAAATGTTTTTCACCAGCGAAAATATTTTTTTCCGCCCTGAAGCTTTGAAAATTTCGCAATAACAACCTCGTGTAACGTGGACCAGTACCTATTCACAGGTCCCTTTACAAAGGACCAAAATCTAATTATTTCGAGCAATTCACTCGGTCCACGAAGTCGAAATCAAATCACTGGAAAACAATCGAATCACGCAAAAAAGCGATCGAAACAAAAAAAAAAAAAAAAGGAAAAAAATTACCGGCCATTGTACTCGACTTTTTCCGTTCGATTCTTCGCGAGCAAGTTATTTTCCGCAGTGACCGTTTAATGGCTCTGATTCGATCGGAAGATTACGTCATGTCAATGTCAGTGGAGGTATCTTGTGATTGTGTTCTGCTGATAATTCTAGCCGTTGACTGGCCGCTGGCCAATCCAATATTTGTAAATCTAAATGCGGATGCGCTTAGAACTCGATTCCACAGGTATAAGCACCTTGTCGTTTGCTTGGAACGATGCCGCGTTTCCAAAAATACACCTGTCTCAGAGGAACAATCCACCTTTAACTAATACGTCTTGAAACCAACGAATCGATACTCCTTTTTCAAAGCAGTCGCCTACACATGATCGATCAATCAACTTCGATGTATTAAATTTACTTTGTAAAATTCGACGAGGTACTTCGTTCCAATAAACCGAGTTGAAATGAGAGTAAAAAGAATTAATTTACAACGATGTAAAGTATAATAGCGTTTGAAAGCAGGAGATTGATTTGCAAAATCAGAACGGAGGCGTAATTTAGCATAAATTAATCTTCGTGCATTATGAAATAAAATTTTATAAAGTAAATGCTACGCATGTAGTTTTCGTTCGTTAATAAAATAGCTGTCGATAGAAAATGAACGCATGAATCAATCGGAAGTTTTCGAATGAAGCAATTACACAGCCTGCTCGTTGATAATTGATCAAGAAGGGTTATGTATTTAGAATATAACATGCGATTACAGGTTACAACGTCTTTTGATTACAGATTAATCGATCTGCGCTTCTTTCGTTCTCTCGCCATTTTTATCCTCTCCTAACGCTCTAAACGTGGTGCATCGTTATCAGAACCTATCATTATCACGATGAACCTGTTTTCCGTTCAACTATGTTATGTGAATGATTGCGTAATCGTTAAAATATTCTGTCACTTACGTCATCGACTCGAGTGTTCGTGCAATCACTATCGATTATGCTGTTTAACTACTGTGAGATCAACACCGCTGATATCCCTTCAGAAATGCACAATAGTTACAGTACTTGTAACTATTTAATAATTCCTATCTTTCAAACGAACATTTATTATTTTAATAGAAATTCACGCCAGGATAAATAGGCCACTGTGATTAGAATTCCGCTCACTCTAATTACGTTTATTGGTATAAAATCTTGATTAGCGAATTCAAGTATCTAAAAGTGAATTCGTATGGATGGAAAGTCATAAACGACCGAAAGAATCAGTGAATTCCTATCATAAGAACAATTTGTCCTATCGTAAGAACAAATGGGAAAAAATTATAAATTAAATCTTCAACTCTTCTGTGATCAATGTTCAACCCAATAACGTGCAAATAATGTTCAACTACTATCTCGTATAGGTTTAACGATTAAACATCCTGATAGAAGAAATGGTCCAAGTAATACAACATTGACCTAAAAACAGTCGGTTGAACTTCGTCTCTAAGGCTTGAAGATTCAATTTGTAATTTGTTTCCATTTGTTCTTATTGTAGTATCGTCGACGACGGGCCTAGGGGGGTGTCGTGCGAATTGTAAACGAGCGGTTGCTGAGCATGTGCATGATGGGGCTTAAACAAAAGATATCAGACAAAAGACAAAGGGTTGCTAAGAGACATAAACGAATTAACAGCAGTATGAGTTGAGATGCCAGAGAATGCGGATTGCGTTGTCGAGATAGTGTTGTTAGCGTTGTTGAGAGAGAGTTGAATCTATGTTGACGAGAGTTGTTAATTAATTATAATACATTGTTACGATTAGTTCATGTTAAATAACCATTGTTCTCTGTATAATCCGTTTATTATTAATAAACTAATTATTATTACATTTACGATACTACATTATGATAGGACAAATTGTTCCTATGATAGGAATTCACTGATTCTTTCGGTCGTTTATGACTTTCCATCTATACGAATTCACTTTTAGATACTGCGATTCGCTAATCAAGATTTTATACCGATAAACGTAGTTCGAGTGAGCAGAATTCTACTTAGCGAAAGATCTTCGAGTCGAAAAGCGTGGAAGCTGTCCCGATCGGCCGTGTTGTGGTCGAAAAACGATCGGGACCGATTAACAGCGTCCGTTATCGTTCGACAGAAGATCGTTGTCGAGGGCGTCAAGGTCGATATATCGAGCGACGGAGCCACTTTACGGGCCGGTATGCGCAGGTATTTCGGCACTTCCGACAGAGTCGTTTGTCAGCATTAGAGAGAGAGACGGAGCCGGTCGATCGGAATAAGCCAATTTTCCGAGCGATTTCTTATCGACCGCGCTGATCGTCCCCCATGATCCTGTCGCTTTAGCTACTCACGAGACTCTCGTCACGTGTCGTCTCAGTGTCGAGCACGTTTTATCGGTGGTCGTTAAACGATCACCGCGCGACTCTTGTGCCCCTTCTTCCCTCTCTGTATACGGCGTTCTCGATTTCTTGCTGCTTCACTCAAGCTATTTCCGAACTATTTCTGAACGAAGGTTGAACGTTTTTAACGTGTGTTAAACGTTACGCAAGATGTTGCGCTTGTTTACTTGTAAACACTCGTGAAGATAAAGAAGACTAGAGAGATTTGAGGAGTAATGGTATCTTATACACAGTAAACGTGTTAAGTGCGGACCGTATTTAGATATTAACGACGCGATTAGGAAGATCGATGCCGAACTAAAGAGTCCCTAGACCAGTATATGTCTGTTACAACCCTCTTGCACGATTGAACCAATATCGCTAGCGAATTTTTACAAATCGCAAATTGAAAGTTATCAATGTGCATCGGTAAATTACAAATCTTTTAACGAAGCAAACGAAATTTAATAAATTACAAGTTATCTGGTTTGGAATATAAAATTTGTAAAATTATAAGAAGTGCGTAACCTACGATTTGTAACTTATAACTTGTTCATTGACTGATATTACTTCTACTACTTCGCTTTCTACGCTACTCTCTCAATTGGAATATTAGACTCGAACATTTCCAATAATCGATACGATACTCTAACTCTTTTTACTTTCGATCAAACGATTTTCACAATGGTTTGGAAAATGCTTCTATCGTTTAAGCTTCTAAATGATTAGTTTCGAGGGTGTCGTAGGCTTGGAAGATACGAGAGATTTAATTAAGTTTGATCGAGGTGGCTGGTGCTGAAACGGAACGGGGCAGCGCGGCGTGCCGCGTTCCCATCCGGGCCAGGATCCCACGATTTCTACAAGAAGTTTCAATATATCGGCTGAGATGATAAGGCTTTAGTGGGCTGTAAATCATCTCGTATCTAAGTGACCGAAGCGAGGGATTCTCGAGGAGGAATGGCCGGTTGTTCCGGCTTGGTAGACGGCATTAATGAATTTCCATAATGGCGCGATAACAGTGTACACAGTGGGCCATTAATACGCACTCGCGAGATCTTTACGGGCGTTTTACGCTTCTCGTAAACCTCGCTCGCGCGCAATTTGTCCCTCTTACCTCTTTCTTCGCGGACCAAGCTGCTCGACCTACCACCGATTTCTTCCATAGATTCTCTTCTTGACCATTTTCTACTCCATCATTTGTCACTATGACGAGATTTTACGCTTGTGCTACGTAACGAAAAGGTATGATATTGATACGTAACAAGGCGGAAAGCAGGATATTATAACTCACGAGTCGTTTCGTCTGCAGCAATAAGAATAACGAACATGATTGCTTGACTCAAACCGTTCGCCTTTTAATTGTTTTGGGCGGTTGCAATATTTCATGTACGCATTTTTGGAATTATTCGAATTATTATATCTATTACGAAACGTATAATCCATTCGTGAATAAGCGATGCGTAAGTGTACAAACACTTTAGCTTATAATACTTTCTCTTCTCTGATCGAAAGCCACGAGAAATATGTTTTCACCTAAAAGCATTAAACTACAACAAATACCGGTGCATAGCGTGCTTCGTTATGTATATTTGCGGTAGCGAAGCTGTGACTATATTGTCAAAGACTTGAGAGGAAAAATGTTGTACAAATAATACAACTTCATTATCGAATTCGAAAATTCATTTGAAATTTGCAAGCCATTTACAACCGCATCTGCTTATATGATATTATGAATATTTGATTATTTGAAAGAAGAATTTTTTTACAGAGAAGAAATCAGCGTTCACGACGTAAGCAGTTAAGAGCATAGAGTCCCAAGGAATCGGATTACGAGAAGGCAAGGGAGAAATGGGACTTCCACTTCGTTGCCCGTGAATAGTTCCAAAGGCGAGGGCCTGAGAGTCTCTTCTGAGACTCGATGAAAAAACAACAAAGCCTCTGCAGCTCACAATACTCAGCCTCGGGCCCCGTTTCTCTATTTGCGTTTACAATAAGGAACAGAGGATCCACGGAACTCGCTCTCATGCGAGGGTGACCACAACGAACTCGACATTCCCCGATCCTATGAAAATTTATTCTCATTTTGTTTGTAAATTTCATTAGTGATCTGCTATTTCTTCCAAAATTTAATGAAATATCTCTTTTAAAATATGATTTTTATTTCGTTTGCAGAACAAATCAGTCACTTCAAATACTTTATTCTCAGACGTGGTCATGTCGCAACACATTTGCCTGAGTGAAGAAAAGGACTTTACAAAATTTAATAAGTGTAATTTATAATGGTCAACATGATCCAACCATAGATAGCATCACTGAACGTCATAACGTTAAAAATCGTTGTTCTCCAATTTCCAGTAGTGGAACATGCTGTATCATCGATGACTCATGCCAGTGACCCAACTTGTCCAGGTTCAATCCTTTTTAAATTATCATAAATAATTCGATTCCTATTGGAACTAGATACACCATAACAGTATAGAGTCCAGAAGATTCGAGCCAATAGCAACCCACGTTTATCCTAGTGTGGACTTACGTAACTGACACAAAGCGGAGAAACTTTTTCTTTAAATCAATTTGAACGCGGCAGGCTCCTCGTAAAACCCACGCGCGACCAGTTCGATGGTTTCCCTTCCTCTTAGTCGTTCTAATTGAGACCAGCAGCAGGTAACGATAGGAGAAGAAGCCGGGGGAAGCAAGAATGAAGAGGTAAACGGGACGAAAATGGGCAAACAAGAAGCGCCTCCCTGCGTGTTTTCGTTCGACGCTCATTGCCAGCAATGACTAGCAGATATAGAACGTTCCCGATAGACCTGTCTAGGGAGGATAGTCACGGGACAAACGAGTGCCACGGATACGACGAACAATCATTATTACGACGTCGTGCACGATGACGACGGAGAACAGCCGGGTCTTAGTGTCCACTTCTGTTGGACAGATAAGCATGAGAGATCATGATCTTGTTCGTCGAACTTGCAATGCGTTCTTTCAAATTGAAATCGATACGTAAAATATATTTCAAGCTGGTAATAACCAGACGCAGGAATCGCTGATTAAGCTTTAATCATTTTAAAACGAACCACATAAATTGTTTGTAGTTTGATCGATTGTTTTATCTATTAATCTCAGTAGATTCAAATATTAAGCTCTTTTTTAAAATAAGAAACCTCAAGATAATCATTGAAATCGCACAGTCCATTAAAACGAACTTTACGCTCAAAGATAACGAAGCCACGCGATAAATCAAACTTTACGGAGTAATTTATAATAAATCTGTCTACTGGCATCAGTGAGCAGAAAAGCTTTACAACGTGCCATCGTATTTTATCATATTTCGGTTTGGTTCAGGGGATGGACGCAAAGACCAAAAGACAAAACTTCGGAAACAACGCTCATTTCCAAAAAGGCAGACGTCAGTGAAATTCCGCCAGGGGATCGTTTGCTCTCATTTAACGCGGCGTCGATGTTTTCCGCGGCCGGCAGGCCGACTGCGCGTAAATAGTCATATCTAACATTTATCAGGTGACACGGTCGTTCTAGCCTCGTCAAGATCCATTTGCGGGCCAGGATGCACGGGAGCATTACCGTGTCGTGATGTCAAATACTAACGGCGGAGAAGCGAGTGGTGTCATTACCGGACCTCATAGCCGGCCATCGCATCTCACTACTCCATCCCTTTCCTTCGACCAACCCCGTGGTCGTATTTCTCCGTTGCGGAACACAGAACAGCGTACACCGACGCAAACAGGTTGATAGATCTTGATGGAGCACCAAGGCCCCTTGGCCACAGGTTCTATGCTAAATACTGGCGTCGCAATTAGACGTATAATTCAATTATGCTGGAAATAAATGCGGGGATGGCTTCGAATGGGACGTAAACGCGTTCTGAATATAGTCCATGACAGGATCGGAATTTTTTTTCAATTTACAAATGTATTTGTGGTATGATCACGGATCAATGATTACAAATAGAGTCAGAGATTTTTAAAAAATTTTTTATAGGTTTATGAAAGAATTATAGATAACTGAAATTTTTTTAATTTTATATACTCGTAGATCTGTGATAGAGCTGGCTTTTTTCAGGACAGTTTGTAAAGAAGACACGAAGCATTAAACTTTGAGACCAGTTTCACGGAAAATAAATACGTGTATTATTTAGTTAATAACGTCGTATACGAAGAAGATTGAATTGTTATTCTTACGTTTATATAATATATGGAGGAAAGCAGGACGTGAATGGTTTTTTGATGTATTCATGGAATTTTACGGTATTCTTATTTTCAAATATGAGTGAACGAAAACTTACCGTCGAGGCTCAGCCGATACGACACTAAGGCGAATTCCTAGATCCCTTATTGTCCAGACATCTAAGTCACATGCAGCAGTCGAAAAATTCGTTCGTACTTGCATATGGGGGATAAGAAAGGTAGTTTCAGGACCTAAAGAGAATAGAACATAACCTTATGAAGACACGCTTTACAACACTACTTCATAATACTATTAAACATTACAAATGACATTCTAACGATTCTTCCTCGGCGTTTCTATTTAATCGAAAATTAATAGTTTCACGATTTCGAATAATCCCGCAACTATTCCATCCCACCCAAAAAATCCCATCTCAACGCTATCACTTCCGCAAAACACATATTCCCAACCGGGTATTAATTCACGCAACGAGGGTACATCTCTCTCTAGGTAATACTTACACACATACACACATACATACATAAGAGCGTGGCTACGAGAATCGTGATTGGCGTTGGCGCGAGGATGGCTTAGAGGACGAGGCTAAAGGGAGGACGAGAAAGAGGATGACGGGTAGAAGCCAGAAAAAGGAAGCGTAGGAAACGTGAAGGAAGAGAGAGAACGAGAGTGAAAAGAAAGGGATAAAAAAAGAAGGAAACGAGAGTGTTTGGGAAAGAGGATGAGAAGGTGAAGAAGAAGAAGGAGGAGGAGGAGAGCTGGCATCGGGGGTAGGGGCTAAGACGTTGTCCTGCCAACAGGTGGTAGCAACCTCACACTACCAGCGCTGCTGCTTCAGTACGGTAGCTCAACCCCTTTTTCACCCTCCGTGGCAGCAACCACGACGATAACCCGCGGCGACACCCGATAAAACGGGCCGTAGAGAGGGTTGGAGGTCTTCTACGATGTCGGGATAAGTGGGTCGTGGTCGGGGAACGGAAAAGAAAAACACCGGAGGGATTATCGGCCGTGGATACACCACCACCCTCTCTCTCCTCGGCTCTTTCGCCTACGCTAAGCCACGGCGCCCCTTTAACGAAAGAAACTTGCTCTTTGCCGGCAGCAGCACGTGCACTTGCTACGAGACGACGCGATGCTCTGCTTACGATTCTCGGTCAGGACTCGTCCCCCCCCTTCCTGCGCCCTCTCTCACTCTCTGTATCTCTTCCTATGTCGACGGCATGCTTCCACGACCGGGACGCTCGAGTGGCCTGTATTTTGCGACACGAGGATTTTGCGGTCTCTCGGGGAAAGGACAACCCCCTCTATGTTTCTGCTTGTCTCGCCCATCCTGTTGGCCCGTGGCGTGCAGTCACGTCGCAACGCTCGGCCAAGGGGAATTACCAGTGCGGAGGCTCGACGAGCTGGAAACACTAGCGTCGCGATCATTCTTTCAACGGGCCAGCTGATTTTCCGACTTTTGCCACTTTTGCCACTTTTGTACTCTTCGATTAGAACGATTTTTATGTTTTACGTAGCTTTGTTTCTAGATTGAAGATGTTCAACCTTTTCACTATGAGTTAAAATGACGATATGACGTGTAACAGTGACACGAACCTTATTACATGGTTGACATACTTCTTGTACGATAGATTTTAAAAGACAGTTGTCCACGTAACGATCGTAAATCTTATGTTTACATTTTCCAATGTGCTCGTATGATGTACGCACTTCGATGGACTTCGGTTCTAGCATCGATTTTACTGTCGATAGTAAAAGATTAATTGTATTTTGGAGGAGATAATTTAGATTGATTTAATAGAACAATCTTACTGGAAGAAACAATACAAAGGAGATAGAAATTTACAATATATATTTTTTTTTGTAAAAGGAGATTTGCTGATATTGTGGATAGATTCGATAATCTTATCCTTGCGACCATCGAGTTTCTCCGCGTCGCTGTAATTTTAACGAAGACACCATTAAGGCGATAGGGGAAAGACGATCCAATGTAAAAGATTCGGACGCCTCAAAGGAAAATCTTAACGAGCAGGAACAATGAACCCATGTGAATTATTACTCGGCACAAAGCGGCCGTGTTTTCGTCGTTTAATAAAACGCGGAATGAATTAAACGAAAGGCCTTCCTTTTCCCTTCCTACCCTTCGTTTTTTAATAACGAGACTCCCGGTGCCCTTTGTTTCTTTCAAGGTGCTTCCTCTGTATCGTTATTCAACCAATTATCTGATATCGATAACGAGACCACTTTAAACATCCTGAATCTTGATTATCGATCGGTATTGTCGATCGGTACCATTTATTGGCAAGCGTTATACTTTTTAGGCAATTAAACAAGATATTTTCAAATCCAGAAGTATGTTTAACCTTTCCACAATTAACGATACTAAAAGGATTATTACTTGTAAAAGTTGAGATACGCGACTAAATTTCAATTCTCAAAATCTAGACTTTTATACCAGTATTGTTTCAGTCGGCCATGTGTTATTCAACAACACTCTATAGCAATTCATATTCATCGATGATAAGTTAGAAATTTACTTTTCCCTCCAATAAATTTACGATCTTCAGAACATTAAGTTCAACGTGAAGCAAAAACGATCGAGAGAGACACATAGAGAAATAAAAGGGGAAAAAAACACACACACAAGACGTAATCATGCTTGAAAACACGATCGTGAACAACTGAACCAACAAAATCCGCATTGAGAACAGGGCTACCTTTCAGATCGCGAAACTAAACAACGTGAACGATAGATTCGATTTGTTCGACCGAACGTTTTCCATTCTACGGTCTGCCCCCCGTCCGTTTTTTTTTTTAAGGGAGGACAAAGGCCCGTTTGTTGGGCCCCCGGGCTCACAAAGGGTTCCATTGCAGCTATGCGGCCGCATGAAACGAGGTCTGTAAGACCTTCCCGCTCCCACCTTCTTTCTTCGAACGCCACGATTCTCTCGGTAATAAGAATTTGCTACATTGATGTTCGCTAAAAGCGCCGGTTATTGTACCTGGCAACACTGTTATCCTCAACACCGTAAAATCGCGAGAAATTGTATCGTACACGTGAAAGAACGAATCCTTCACGCGATTTTCTGCATTGTGGTGACTGAGTGTTTCTCTGGTTTAAATAGATCGAGAATACAATGTTGGGAAATTTTATTTGGTGAACTGTTTTAGGAACTTCCGACGATTATAGTATAAGACTTGTGGCGAAGAAAAAATGAGATGAAATATACATTAAAAGATATTTAGTACAAGGGAAGAAAAAGCTCGTGTTTGGACTTTATTTACAAATTTAAATTACCAAAAATGCAGCGCAGTAAATCTACAAAATTTTGCCAACTTCGTTATCAATCAAAACTAAGCTAAGTTTGTTATTTCGATTATTCTGAGTATTCCGGTATTAAACAATAAATTAGATAATCTTGAAACTCATGAATTTGTCAATTCGATTATTTCGATGATTCAATCGTCAAATACCAGATTGTATAATCAGAAAACGAAGCTTTCTATTTGGGAATTTATTATTTCGATCGCCTTTGTAATACTAATGTTAAGGAATGAACTGGACAATTACAAGACGAAGAATGATTCCAGGAATTCGCGTCAAGATCTCTAAGCCTCAGAAGATCCCCCGAACAATAGGTAAACACGAAAGTAAAGGATTCGAAAGAAAGAAAAAAAAAGAAGATGGTCCCACGAGATCAGATCGAATCGAATTGCCGCGAATTTACCGTTCGGAGAATTCGGTGTAGTAAGACGATAAAACTCGCCGGTGGATTTCGAGCAAACAAGGATTCTCGCTTTTCTCAGGCGTTTTACGTGCGTGGAATGACGCGAGGTGTGTGCGCGCGAGCGTGAGCGCCACTCGGTTCCCGGGTCGAGTTCAAGGGTTTTGAGGTGAAAACGGGACCGTGATTCCAGGCACAAACTGGATCGACGGGTTCCTGACTTGACGAAGCCCTCGACCTACGACCTCTGACTCGTGGAAGAGGTCGAGATGAAGTTGCAGGATCGTATATCGTTGGTTCACTTGCAGTAGACCAGCTTTTCCCCCTCATTCTTGCCCGCCTACCCTTGCCTTTCTTTCTCACTCTAACTTCTACCTCTCTCTTACTCTTTCTCTGTATGCTTATCGATCCTCGTGAGCCAGTTTATGCGGAAAGACCACGCCAATTTCGAGAATCCGTTCGACTTATCCGCAGCAAATACACGCAGACGATGAAACCTTGGTATGAAGAGTTGTTTCCTCAAGAAACATCATTGCCATTGCCACTGGTTCTGACCTAGAGACAGAGAAGAGAGTCGGCGATCGGTGAATCAACGGCATAGCAGCTTATTTCTCACTGTTGCATCGTAACGAGAGCAAAGGCAAGGAAGTTGAAATCCGCGGGGACTCGAGCGATCTGTTTCTGCCGGGTAGCCGCGAAACAAGAACTGGAAAAGATTAAGAGGACGATGAAGTTCTATGCGGGCGGCTGGGACAGTGGAACGAACGGGGACGGAGAATGGATCGATGAGTCGCGGGGAAAAACGACCAGCAGACCAGGGAATCAATAATCGAAGTTAAAACATAAGCTCCGTTCCTGCTGACTTCTTCCGGGCACCGTGAAGCGCGACGGCAACTTCCACGTGTTTCTATTGTCGTCTGCCGTGGAGAGAGAACGGGCTGACGGCAAGTGGAAGAGCGAAAGAATAGCCGGAAAAGAAAAAAGGGGAAAATAGAAAGAGAAGAAACGTCTATCTCGCTGTACAGGGAGAACGCGTCGTTTCTCGCGCTCCTCTCCACTCCAACGAAACTCGCCGCTCCGGAGAGAGGACCAGGAAAATTCGCAACCTTCCTCCCCCCATTTTGGTGGTGCGCATTGGCCTGACGGCCCGGGAGAGTGCTCCTCTTCGCAAGAAGGACGGACAGATCCAAATTGAAATGTAATGTACACCCCTCCAACGTCCACCCCCTCGGCCTCTCGATCGGCCAAACCTCTCGCCCGTTCAACGATATGTTGCTCGCTCCTTCTCCTCTTTCTCTTCGTTTCCCTTCGGCTCGGGCTTGTGCACGCCGACCAAAGATGCCTCGTTGTTCCATACGAGGGAAAGAGGCTCTCTCTCTCTCTCTCTCCCTCTCCCTCTCTCTCTGGGACTTCGTATAAGTGTAGGTGATTTACTGCTTCGGGCTTAATGGAGGCTGTTTACTGCTAATTAAAACGAAGGCCCGCTTTATACCGTATATACAGATGTGTGCATATACGTGTACATAGTAACTATATATGTGTATATGTATAACAGACTGCGTTCCGAAAACCGATTCCACGGAATCGTGTCGTTTCGCACAACTCCGGCTGCCTACTTGCAGACTTCTCGTCTACGAATTGCTCTTGCTGTTACTGGCTATAGGAAGAGGGAGGGAGGGAGGGAGGGATGGAGGGAGGGTAGCTCTTTTCGCAATGAGTGTGCACAAGGTGAAACTGTTTGGTGGATCGTGCGCTCACGATTGGAGTGGTTCGCTCGTGTGAACCAAGGGGTTTTTAAGGAATGTGCGCGGGCTCGGCAAGTGGACGGAATTAATTTTCTGCTTTACTGTTAGGGGTAGAGCGAAATGAATGGCGAGCAAAATGAATGGCGAAGTATGCACTAGCTACGATCGAGGATAATTCTCTCATCTTCGCGTATTATCGTTGATAAGTATTCCAATATGTGAAAAACACACGAGAAGAACTTGACCAGATTATTTTGTTTAATTTCTTGATTTCCAACAACAACTACATTCACAAACAGCTTCCTCGAAAGCAGAGGATAAATCTGTGAAATTCAGTTAACAATCAAATACCGAATCAATTGGTAAGATGATATTGATTATTGAATTTTAAAATAAATTACTCCTCTTGCCTGTAGTCTTTCCGTAACGTTATACGTTTGTTTTAATTAATCGAATGATTCGAAGGAAACACAGAGAATTGCTATTTAAATCCAGTCGACCAGGCAATTACCTCTGATATGGTAAATCATCTTTTTTCCTGCAGACGCAGATACTCATCCGTTTCATCCGACATCGAGTTTCGCAAAGCGGTTCGTGTATCGAAGCCACTTCCGGTTTCCCGTAAGAAGCAAAAGTGGACGCGCGGTTCGCGTACGAAAAGAACAATTAACTGTTCCCTCCAATTACCACAATTACCGATCTTGTTTTATTCATAAAGATCCCTTGCATAAAGTCTCCTGCCCCTCTCGTTCACTCTGTCGCCCCGGAAAAGGGCATTCCCCTGGTCGGTCGTCGAATGTAAAACCGGCCGGGACACCTTGAAACACGCGACTCCGTTGTGGCATCGTTGTCGTCGTCGTCATCGAGACGTCGAGACTCGAGCGAAGCAACCATCCACCAAGCCGTTACGTTCCACGATAATTACTATTCTTGTCGGGGCAAAGAAAGGACGTTTCAAAGGCTTGACACGCGTCGATCCCTCTTCGTGCACCGGGGAACGGTAAACAATCGCGTTCGAGAAACGAAGTTACTCCAATTAGCAACAGGGGTCCCGAATAATGCCAGGCCCTTCGTATTTAGTATAACGCGGTAATCCTCTTTCTCTTTCCATTTCCTTTTTTCTCCGCCGTTCTCTCTAGCCTACGCGATCCAATAAGAGGCGACCTAGCCACCGTTTCACAGGCTCTCCTCCGCTCTTCCCAATTAAACCGTACCACGCTGCAATGAGTTTGCATACTGCGTACCGATATCAATTACCGGGCCAAGTGACACTATGGAAGAGAACGACCGATTAAAAGAAGGAAAATCATGAGACGAGGGAGCAGGGGAACAAGTGAGAAGGCAGAGTAACAGAGATAGAGATGAGAGCAGAAAGAAGAACGAGGGAAGAAAGCGCGATCCTAGTGCAACGAGACAGAACTTTGTGTATCGTAGGGGTTTAACGAGTGTAACGATAAGTATAGCTATGCTCGAATTGGTGTTCAAGGACAACGAGTTACGATTTCCTCTATTGTACGATGTGATTACGTATATACGCTGGATTATCAGTTGTCTAAATGACGGAGACAAAAAAACGTTCAGGTATAGTATCGTTTTGTGTTGACTGGTCATTGATGGTCAAACGCTCGAATTTTATCTGCGCATCGCATTGACAGAGATATAGTTGTAGAAAATCCTGAGTATTTCTTTTTTCCATCGAACACGAGTGAGATATAAGTACTTGACATATTTGTTTATTACATTAGACTGTCACAAAAGATTCTTACATTTTAGAAGGAAATAATAGATGCACAATATTTTTTGTTTTATATTATTTCATTGAATTATGTATGATCCAATGTATGAATCAATGTTGTGCATCTATTATTTCCTTATAGAGAAACTTTTGGGACAATCTAATATATGTAGCAGTAGTAGGTAATTTTTACTGTAAATGATTTATAATCTATGATTTAACACTGTGTTAAGTATTTTCTATTTACCATTTTGCTTTTGCAATTGCGAATTCGAACTGTTCTCTTGTTTCTCTTGAAGTTAGAAAATGGAGAATAAAGGATGGGAAATAGTCTCTTTTCTGTCACTAACACGTGTCGGTTTGATTTCGCTTCTTATTAATTCTTTTACTGATTTTGCGAAAATGTTAAATGGTATGAAGTATGGTAAGATTTACATTGAAAAATGTACTGCTATAAATTGGGAGCTTTAGTTGCTTGTGATTTTATTGTAGTTTAATGTTATAATTATTAGGTTGTCCGACAAGTTTCTTTCGTCTTATGAGGAAATAATAGACGCAGATTTTTTATTTTATATTATTTTGTCGAATTACGTGCGATCCATTTTGTTCTGTTGAGATAAATACAGCGACATTTCACAGACTTGGTTTCACGTTTGTATAAAGGTGAACTGTTGTAAAAAACACGTTTGCGAAAGAAAGACGCTTTTCAGACAACCCAATAATATGTCGTTAATCATTTCTTCAGTCATTTCCGAACGATATGGAGATAAAATAAATTTCAATGCTGGGATTTTATGTTAGTGGAATTTAACAATATTCATCGGTTATTTTTCTGGTTTTTCTTAATTTATTATAATTTTCAAAATATTATTAGATTGAAAACCGTTATACCGAAACCGACATACATACTACTATGTTACAATCTGCAGAACGTTGTCGGTCTCATATGTCAAGTGTCGCGGCATCAATCGGTACGGCCTCTATTTCGACAATCGAAAATCGAAGCTTTATATTCTTTCCTATAGTGCTACGATTCGGCGATATTATTTCGGTTTTCGGTACTATGTATGTACTGTGTATGTTTCAATGAATAGTTTCAACGCCATAATCCGTAATACATAGGCTTAAAACATCAGTTTTGGTTCAATACCGTACTAATAGTAATTATAAAATTATTAATAGCAGTTATCATTACATTGTAATTTATATTTTTAGAGGAAATGTTAATATCATACTTGTAATATTTAATACAAGTATGATACATATTGAATACAAGATACATATATTGTTTTGGCAAAATCGATAAGAAAAATTGGTAAGAACTAATAACCGAAATCAGACCGGTATAAGACTATACGTATTATAAATTATATAGAACCAAACCGTAAACCGATACAGAACCGAAAGATAACAGTTAGAGAATCGATATGGAACCGATGAAATATCGGTTCTAAAGAATTGAAACCGAAAGCGATATGGCGCAGAGTAGCTATATTTATAACATTTTCTTGGTACTCGTTTCAAGACCCAAGCCGATATCATAACTGTTTTCAACCCCTAAGTTTAGAGAAAAAGGGAATCATTCGATCGATAAAGAGCTTAATAGAAGGGTATCCATCGTGGTATTGACACGATCGGTCATTTAATTTCTTAAGTGGCAGCACCACAAACATTAGCCCCGCTAGAAAGAGGGGGCGAGGACGCATACACCTCATGAGGTCAATGCAAGGAAGGAACGAAAATCCTTACAAAGTTCCAACGTTGGAATCGTGTTGAAGGTATTCCTCGACTGGAGCACTGGAAATGGAGCTTTTATACGAAAGTACTCCATATCACTTTATTTAAGATTTACCCTCTCGCTCGCCCCTTTCAACCTCCAACAAGACTCGTCCATTTCGTTGCAGCCCCTCTTGGCCCGCCTCTATCCGCTCGTTCTACCATTCTTAAGCCCGATCCTCGCTGCTCGAGCGTCCTTCTGTATCGACGTCTTTCACTCTCCTCTCCTCTCCTCTCCTCTCCTCTTTTCTCGCCCACCCACACTCGCTCGCTCTCTCTCTCTCTCGCTCTATTCCTACACTCCACCAGCCGCTGTTTCACTCTTCTGCTTTTGGAACGTGTTGTTTGTTTATTCCATTCAGCCTCCTTAACATGATCTGTCTGCTTGGCATTCTACCTTGTCCGTCCCGAGAGGAACGTTTTGCAAATTGAAGAAACACTTGCGTCGATCGATGCGATACGCGATTCGCGACTATAATCGCGTCCAGTTGTTCCTTTAAGCCTTTTAGTGCCGAGCAACGATATATCGTTCTTTTCAATTTTATCTTAGGGTAAATTTATAAAACGTCATAAATGGTTGAATTTCTCTGCAGAAGCTCTGTGCGAGATGTTCTACGAATTGAAAGAATTGTTTATGGGTTTTAACTGCTTGACATCTTTTTTCCCGCGATGCCTGATACCGAGACGACTGTGTGTACGCTAATGCCATACGATAAAAATCCGACAGGGGAGATTTGTTTGAGACCGTAATCACAGGTTTTAGATAACACTGTTTAGAATAGAATATCTCCTTATGTTTCAGGAAATAATCTTGCATCGACAGGCCGAGAATAAAATTTTTGTTGCACATTACATACATTACATGTTGCATGTTCCATACATTAGTAACCACCAATGCTAAGTAGATTATTTGTGTTAGTAATAATAATAGTAATAATAAGTAAATATTATACATTTTCAACGGCCGGATAACTTTAAACGTTTATAATAATATTGGAATGATATTTCAGTGATGTTATACTAGCTATATGAATCACGAGTTTTGAAGCGATTATCATTTAGTTTTGTATTTTGATATTATTGTAGAAATTTGATTACAAATAATTGAGAATACAGTACTTACGCTTTATACTACGCGTTCTACATCAAACTACGACCAAAGAATGATTCTTCTTCTTTCCATATACTCTGTATAAAAAAACTGATTTCTCTATCTTTCCTAATGATTTTAAATAAATATTATCAGTATGACTCTCAACAAACATTGAAATACAATTGGCATTAATTTATTCTTCCTTTATGTTGTAATATGACCCCTTTTCAATTTTCCAAATATCATTCTTCTTTCTTTTTTATGATTTTTCTCTCAAATCTTATCTTCGGTATCCTTCGCTTAGGTACAATTCTTTCGGCCGGCACTAGAAGGGTTAAGATTCTTCTCCTTTAAGCACTATCGATTATTGATAAAGAATTCGATTTTTTAAATGGCACATTTCTTTGAAACTTGGAGTACATAACTAGTCCTTAGGAGAAACAAATTATTTTGTAAGAAATGTATGATTCATCACGGATAATAAATACTATATGGTAAAATTTAGTCGATTAATGAGATACAATTAGACATTAACAAAGTAACCAGTAGATAGTGGAACAAAACATTTAAAATATAATGACAAAGTTATATGATTCCTCTATATCGACCTGATCGAAACTCAAAGATTAGTAGAAATCGCAGTAGTAGTAGCGAAGAGTAGTTATTATACTGATACGTAATATTTCTGATCAGTTAAATATTATCTTATTCTTAAAGGTTCTATAAGAAATTTTACACCATTTCTTAACCCATAAGTGGGTGCCAATTTCCTCGCAAGTTCTCCGGAGCTCGCATGCCATTTGTCGTCGAAGAAATACCCGAAGCATCCGTGACGCGAGACTCAGTACGCAACATTGAGAGTGAAATTCGGTGTAGCCAAGTGAAAAGGAAACGAGTGAAAGGAACGCTCGGCGAAAACTGCTAATAATTGCCGAACAGACATGCCGCTGTTGTAGTTGTGAGACAAACCGGGGTGGCAGGGATAAAAAGAGCAACAGAAGAAACGGGGAATAAACAGATGGAAGACAGAAGGGAAACAAACAGAAGCACACCCCAGAGGGTGGAAAATTCCGGGCAAGAATCTGTAGAACGTGTTCAATGGCTTTCCCTCCTATCATTTCCCTATACATCTTCTATTCCTTTCACGTGTGTTGCGTGTCGTTTGGAACGTGATGACCAGACACAATGACACGAACGCTATCGCTTCGCTGATGAAAACCGTCCTATAATTTCGAAACTAATGTTTCTAGACTTATGCTTTTTGAAATATTTTTTTATTTTGATAAGCATCTTCCACGTGATTCTTTCAAGTCTGACCAAAAGTCTTCGAAACATCCTGTACACAGTGAAACCCTTGGATCTGCAGTTTGAAAATCCCTCAAAATGAATATCTTGATAGTAAAATAAGACAACCACGAAAGCAAATAACAACGTGAGCAGCCTATAGTCCACTAAACAATCTCAACCGATTAACGTCATATCCCTCAGACTGCCTTTTAGGTTCAATACGATCGACGATCAATTGACAATAATGTCAAGCTAAATTTCGAAGCTCCAGAAATCAGTGCTCGTTTCTCCTCATCGTGTGTATGTACGTATATACCAAGACCTGTGACGTTGCGATCGTTCCCCTCCATGGTTTGAATGGAGTCTTGGCTGGTACGGTGGATGCGCCTCTCGTTTTCTGTTTCGCTCCCAGGACCAGGCTGAGAGGCGTTCTCCGATCTCCAACCATGTAAACCGGTCGGTCTGGTCCACGCAACCCCACCATACCGACCACCTGCTCGCCTAGCGAGGCCCGTAGGCCCTCTTCAGCCTGACACGAAGCCCTGCCATTAAATTTATTCGAATCTCATCGGTACTGTCCGAAACTCGGGCCGTTACGAGTTGGAACAATCGAAAGGATCGCGCGAAGATCGATTTGAGACTTTACTCGTAGTTTCGTTCTGATCGAGTTTGTAAAAGAATGGGAATAAAAGAGAATGTTTATTTTATGCGAAGAATTCATTAGAATACACATCATGAGACTCCATAAAAACTGTAATTCGATGTTAAATATACTCCGGTATCAACTTACTGTCTAAATTCCACTCACTATATCTTGCTTTTATTCAAAACGTACTTAAAATTCATACTTAACCTAGGTATGTAATTTACTGTGACATTATAATCTACGTGTAAAGCCATTCTGTTCTTTACATTTTGCCCACTAACAATTTCCCTAATCTACGAGCGTGAACCCCTCCAGAGATGTTCCCGTGAACGTAGGCCAAATCCACCACTGTGTCGCGCAAATTGAAAGGAAAACGACGAGGCTCGTAAAAAAAGAAGCCCCCAGCACTTTGCTCTCGTATCGAGTAACAGAGCCCTGGAATCAAAGGATCTCGTTATCCAGCCACCAAGTTTAAGCGAACGTAACCGCGTTAACGAAATCCCGAGATCGATGATCGACCGTAGCTCGAGAGCAGGTTGACCGATATTTTCGTTATGAGCGTCGTTAACGAAACAATCCTGAAGGAGGATCGTTTCTTCTTTGACTCGCGAGAAACTACGTAACTGGTTATAGCTACGCTGTTGACAGACCGAATGTCTGAAATAAAAGTCGGCTGCGCTATTGCGTTTCTCGGAACAAGACGTGATCACTTAGAGAGGATTTAAGCTAATACGAAAATGGTTTCGTTGGTAGAAGATAGGGAAATGATCGTCCGATGGAAACTTTCCTTGTCTTCGCCACTAATTATTCTATTATTAATCGTTGATTATAATTAATTACTGGACGGCCGGCGAATAGACTAATTGACATTGATTTATGGGTTTAATTAAAGGCGAAGACGCGCGCGCTGCCGCGCTCACGTTGTCTTACACGGCGAAGGAACGCTTTAACAACACCTTTTCAAGGGATTCCCGGCTTTGTGCCACGGCCTTTTACACAACCCATTCTCTGCCCCTTCTCGGCGACTGGGCCGGGTCACCCTTTCGCTGGGTCGAAACTATGCCGTAGTGATATTTTTCACGCGAGATTGCTAGAGCTTTAAAAATTAAATACAGTCTGCTTGCTTTTAAGGGCAGCTGTGTATCTATAGGCCTGGGTTATTAGTAGATGATTTTAACGTTATTTGATGATTTGATTGATGCAGCAGATTGAGGATTTACCTGTTCAAAAATAATTAATATTTAAATGACATGTTACCGTATCCGTAGATTACGCTGATTGTGTATTTAATAATATTACACAGGTTACACTATATAACCTGTATAATATCGTGTGTCAAGTATCGAAAAATATTTTTCCTCTCATATCTTGTGTTTAGAATATTCTACTGTACTTTTCTCTCTTATAATTCATGTTCTGCTACAAGCACCGACTTTGACCAGATAAAATATCAACCCCTAGAATCCTATAATCTCTAATACGAAGACTTTTAAATAAAGGAAACTAGTAATAATCTAAGGAAACTAATAAATAATCTACAGTTGGAAAATACAGAATTTGAAAGAAAGCTGGATAAGCAAATTGTGTAACCAAGATCAAAATGAACTCTCGCAGAAACAATTCGGATAGTCAAGCCAAGGATAATAAATGGCGCGGAACGTACGACAAATAAAAGCGAGCAGACGGTTTTAAACGACTCGGATTGATTAAATCAATATTTTACACGGTTGTTCGCCGTCGAACGCGAACACACACCGATCATCCGGCCACGCATGCAGGATTTGCATATCCCGCGCGTAATAGATACGTTAAACAGGTTTACGTTAGCAACATTATTAGTTTATCTCGAGCGTAACCGCCTCGGAATCAAGAAATCATTCCCGAGAGAGAAAGAGAGAAGCGATGATATAACCTGTTCCTAGGAGGCTTATCTACCCAAGCGGTTCCGCGTCCCACTGTCTACGTGGTTTAAACACGTCGCCCAATTAGAGCGCCTCTCCCAATTAGGCGTCTCGTGATTTTTTACAAATATAATTGACACTCAGCGTGCCCTGTCGTTTACGCGAAAATAGGCGAGGACGCGTGCTCGTTATAACGTTTCTCTTCTTCTCTCTCTCTGTTTCACAACCGGATCGTTCACACGCGTTCGTAGAACGACTGGTTGAATATTTTACGCGGACACGTTCGTCCGCTCGAACGGTCGACGCTATCGAGCAACAGCGCGATAGTGGCATAGAATGTTTCCTCACGGCTTGCGATGATGCTCGTCCAGTTTCTGGAACTCGTTTCGATCAACCAAAATTACGAATACCTACGTAATTGGATATTTGCGGAAATGAATGGTAATTCATTAAATAATAAGTATTTATGTTCCGTTGAGATGAAGCGTGTGTTCTACGGATGGTATTAATATGCTTTTAGCTCTTTGATTCTCAACTAATCAAGTAGAACCGTGGTATAATGATGTCTGCGATTAATAAAAAAAAAAAAAAAAGACGTGCAGTTTCTCTTTGCTAGTACGAATGAAATATCGTAAATGTTTTTGATATCTCGATTTTAGATTGGCAGACCACGATACGAATTTTGTAGATACGTTAATTTCCAATTGAAACCTCTAATTGAATATTATCAAATAGTATCAAACGTTAAATGAATTTCTACGTTCAATAAAATTTTATTGAATTGAGAAGAGTATATATGCATATATATTGTATGTTAAATATCCTACTAAAAATAAACAAGAACAGATGAAACTTTAGTGAGAATGCATAAATCAGGCTTGAATTACCATGTCACGAAGACGTCAGTGTCGAAAAGGGACAAAAGGGACGTCAGCGTTCCGATCCTGGACATCGCGGTTAATCCGAAATTACACGTTTCAGCGTGCAATGATCATAACGTTAACAAGAATAACGAACGGGCACGGTTCCGGGCCGGTGGAGGCTCGACATCGGACAAGATTTAGCGTCGACTTCCTGGCAGCACGAGCAGCCCAGCCACCCCTTCCGCCCTGCGATCCCGACACGGCCTCTGGGACAG
>NT_176430.1:9748-27274 GCF_000188095.3 Bombus impatiens | reverse complement strand
AGAGAGAGAGAGAGGGGGGGGGGAGGAAAAGAGAGAGAAACAAGGGGAGGCGTATCTCTTCGACTCGTAAAGATAACCGCGAATAACCCCTTTCTGGCGGGCACGTCGCTCTTTCTAAATGGCCCGGGTACCCGACTGAATTCATTAAGTCGCTGATTTACCGACGCTTTCCGGTGTAAACGAAATTACGAACACGCGAGCGCACCCTCGAGACACGGTCAGAAAAAACGGAAACGTTACGCGGTCCACCGGGATCTGTGGCTAATTCGGGGATACCGTTGCGCTGGGACTCGTGTCTCGCTGATTGGTTGTAATTGATTGACAGATGTCAGGGAGAATATTGTTCAACTAAGCAACAGATTTGTGATTTTTCGGGTTTGTTTTATGTCAGGTTGACCTGAGAGTTCTGTCGTCTTCGTTCTTTGAATCGGGAGAAATTAATTGTTTCGATGTTTTAATTTGTGTTACTAAAATATCCTTCCAGTACCTCGACAGTTTGATACAACGTTACAGTTCTATATTTGAAAGCAGATTGAGAAAGTCAAAAATGATGTTTCATTGGAAATTTGATAAATTCAAATCGCTCTATAAACTTCTTTAGACTGTTAAAAGTAGACGTATTGCGTTTAACGAAAAGCGATTAGAAGGAGATCTTTAATAAATAGAATGAAGCGTGCAAGATTTCAGCGAATTGAAATACACGAAAAATATCATTTGATTCGCGTGTCTCGATACCAAAGAAATAAGAATCGTTTACACGAATTGATAACGGAGAATAATGGAAACCAGTTTCGAGATTTACATCTAATTTCCTAATGACTCGTACCGTACGGCGCTATGAATAATGGCGAATTGAATTGCTATAATCGGAGAAAATTAGTGTAAACGAATCGAGAAAAGGAAAAAACGGAAGTATAGCTACGAATTAAACGTTCCGTACGATCCCAAATTTGATCCCACAGTGCAACCGAGTTATTGCACTTTGAGAAAATTAGCGACTTTAATTTAACGTGAAACGAAAGTATATGGGAAACGGTGCAACGCTTCGCAACGCGATCCGATTAACCTTACGCTATATCCATAACCTCTAAACAAGCTGGCGGCGAACGAAATCGAACAGGCACTTGTATCGATTATCAGAATCACGGGATCATTCCTCCGGCGGCTTAACCCGTTCCGTTGCGGTCCAATTAACACCGACCACGACTCGCTATGCTCACCATGTATATCCATTAATTTCCGTCGTTTCATCGACCACTACCAACCCTTTTCGCTTTTTCAAAAGGAACTATACAAGCGTTGAAGAAGATCGAATAAGACGTCGTCGTTAAGAATTACTTATGAAGAACTAAAAGGATTAAGAGGTTGATTTCCATCGGTATTAGAGATACATAATAAAAGAAAATAATTACACATCCAAAAATTAATAATATTATGTTAAACGAATATTTAAGTAGGATAAGCTCAGCCAATTTTTCTAGACGAATTTTTAATATTAATAGTATAGAAATTATTATATTATAGATTCCTAACTAGGAAGGCCATTCTGGCCATCTTAATTTATTAATAAATCAACAAAAATTATTTTCACTAAAGAAATATAATTATCCGTAAATATTTGCTTCGCAAAGAAAAGTATTTCTCTGTGTCTTTTTTCACATACAATACACAGTATTTAAGATATCTTTCAGATATGAGAAAAATATATGTAAAAGGAAAATGAAGATAAAACAAACTCCGGTATTTTTCTACCTAACGTCCCATAAGAAATTCTATTTCTTCAGCGTCACCTTCTTCAGAATCGAGTTTTACCATTTAAAAATACAATTGATAAATCAACGAACCCAAGAACAAAAGAACCAGCCTAATTTGTTCATCCAAATTGCTCAATTATGAGGCTGACTAAACCACGGAAGATTACTAAGACGGTAAACAAATTAATCAACGAATAAAAGCTGACATTTCGCATTCGCCGAGATCGGTTAACCGTCTAATTTCGTCAAACGATTCCAAGGGGGTGGAGAATCGATCGTACAGCGTATCCAGTATTTCCTGATGCCTGGCGTTACCGGGGGCCACGCCGGTGGTCACCGAATAAACACGAGCCAGCTGGTAAATTGGCGATAATCGAAGTCTTCGTGTACTGTATGCTGTATACCGCGGCAGCGGAATATCAGCTAGGGTTCTCCGCGGTTGATGTATTAACCCTCGACGGAGCGGGCTCGTAGTGTCGGGTTCGTTAAGACCATTAGTACGGAGGAACACACGAGGCGCAAGAGAATCCACAAAGGGTGACGACGACGGGGCTGCTTCTTCCTTTGCTAATGACGATCGTATCGCCGCCGTGCGTCGCCGTCGCGGCCGCAGGAAAGCGGGAACGACTCTGTGGTGAAACACCGGCGGAGTTAACGAATCCGTGTCCTCTCTAGGTTCTCAATGGCTGGGTTAACTGGTTCCCCAGCTTTTGTCTCGCACGTGAGAAAGTTATTCTCATCTTTTCCTCTTTTCCATCTCAGAGCTCGCGGAAAGATCGTTGGGATTAATCGCGGTATAATTGAGACTGTTACCTACGTAGGTATGCTTGGTTATTTTGATGTCCGGTGATTAGGTTTAGTTTAGTAGAGGGGCTAAAATTTACCGTGGTATATAATATACGAAGAGCGTAGGAGGATCAATCGATATTCTTATTTCAATGTCATTTTACGACTACAATGTAATATTTTAACGTATTCAATGCGTTTTACAGTTGTCTGGTAGATTGGAAAAAAAGACACGATTGTGCGAAACTCTTAAGAAGAAATAGTTTAATATCGTAATAAGCAATATTTTTTAAATCACGAAGGGCATGTGGAAACAGACTGCAGGACATTTTTGGTAACACAAGATCAATGGATGATGAACTGAATTTAAAAAACATATCTCACGAATCTAAAGACCTTCCTCTTAGAAACGTTTAAAAAATCATTAAGATACTACTACAAGCATACCCATAAAACTCTTTCATTTCCTCAAATCTGCTTCAAAAGCCAATCAAATAACGAAGATTTCATTAAGAGCCCGAAAACCCCCATCCATAAAAACTATCCCCTATAATAGTCCGCGAATGTCTACACTAAGATACCATCCAATGATCTGGCAAATGAGCGGAGGTTCCAGCGCGATAAGTCGATACGCTTATCCAATTTTAAAACAAAGTCGCGGTGTGTCCGCATTGGCGACGAAGAGAGGGGAAGAAAATCCCTGGTCCCTGGTGGGTTAACGAATCGGCCCGGACACGGAGACAAATCCTTTAAGCGGGTTTTATCTCTCTCTTCCACCCGGGGTGTCGCGACGCCCAGGGAGAGAAAGGAGGCGAAGCTCTGCTCGTCTTCGAGCCTCGCCGCGGGCCGTAATGACACTTTTACACGCGGATAATGGGGCTCCAAAGGCACACACAATGTGGCACAAAGCGTGACTAGAGCCCCGGAGCGAGCATAAAAACACATGCGTGCATGCGAGAACAGAGGCCAGGGTGAAAGAGGAACGACGAGAGAAAGAACGACGAGGGAAGAAAATAAATACATACCGGGAGAATTGGCGAATAGAAGAGAGCGGAGAATGGAGAAACGTTTGGAAGGTGAAAGGACGACGGGAAGACCGACCGAGGAGACCCGAGAAAAGAGAGGCCAGCATAAAAAGAGGGACTTTTACAGGTTGAAGGAAGAAAGAATGTTTCGTTCGTTGGTGTGAGCGTGCACTTGCGCGCACGCCTGTCTATGTTACATGTTTACGTGTGCATGTGTAGAGAGAAAAAGGCCGCAGAAGAGAGAAAAAGAGCGAGTGGATGGTGAAGGTGCCGAAAAAGGAGCAGCACGCTCGCCAAGCAAAAAGGAACTAAACTCATTTCCGAGGCATTAACCAATTACTTTTTGCGAAAGGGTGTCGGTTACCTTCAACTTTCCCCCATCCGCCACGATCCCTTCCGCGTACCCCCTTCATCCCTCTGGCTTAAGGTCTTGCAACCCTCCCGTACCCCGCATGGTTCGTTATCCAACCCACCCCTCGGAGAAACGCGAAGGACGTCGACCAGTAACGGTACGTTAACGAAGAAAAATCTAAACGATGATACACGTTGTCTGCCGTCTATTATTTGCTTGCTGCGTTCTATAATAAATGCTTCTAAATGAATGTGTCTATAATGGATCACGAAAGTATTGCAACACTCGCAGATACCTTTTATGAATGTATTATAAGTGTTCAAATATTTTCGTTAGCCACTTATGTTTCAAACAGGACCGCTTTCGCTTGAATTGTAGAATAAACGCGTAAATAATTTTAATGCCAACGATTTTTCAGCGATTGATGGGCGTGAGTTTAAAAATGGACAAGACTCGGTTTCGTTTGTATTTCAATTTAAAGACTTCGGAAAATCAAAGATGAATTCCAATTAATTGTACATTATAATTATCTATCAATCATCGTGTTTTATTATTTTCACTCAAATTGGATGGAAATAGATCGTTTAACGCATCGGACATAATTAGAATTTCGTACAAGTTTAATAAACGATCTATCATCAAAGAATTCCCCAGGATAATCTCTCATTATCGTATTCGATTATCCGCTTAATTGCAAGCAACAGGGATACAATACAATACACAGCCTGAGATCACCAAGCAGCTTTGACTGACGCTATGACTAGGCGTTCCTAATTAATAGTCAATTAGAACCCTGTTCGGCAATAGTAATTAATTTCCTACTCGAAATTCTATACGGTGATATACGAATAAATAAATATCGCTGATTACTAGTCATCGAGTTAACGTGAAATAATAATAATAATAATAATTATACGCGAAATAATAGGAATAATGGAATAATAATAGCAGCAATAACTGAAATAATGAAGGAAACTTAAGACCACACGACTCCGGAAGGGCAGAGGTTAGTGTACATTATCTTAGCTAGAGAGCGTGGTGCTCTCTCTCCGCTGGAGAAACCGACAATAATGAATCAATTTTGACCGACCGAGTTGCTGCATTCATGGTTAATCTCCCTGCCTTTAATTGCTGTTAGGGATGCACCGAATATTCACCAACTATTTGGTACTCGGCATATTTGCCAAATTTACTGAATATTCTACGTGCTCCGATGGTTAACGCTAATCGAATCACTCGATGCGGCCCTGCAGAGGAACATAATTTTTTCCCGACCAGAGCATAACCAGCGATCATGATTTTAAAAATCATTTTTAGGCTTTGATATTCCATTTCCAATTATTTCTGATACTTACTACTACCTATTAAAATTAATACTGTTGAGCGAGCCATCGAAAAGTACAAAATTGTTACAAACACCTGAACAACTATGCATCCCTTGTTTTAAAACCTAATATGCGAAGAGTATACATTAACAAATAGACCTATGACAAATTCGCATAAAATCTCTATTATCTAACATGTTCTCTCGATCGTCAAGTGGTGTTCATTGCTAATGCACGATCTTGCATGATTCTTAAGACCTTTACGCGATATTATCAACATTAGCTCAATGAATCTTAACCACGTTTCTTTGAAACGACTTAACATCAGAATTAAGAGATCTTGTTAAACTGTACGAATTGTCCTGAATAGCCTGAAACTTTCGACATAGTTAATATGTATATATTGCACCTGCTATCTCTGTCTCCTATATTGCATTATAAGAAACGAAGCTTGATAATCCGCTCTCGCGTGAGTCCAGCCTAGAAGACCCTCGAACAGTCTCTCAACTCCTAAGACGCCTCATACAGGATCCACCGTAGCAAGGTCTGTAGATATTACAAGCTCTACAGAAGGGTAAAGGGTATATCGGGGTGTGTAGTAGGCTTTGTGCGCGGGCAAGCAGCCAGCCATCCTACGAACCGACCAGGAAGCTCATGGGAGACAGAGATATCGAGACGCGGAAAGAGAGAAGAAGGAGAGCATACAGGCACAGCAAGTCCCCGATCTAATATCTGCCCGGGCCGGGATAGAGCACATATCATACTGTTAATCTGAAAACCGCGTCTATAAGAATCCACTTAATGAAATTTCCGACGTGGCTGGTCGATCGACGAGCGCCAGGGGGAGAACACCCCTCGTGTGCCTACACGCCGCTGGCATTGTGGAGCAATTAATAACGTCGTTGTGGCGCCCCTCGAGTCCCTGCTCGCGTCATTACAGCTACGGGGGGAGAAGTCTAGAATGGACACGAAAACTTGCACCACTCTGATGTCCGGCCACGCTGTCCATTATGTCGATGATAGGACCATGGATGATTTCTGCTATACATCCACGTCATTAGAGTCATAGGAATAGTCTAGGATCTACACAAACTCTTGCACTACTACTCTGGTAACCAGCAACATCGTTGACCACGTCGATGATGAACTCATGAACGATTCACACGATACATCCACGTCGTTCCGTGATCGTATGACAAAGCTTTCGCAACGATAAGTATCATCGTGTATTCTGTAATATATGAGAATCAGGGAATCCTCGCTGCAGATACAACCTCGTGAACTCACGACAGCATTACCATCATCAACGTGGTGGAGCATAGCACGCTACCTCTGGCATGGAGAACTGTAAAGCTGGGTACGTAACTACTATACCATGGCGAAGTCGATGGAGGCAAGTCAGGAAAGCTGGCCGGGGGTGAACGGAAGGGGTGGCCAGGCTGACTGCTAGCTGGAATATAGGCTGTTGTGAATATTACATTCCCTGTGTATATAGACGCGGCGGGTCCTCGGCAACGCTTCGAGGCACAGGGCCAGAGCACAATAAGACGCCAGGCGCAATTAATTTTCGGGCTTTTGCTAATTAAATTTTTCCCCGTCCCGCCTTCGTGCCTGCCGACGCCCCCGCGTGTCCTTCCTGTATTATATCGCGCGACATCGACACGCCGCTCTACTATTGCAGAATTTTTCGAAGAAAATGGCAAGCTCTTTTCGTAGAATTTATTGCTTCATATTTTTTACAGTGAAAGAGGATTATTTAAGTGAGATAACTGTTACGCCACCTAAACCTCGACAAGCGTTAAAAGGAAGATGATCAGAAGCATGAAACAAATTGACAATACAAATATCCAGGGAGCATAGATCAAATACGATTGTTTTCTCTCTAGGTGAAAGTCGTCGGAGAAGTACCAAGTACGATAATGTGACGCCCGGTATGTCTGCTAATTGAACGGCGAGTCGAACGCTATTTCTTCCGCTCAAACACCGTCGGTATACGGGAAACATTCTTAAACGATGCGATCAGCATCGAGCAACGATTCTCGACAGTCCGAGGAATTGAACAACCGGAACGGGCTGATTGGACGATCTCTCCGTTTCATCATCGTCGTATGTTTCAACGAGTGGCCTCGGTTAGGTTCGGGATTCATAATGGGATTCCCGGAGGATCTCTAAAACTTCTTGAAACCGTGCGCTCTGAAGCGTGATACGGTAACGAGGGAGAGTTCAAGGTTAAAAGATGATGGAGACAGAGGCAAGAACGCGGGGAGAGGAGGCGTGTAAAATGGAGGGGGCCCGCGAGCGAATCGAATCGGCTCGAAGTGCGGAGCGACGAGGAAAGGAAAGATACCACGCTTGGATACCTGTAGATTAGGATCGTAATAACGGCATTAGAATAATAAGATTTATGCTAACGGACGATAACGCGGTACTTAAACGCGGTGCCATTACCATAACGTTGAGGGAATTACAATGGCAATTAAAACGTCCGATGGAAGGTGTGTCTACGTTAACGGCGCGTCCCGGAATTCAGGGTAACAAGCATCCAGGTTGATACGTTCTCTGTGTTAAACGGCCAAAGAAAAAAGAAAAGAAAGAAAAGAAGAAACACGATTTTTTGATTAAGAAGCCTCCCATAAAAGAAACTATCGTTTTGTAGCAATTTATGTTCGATAAAATACATATCTCTCCTGTAACCAGGGGATTACTTAACGAGGAAAAGTTTCAAGAGCACGGGAAGCGCCTTTTGCAACGGAGACACGCGATTTAATCAAATCTGGCGTAATTAAAGAGATTCCGTAAGAGCAACGAAGAAAGGAGATTCCTGCCCCCGTCCCGAAATAATTACGGACTCAGGTGTCCCGTTGTATTCGCGTCTGCGTTACACCTGTATCCGCTGTTTCTTACCTGAGCAAATATACTCGTTTGTATCGAGGACGAGAGTGGTACCAGTCACAACGGGCCGAAAGGAGAAAGAGAAGACGAGGATGGCTGACGAGGAGACAACGAAGGGAAACGAACGAAGAGGGAACGAAGACGAGAAAAACGTACCGGCCGCGAGACAGACAGAAATCGAAAATCGAAGACAACGAGGGAAGAAAGAAAGGTTGATGAACGAACGAGGAGCGAGAGAAGCCGAAGTACATTTGCTCCGCGGAGGAAGCAGCAACGGAGGCAGTAAGATAATACGAAAGCTCTTAAAGGAGGCAAAAAGCGAATTGCCGTAAATCTTGCCACAGGTGGGGAAGCCGCGGGTGGCGACCCAAGAGAGAGGGGTCATTTAAGCCACGGGCCCCGATTCTCTTCGGCTGTAAACGACTGCGTCCCTTCGTCTCGCCCTTCCGCCTCTCTTCTGACCCCCTTCTTCTTCTCCCACTTCGCCATCGACAGACCCGTACCTCGAACTCTCGTAAAAACCTCACCTCGTCCTTCTGCTAATCGGCAACAAACACATTGTCTTTGTATTGTTGCGTGGCTGCCCTTTTCACCGCTACGGTCCTCGACTACCCTATACTTCTGTCTCCTTTCACGAGGTTTCTTGCCTCCTTCCTCAGCTGTAGCCGATCTCTCCCAGACCCCCTTTTCGCATCTTTCGCAAACCTTTTTCGGTAAATGAACTTAGCCGTTGCCGTTTTCGCCGCTACCGCCACTATGCTCGATTTGATCGACTCGCGTGATGGAGGGTCGATTGTTTTCGAAAAGGTGATCTTTCAAGGTTTCGCGAGCCAGAAATTGTGGGCTGTTAAGATTTGATACTCGGCTGATGCCCGAGTATTTTGCAACAGGATTTGTTCAGAGTCTGATTGTTACTATCGGCGGATTGACAATTTCGATGCAAATTTATGGTTTTGTGAATACGTAAAATATTGTTTAACTCTTCAAATATAATAACGAGTAGTTTACTTTGGATATTTTGTATATGTTGGCGTATTTAATTATATTCGAAAAGTTGTACTTCATTATTGAGAATCGCGGATATGAAATTCACTAGGGAGAATCGATTTGTACTTCGATATAAAAGCTATTGGAAATTTCATACGGAATGATCTTAATCTTCATTGACGATCGGTAATTCGAAGAGAAAAGACATGGCGGCTCCGCGTTCGATTCAATAGCGGCCGACAACATTCAGCGAAACGGACTATTATTCCACGCTGGGAAACTGCGGATATAATTTCGTTCTCCAGTACGACAATGACAACATTTCATCGTGCAAAATATTCATATTCGGGCGCAATTAAATTGTTCGCAGGAAATTTCTGTCATAACATTTACACGGAGTTCACGCTAATTTATTTAATTCCCTTCGAAAGTTACAAACATATATCTGTCCTCTGATTCTACGTTTCCAATTCTGCGTGGATGTATAAAATCAATTTTTCTATTGTAAAAGAACATATACGTTACGAATGTATTTGAACAGCTGTAGAAATACTTTCTGAATATATCATGTGTATTATATATGAAACATTTTGAAATTTCATTAGCATTTCTTCTAGCTTTCGTATGCATTTTCAGATTGCTTTTGAATACCAATACGATCATAACAATCGTGTCTGATTACATCGAAATATTATACATGAAACGTACGATACACGGTGCTCAAATACTTTCATCCGCCACTTGACTGTCAACTGTCCTCACAATATCCTTAACCATCGGATGTTACTACATTTCACTCAATATCCTCGATTCGCTGTGCTCGTAAAACGAGAAACATCGGTAATCTTCGTTCGGCGTTCCCTGCAGCTGGACATCCTCGCCACTATCGAACTACGTCGTATCCCGGAATAACGATGGCTGAGAATCAAACGTCACCGAATCCGTCGTCGATCCTTCGTTTCTCCATTTACGAGCCCTTATCATCCTCTTTATCACCCTTCGGACACCGCAACGCATTCTAGGTTACGCGTATACGTACGCGAAGGACAGAGTGCGTAGCACCTGGTGCTCGCGTGGAAGGTGTGGACATGTCACGGTTGGTTCGTAACGACTCTGAGTGCTGCAACCACATACACACGTGCAAACGCACTAAGATACGGACATACACGTACAAACATAGTGAGATAGAAACACACGTGTACAAACACATTGCAATACAGCCACGTACGTACAAATGCACTGAAATACTGACGCAGACACAAAGATAGAGAGAGAGAGAGAGAGAGAAAGGACGAAGCAACGAACTGGCTGCCACATGGTTTTCCACGGCGAGGAGGCGAGGGAATGTGTGGAGAACGAGAGAGGACGAGAGAAGGTAGAAGCCCCAGCTAATTAAAACCGCGGATGGTAATTAATTAAGCAGACGTCAGAGGAGATCTTAGGATTCTACGCGCGGCCAGGGGTTCTCCGAGTCCGCACAGACATCAGTGGGAAATCGAAGCTGAACAACGACCAGTGTACAGGGCAAAAACCGTTTCGCCGATCAAACGATAAATAAAACAAACGTTCGCTTGGACATCTGCAGAATGATGCTGGAATCGGTATAAATTACGAATACGATGCGATTTCATAGTTTCCCTTTCTTCCTTTTCGTGAGATGTTCCGTGAAAGATGATCGAGCATTTCCTTTTTTCAACCGGGGGTAAAATGAGGCGATCAGTGCTTCTCAAAGCAGCATGATTCGAGAGGATGATGTATAGTATTCAGGTAATTTCTTACTACAAGGTTGCAAGGTCGCTACGGATTTATCGATCCGTAAATACTCTCATCTTGCAATAATACGAGTTTTTGGTTTTCATTTTTAATGCTTTCCATATTCGATGTGAAATGTTTGAGAATTTTGGCTAATTATGATATTATGAAGTTCATATCAAACCTGTAATTTGGCGGAGATGTTAACATCTTTGTTAATAGCAACATTCCAACAATGGTGTTCGAGTAGATACAGCGAGGGACGAAACACAATTGTAAGCGTATGCACGTAGAAATGTCTGAATACATATCTGTGTTCGAAAAAACAGATAGACAGAAATTGTATTTCTGAATGTCGTTTCGCGGGAGTTATGAATATCAAATCAAGAAAGCTGTTTACCAACGATAAATATTGTCTCGCTGAGAGATATTTCCTGGCAGGGACATTAAAAATTCTTCTATTAATATGGAACTAGGAACAACGTTGTTTCTTGTTACCATTGTAACATTGCTATTCTTGTTATTATCTTTGTTATTGCGCTACTTGTTAGTTGCAGTCATGAAATTCTCTTTTTCACAGACCTTCGCCTTGATCGTTTTAAAATTAACATCGCTTCAAAATTTTTTATTATTCGTTAATAGTAGATTGAGGACATCTGTGTATTTATATTTGAGAGACATTCAGATTGGATATAAGAAGCAACAGTGAAATTTTGATTTTATTCATTGACTATTATGACAACCGCTATCCACTCATAAGTCATTGAAAGTAGAGTCAATTTTAATAAACTTTTTCTAGTCTACAACAATGTAAAATTTGTATTTAAAATTGTTAAGAAACCTGGATCTAAGTATACTTTCAATCGTGACAAAAATTCAAAGATGTACAAAGAGTAGCATTTCTGAATACTCGAGTTATAATATTTCGAAGTTCAGATAAGCCTCTGCTTCTATATTCCACTCTTCTATTTGCGTTTATAAATATATCAATTTGCATGAAGGATCATAGTCCAGCCATTACCGCACTTCGACCCAGGAAGTATAAAGAAAACTTATGCATGATTTATACACATCATCACTATGACATCGAGAAGTGCATCGAATCTAATTTCAAATTGCCGTTATCTAGAACAATGTTATTAATAAACAAAACGATATTTCGAAGTTAAAACAAACCTCTACTTATAAGATCCATTCCTCTATTCGTGTTTATAAAGATATAGATTTGCATAAAAATCTGTAATCTAAAGTCAAAATCACAAGCGATATAAAAAACAGATTATGCATTATGCATATATTAGGTGTATCACCTTAAACATCTATCACACCTAGTCTTTTTTTTTACTGCACTTGTTAGAAATGGAAACAGGAAAAGAAGCAAAATATTCATCTGGCAGTCATCATGCTTTGGTATTTCAATTCCCGTGAAATCGTTACAATGCAACGGCCGGAGTGGCCAACTAATCCGTGGCAATCGAAATTACAGCAATTAAGGTTATTGCTCGGAGCGACGTCGTGCAATCAGTCTTGTTCTTCGCGTTTCAATCCACTTTCTCGCTTTTCCTGATAACGCGCGAGCGCTTCTCTGGCATCTGTTACGAAATGGGAGATCAAGAGTGGCCTCGATAGCGCGATCTTGAGACCACCTCCGTGATTCAAGCGTATCGTATCTGATAAGAAACGAGGTTGGATTCTCTCTCCCTGATGCACACCCTTCGACAATTCTTCGCATTAACGTGGCCACGTCAATCTCGTATACCATTTATATGTATGGACTGCAAGTTAGTGCGAAAACCACTTTGGGAATTGATTCGTAATTTAAAGACATTGAAACGAGACTGTTTATAGATAGCATCGACGATGTTTTACGTAATTTTGGAGATAGTAATTTCTATATACTTTACGAACGACAGATATATATATAGCTGAGCAAAGATTTAGAACCATTTCTCTAGTTGCATTCGTATTGAAGCTGCTACTAATTTTTAATTACTTTTGCTATTAATTTAAAGTTAACGGTAGATTTTTTTACTAAGGAAAATCTTAAGATAGAGGAATTGTAAAGAATTACACGACCTTCGATTTTTGAGAGAATTATAGAATTTTCTACTAACTTTGTTATTAATTCGAAGTTCATTTTACAGACGTCGATGATAATAATTTCCCTCTGGCCAATAAATTGTTTTTATTGAAAAGTATCACAAGATAGAGGAACTTTAGGAGCTTCATTTCAAGCTCATAAATTCACGTTTTTAGCCAGTAGTACTTGCATATATGTGCGTTTGAATGTACGAAACGACCATCTAAAATTTGGCTAGAAGCTTCTATATCACTGATCTATGTATTACATCTTTACCTCTCGCTATCGAACTACATTTGTAAAATAACTAACAAGATCTACGACATTATCCAGAAATATATATCACTGCAATTTATCAAAAAAATATATCGAAACACAAAACGCAAGTCGACTAAGTCGAACGCTCTTTTTTTTTATAAAAATTTATCTCATTGTTCCTATACAATGAAATCGTTCGTAACATTCGCTCGTACATTAACTGGAGCCCAGTATCATCGTCCTATAAAAGAGTGAAAAAGAGAGAGAGAAAGAGAGAGAGAGAATGGTAGATTCGTCGATGAGAACGAATCGATGTAACCGAGGCTAGCAACGTGCGGATGTAAATGAAACGGAACTTCGGAAATTTCATGAGAAAAGTTGAGCAAATTAACTTTTCGACGTCCTTCGATCCGACCAACTTTCGTCGACTGGTTTAGCCTACCTATCCGAAATGGTTCGCGATTCGTCGAAAAATAACCAGCTAGCTGCTGCTGGTCGATTTTCAAATAAGTAGGGAGACACATGCTCGTGCTATAGCTACGGGTTGAAACGTTGTGTACGCGTTAAAGAGGGTGAGGAGAAGGGTGGGCAGGGCGCATCAACGTTGCGTGTTGCATCCGTGGATAATCTCTGCTTACGCTCGAAAAGCATCTCTGCCAAGTAAACTCTGCATTCCCATTTTACGCTATGATCCATCGTTAGAAAGCAAAGACCGCGGCCGGGGAATTAGCAAAATCCTCTCGAATCAGAGTGGCCCGAGTGCTGCCTGGTCCCTTAGTGCTCCATTAGTATACATAATAAACAATAATCGTGGTACAGTTACACGGGAAATTACCGTCTCCTCTTAGCCACTGGACATATGCCGGACCGACTTCTGCCCGACCTTTGGAGCCATTCTCTTAACCCCGGGGGAATGTCTAAAAGCCAACACGTTCTTATTAGCCTTCTTTCTTTTGCCTAAACTAGATATCCTCATCGTCCAAGAACCTGGAAGCTCTTTTGCATTCTTGTCGCGAGCTAACGATCGGTGAATGTGTTCTTTATAATGGGACCAGTACGAGCTTGATTTCCAGTCGAAATCGTACTATGGAACCATTATGGTACTTTTTTAACGTTGCAAATCTTAAGATTCTGTGACGTAGTAAGGTATTTCAGTTACCTACGCTTCGACATGTTAATATTCAATCTTGAACTTTGCACAGAATAATTAAACTTATTGTAAATTATTAGACATCGTTAGTCTTTGCTATATTAACGAAGTGTAGCGGCACTCGACAGCAAACCTTCCAACGGTTTCTGTCCCATGGCTTGCTACACAAAAGACCCTATCCTTCCGACAAGATGATTGCCAGATGGCGAAACATTTTCATAGCATACTTTCAACTGGCTTAAGGACCCTTCTAAGGATTCTAGCTAAGGTCCTTGAAACGAACAAATAGATTTTGTCGTATTATTCCCTAAATTTATTACCTACTACGAAAAAATGCAGGAAATCTGGTTTTTCTCACATACGATGCTTCCCGCTAGCAACTTTCTCTCGTGAGCGGTTAGCATCTTTCCTCAACCACCAACGTAGAGATTAACCAATTAACAACGACGTTTGCCATATTAAAACCTGTTTAAACCTATGGGATCCAACTATAGGAAACAGCGAGTAATTCCACATAGAAATTCTTCAACGATTTCAATCAAAAACTCTAAGATCCTTAATAGATACACCTTGGTATGTTACCAACGAAACAATACATCGCGACCTTAAGATACCTACAGTTAAAGAAGAAATATTCAAATTCAATAATAGATATAACATAAGAATTAACAACCACCGAAACCCACTAGTTACTCAGTTACGTGACACGACGGATCAGATCCGCATGTTAAAAAGACATCACCCTCTAGATTTAAACAGCTAGAATCAAACATACGATAATCATTTATTATTCATGTTATAGTACCACGCCAGAATAATTTACTTACAATTCTCAATGGGAATTGATTGTAAGCTGCTTCCAAAAAAAAAAAAAAAAAAAAAAAAAAAAATAACGACGTCCATTTCTCTCACTTTTCTCACGAAGGCTTTCCTTAACGAATCCGATGATCTCGTATCCTTAGACATACCCCATCATAGTTTTCCTCTGGAGCATCATCGTCCTAACTTGTACCACACACTCTGCTCAATCGCTATCGTCTAGAAGTCGAGTTGTAACCCGAAGTGCGAACCGCTAAGTGTAATCGCGAGCTCTACGTAAAGTGTACACAGCGAGTATTGTTAATAAATATACCGTTAATTATACTCGAGTGTTTCTTCAGCTCCTATCACGACCTATACACATCAGAAGGAATGAGAGAACTTCTGTGTATTTTAGGTCCAGTATATGCTAGATAGAGCAGAATTATTGTATATTCTAAGAACTAATAAAACAAACGACAAAATAATTTCCAGAAAGAGAAAGCTACACAAGGTAATCAATTAGAATAGAAGTTGTACAAACTGTCCTTTTGATGATTAAAATCCTCGTAAAGCTGTCGATGTGCACGATACGTTTTACCGTTTATCAGGCCACTGATAACGAATTAAATAGGCTGTTCATAAACGTAGATCATTAAGAATGCTTAAAAATTGTCCGTAAGCAAATTTGGTGATTCACAAGACAGATTAACCTAACAGTAAACTTATCTCAATGTACTTTGTTGGTGATTTGTCTGTACAATCTTGCAGAAGAGAAGAATAAATATTTATACCAGTACGTAGATTTACTAGTATTTAGAGAGATCGTAATTGTACAAGTATCGTCAACCATTAACCATACTTTTGTTCATCGGATATTGCGACAAAATAAACACTTTCCTGTAACGCGTCGATTTGAAGAAGTCACTTTGTCAGAGTTCCTGGAAGTCTTCGTTACAATCGGAGAAAAAGACGGAGAAGCTGTGTCAACGTTGCGCGTTAGCTTGTTTAGCTAGCTAGCTGGAGAAGTCGATCGACGAGATAGAAAATACACTGCGCATTATCCAGCGACGAACCTAATCGAGTAGTAGACCGACTCATTCCGATGCACAGGCCACCTGTCGTATAGGTGGCCGGTGTTGGATCTCAATCCGGTCACCCTGTAGACCGTGGCTCCGGGATAAAGTATGGTAACAGAACACCTAAGTAAGAGGTTCGCCGTGTACGAAGCACAGTGTATACGGCGCTCTCTCTTTCTTCGTGTGTAGTCAAGAGGTATATTAGCGTGTGTTGTTTGTACGACGATGAACGTAAAGACGAGAGAGACTCGACGAGGTCCGTGGTCGGATAGAGAACAGGGACGAGAGAGGGATTGAAAAGGAAAGAGAGAAAGATAGGAAACAACCGAGAAAATAAATGAGAAAGAGAAAGAAGAAAAGAGAAGAAGCAAGAGAGAGATGAAAGGTATGAGGGGACGGTCGTTGAAATGGAGAGGAGAAAGGAAGAGAACGTAGAGGGTGGTGGTGTGCGAAAGAGAGAGAAAGGAAGATGCATAATAGACAGAGAGAAAGCGCAGGCGCACGTGAGTATGTTACGGGGATGGCCAGAGGGCAGCTAACGTTTATAATATTAACGCTAATGGACTACCTTATACCTTATATACCATCCGACCCCTCACCAGCCTCCCTTCCCCTTCTCCACGTCTCCAGACACCCTTCTCAGCTCTCGCCAAAGTACGGGATAATATTCATGGATGTATTCGAGCTAATGCTCCAAGGCGTCCCGGAGAAAAGGGAGGAGAGTGCACCAGTGGCTCGTGTCAGATAGAGAAACAACGCGAGATGGTAGTTGTTGGTGCGTTCGAACGAGTGTGAAAGTAACGCGAACATAGACTTCACAGAACCGATATACGCTTCTTTAAAATTGCCTCCTAAATCGGGACAGGTTTTCTCTCCGCACTTGAAATATTCTTCTCGGCATTATACAAGCGAGCAGAGCAGCCAGAAGAGTTGCCCCAAGATCGCTAATGCTCGGTTCCTTTTTCTTTTTTTTCCGCGTCAGGCTTCGATCAATTATTATCTGTCAGGCTGAATTGGAAAGCTTCGAAAATAATTTCCCGATCGTGACACTTTTATGGTCGTATTACCCATCGAGTATTCCTTCTTCCATCACCTTCGTTCGCGCTCCTTTTCTTCCCTCCGTTCTTTCAAGCTAATTGGAAACGACGCGACACGCGTCGTCTCGCGAACCCAGCCGCGCTACGACCAATCCGATAAATCTCGCGTCGCGCCCCTATTAACGTGGTAATTCGTAAATGGCGCGTCTGAAACGCAAGAAATAATAAAAGCCCCCGTCGCGTCGGGCGCG
>NT_176430.1:2183-9076 GCF_000188095.3 Bombus impatiens | reverse complement strand
CGGGCGCGCGCGGCCGCTCTCCGCCGCCCGCCGGATCCACTCTCCTCATCAATATACGGCAGAGTAATATTCATAATGTAATGGAAGCGGCGTAATGTAAGCTAATGCATCCTGCAATTTCTTGAAAGCATTCGAATAATTCAGCCCGGCCGCCAGTGTATTCCTAATATACTTAAAAATTTCTGCCAAGTATCGAACGGGAATAATCGACGGCAGGACGCCTTTATGAGATTGAAAACGCGTTCGAGTAACTGCACCACATACCCCCCAGCATAGACACACAGGCTCCGGATATCTTATTTCAAAGCGAGATTTTCAATCGTCCAGGCTCTAGCTGTATTACGTAACCGACCAAAGGAAACTATGCGAGCATCCGCGTGCGTGAACTCCATGGAAGGGTTTAAGCTTCCCCCCTGAGAAAAAACCAATATTCTTCTTCTTCGTGCTTTTGATAGGGAACCATCCTTTTGTTTTATCGTTATTTCAAAGTTGCGCGAAGATCGACGATTTGTTGTTTGCGGAAGTTACTCCTCGGTATTATCGAGCAGTTAGTCAGTCAAGATTCGACCCTGGTTGACTAACAGGAGGGTTAAGTTATCGACCTTAAAATTAGAAAAGGCAGTTACACAAGAACGTTTCTTGACTCGTTGGCTACGTTCTGTTGGTCATTATAATATAAAAAATATGTTCTAGAGCTGCAAAGTATGAGAACAAATGAAATATTGGTGTGGTGGATTTTTCATTTCAATTTCATGTCAAATATCTACATAGAACGTTAAAACTCTCGTTTCGTTCGCTAAGTGAGAATAAAACTGAGATACCACAAACTCGAGAATCACACGCTAGGATAGAGTAGGCTTGAGAACGAAATTTTCTTATAAAAAATCGATATTTTCTCTTTACATAACAACGTCCACTTTGGAAATTATCTGTGAATCGGAATTAGCCACCAACTTTCGCCATTTATTTCTTTATCAATATTGAACTTAAGATAAATGCTATCGTGATCAACAGACTAGTAATTAAAATATGACGGATATTACTATCATCGCGAAGGAGGATTTATTCGGTGGCGAGGTAATAGATAAACGTTGTTAGATAAAACAGTCTATACAAATAGGAGGAACGTCGACATCGTCCATTATCGAACGTTCCTCGGCGTCGACGTTTTCCAAAACGTCTCTTCTCGACGATTCATTAAAAATAATGGATATTCATTAAAAATAATGAAACTCCGAATGCGAAATACTGGCTCGATTATTTGTTCGAATCGCACTTAACGCCGTTAAAAGGTTTCGTTATTTTTTCCTCCTACTCTTCGCTTTACTCTTAGCTTTCTTTTTTTCTCCTAACGAAATTCTTCGCGAATCGATCTCTATCCACACTCCTGGTCTGACTTAGCGCGTACACGCGCGCACAGATTGAAAATTATATTTCTGTCACGGTCGGTGAGTCGCGCTAAACGAAGCAATTCATTTGCGCCCGCCGTAAGTTCGATTCGTTAAATCTGTATCCGAGAGCGAAATTTCGTTTTAATTATCGAAATGAACGAACAGACGGATTGGGAGGGTTTCGAGGGACCGACACGGAACGGTTCGAAAGGAAAAATATCGTCGGATAATTGGATCGTTAAGGACCGAATTTCTCCGCCTTCGCGTTACGACTTTTCAGCTATATCAGGGTATACCTGATAAATTCTATCTTTATCCTGGAAGAATAAAAGTGGCGCATAAACAAGACAGTGATACGTAATTTTCATTGAAAACCCTTTATTTTTCAAATTAAGATGAGAGAATTTGTTCGCTAAAAGCCGATAAAACGTGTTTCATAGCGAGCTTGTCTCTCGTGAGGATCGACCTTTTCGACGTTGAAACTATTTATTCTGCTACCTGGATTAATTTCGTTAAGAGAAATCGTTCCATTCCCCCTTACACTGCTCGACGGTCTATACTGAATAAATTTTTCATTAGCGATTATTAAATCCGCCAAGGAATTTCATTTATCACTCATTCCTCCGTGAAACATTCAATTGGCTTAATGTCAACAAAACATATATTGAAAATACCTTGAGAAAACTATTCAGCGTCCAGCGACGTTGCATTTCACGTGTTTCGCGAATTCATTTTGCGACCGCGATCCCACGCACTCTCTTTGTCCCTGTAATGAAAATTTACGGGTACTTCAGCTATTTCCTAATTACGACGCTTCCAATAACGTATATCGAGCAGCGGATTCGTTACTGTTTGCCCGTGTTTCACGATTGCCGGATCTGTTTCTCGATTGGATCGGTTTCCATTGCAGTGGCCTTGTTAGACGTTTAATATCGTGAGCCTTGAACTATTGTACCTAGGTTATAAAGAATACCAGCGATTTCTAATAGAAGCGAAGAAAATTAATTTTCACAAATGCTCCATGTGTATTTGCGTGAAATCTCTTAATAATAATAATCTCTGAACAAAGTCGAATAAAATTTCCAAATAGAAACTATCGTGATGTCGCTATCATCATTCGTCTTTCTTCTCTTAAAGGGAACCGCCTTTACAGATAAAACTTAAAAAATCTTCGGAAGAGTACGGGAGAAAAAAGATTGTCTTGCAAGTCACTGATTTAACTCTCAAAGCGTGGAGTTGCCTCGCTTCAACTCTAAACTCGTTTCGTTTTGCATCTCGCCAGCGTAATTAATTGAATCTTAACGAAATACAACTTCGGGTAAAAAAGAAGAAAAAGGAAAAAGAAATAGTAATCTCGAAGGTGGAGAATATATTACGACGGTAGAGGGGTTGGAAACGATAAAAACAAGTTCACTATCGTATACGAAGAATTACATCGCGCTACCGAACGACCTGCGACGAACATAAACCAGACGATTCTCAACTCTTTCCAACACCGTGCAATTTCAACGGAACCCAATTTCAATATTACAAACGCGAATCGATTACTCCTGTCGCTTTTCTACTCACGTCGCAACGAACCCATCCCGAAGACATACACTTAACTTTTAATCACTATCATATAACTAATTAGCCCCGGTTGGCCAGAAGGGGGTTTTGTATATTAATTTAATTTTCAATCTCACGGGGTAATTCTTGGCGCAACGTTAGTTTTAATCAACCCTTCGCCCCTCGCCCCTCGCACCCCGAAAGCACGCAGCCCGTTTCCACGCGAAGAGGACACGAGGGTAGAGGGGGGTACGGGTTATAGACACGGATAGGAGGAGAGCAGAAGAGAGGGGTGGCATGGAAAGGGGTAGAAGGCAGAATGGAGTACACCTACTCAGCTAATAAAAACCGGCAATAAAAACCACCCCTTAGGACCGACGGCTCTCTCGCGCTTTTCACCCCCTTTCTCTCCCTCTTCGCCGCTACTCTTCTGGCCCCCATCCTTTCCCTTCCAACCTCCGTAACCCTCGCGTCCCTCTCTGCTCCTCCACCATTCCACCTTTCTGTCTTTCTCTCCTTCGCCCCCTGTTCCTCTGTCTCCCGCCACAGCAGGTTTATTCACCTGGCCGGGATTAACTTTAATCAAGTATTTACATTTTAATTCGCTGCCATGTACACTCAACCGACCTACAGGTCCTTTACGATAACATCGTCGTTTAATTGCAAACTGCCACTTTCGTACGACAAGACGTCTGCTCTAGCCCGCGTCCAGTCTCGGAGAGAGGAGCACGAAGAAAGGAAAAGACAGCACTATATGCGGGATAATAAGTCGAAGTAGGTGAAACGTGACAGCTGAGACGCTATTGAGAAAAAAGTATGTCTGGCCCGCGGAGCTAAACATTGTAAAAGTCGGTCGTTGTAAATCGAGTCTGGAAAATTGATATTTGACGATCATCGTCGTCATCGCCGTTGTATGGATGATAGTTCGAAGTCTTTGCGTGCGAGAGTCAGTGGAACTGGACGGTTATTGCGTTTCTATGTTCCGTACCGGATACATAGATATTGTTTTATTGTATCTTTCTTTTGTGTCGTTTTAAACGCGACATTTAAATGTACCAAGCTTTTCACACATTATCGAATCGCGGTGATAATCGAGCCTAATCTGACGCAGCGCGAGGCTGCAGCTTATCTTGCGTGACAGCTGTTCTACGTCGCGCGATACGTTTCTAATTGAACTTAATTGGATCCTTTGTTGAATTTCATTTGACGCGAACTCGTCCCACCACGCGGCAGATGCGCTACGAAATCGAATCGTTGCGCGACTAAAATTAAAAAGTTACTCGCCGTTGTAGCAAACAGCTACTCCATTCCATGACAATTCGTTTCGATACTAAATTACAAATTCTCAAAATTTTACTGTCCATACGTAATAAATTATTAACGCGCAACCTAGTAGACATTTTTATATGTTTTTTTTAACGGTCTTTCAAATACAGAAGATATTACGAAATTGTATTTTCAACATAGTTACGTCAAAACTTATATCTATGCGAGAATTTTAGACACTAGACCATTAAATACAAAAGTATTAATAACGTTACATATTAAATATTCAAATTTTTAAATATTCTTATAAACTTACGAGTAGTCTCTCGGAGATAATTTTGAGGAATATTCGATAAAGATGAAAACAACGCGCAAAACCTAAAATCTCAGCTGTAACTAAACAGGGAGTACTGTCGATATTTCTCTAACGAAAGAAAAACGAAAGATGTTAAAGGACAATAGCCCTCGTTTTTGGGGTGCAGCAGGTACCTGAAACTATTCATGCGCTCAAAGTATTTGGGTCGACCGTTTGACAGGTTGTAGGGGGCTGGTTATGGGTTCCAGGGTGGTCAAGGACCCAAATTTATTATTTTACGATGCTCTCTCCTGCCTACCTGCCTGCCTGACGACTATTTTCGCGCCTTTTCCCCCGACCTCCCCAATTCCGCACGGTACATTTTTACGATCTCATTCAGGTGTCAAACTTTCCAATTAACGAACACGCTACGGGGAACAATGAGTCGGCAGATCCGAGTTTTTGCACGTTCACGATCGTTCTGGCTTGAACGGACGGAAACAGATCCTAAAGTTGTTTTTTCGCGGCCCGGTTCCTGCCTGAATCCTGTTCTCCCGATCGGACCGTTCAACCCGTTTTTGAATAATAACGAGAGAACCTGTTATACTTTTTGGAACAATGATTGTCATATACAGACACGGTTAATTGAATTTATTAGCAACAGTACGAAGGAATGTCGGTATAATAACATTTAATTGGAAATTTTGAGAACGAATCACGCTGGGTCGATAAATTCTATTCACTTTTTATTCAATTTTTAAACTCTACAGACGTCCAACTACAGTCAAGTAGTCTCTTAAATCATTTGATAACTTTATTTATTAACCCACTACGTTATATGGATTAACGTAATAGTTAAAGTTCGATTTCATTATCGCAAATAGCTTCAATAATTCTCTATTTACGACAATCGAATTGCCCTAAATTTGTGCACGAACTGTAGCACGAAACAACGCAACTCGCAGTTGGCAAACCCGAAATAACATCCACGATGATATTATAAGCGTGGAAATACTTTATAACCGTCTTGCATTTACGCCAGAGTAAATTATGTTATCGATAGTATGTACGTCGCGATAATGGCAACTCGTCTAAAATACTCTTTCTCAACTAGTTGCACCGAATCATTTTCAGATATAGTTATTACCAAGCTAGCTACGATATACCTACATCTGTAATAACGGAACAATCTTTCTTTCAAAATACATTTTCTAGTGGATGTAATATTCGAGTAGCAGTGGAAATCGATCTTTGCCTTAAATTCTTTATCTTTATTTAACTCTTATTCTTTATTTAAATTGTCTATCAAAGTTGATTTCAAACAAGTAAAATGTACCATAGCTCCTAAACGAAGATGTACTTTTTGACGCATCTTCGTTCCATTTACTACAGTGAGTAGCACACTATATAGCGAATAATCCTTCGTAACGTATCCTACAAACGATGATTTTAGAACGTAGCAACAGCATGGTTACAATCGGTGTTACAAAACAAAAGTCAATTTTTCTTCCATTCGATTCAGCTGATTTCCTACACCGAACCTTCTTTCGTCTTTCCTTACCTCGAAAATACCTCGTTCGTCCTATATTCTGCATAGGTGCCAGGCCAGTGCTATTCTGCGGGTCGCGCGATCGTTGAAACGAGAATACAAACGACGCGAAGGAACGCGAAAAATAAAGGTCGGCATTAACCGGTCCCGAGTCTCGATAAAGCAACGATTCTTTCTGCAGTTTAACTCCTTGGCCATCGCGTATTTTCTCTCCTTTGCTTTCCGTGTTACTTTCCAGAGATTAATGGCGCGCCAGATAGAAGCAATTTCGGGACTTCGCTGACAAACAGAGGCCCCGCGCGAATTTTCTGGCGATTTCGCTGGAGCACGAGGCTTCGCTGTAAATGGTTGAGCGACGCCCCGAAAAAACGCCGACAACCACGGAGAAACGATCGAATCGGTTCGTGCGCTACGTGTGTGGCGAAAAGGATCTGGACTGCTGGCCAGTCCAGAAATCGTAAGCTCGCCACGCTCGATAAGGAGCCAATTACATTTTAGCCGATGCTATCTGTTCGCCAGCAGGCGCGATAGCGGCGGCAAACTAATTGGCCGCGCCAGAAAGGAGATACACCGGCGATAGCCGCGTGAATTACAGAAAAGAAGATAGATAGAGAGAGAAAACAAGGGCGAACTTTAGGGTAGGACACCCCTGGTGCCATACACGGGCAACCTAGTAAGAGGTTAGGTTGGACGATTTGCAGCGTAGAAATCTCGAATATAAGCGTCCCTCTTTCTTCCTCTTCCTTCTCCCTTCGCTTCTTTTTCTCTCTTGCTCTGTCGTTCATTGTCCTATCTCCGACGCGCATATAATCGCCGCGGCGAAAGAAAGCCTCGAACGCAATTT
>NT_176430.1:0-1407 GCF_000188095.3 Bombus impatiens | reverse complement strand
CACCTCGACTAGCGCGGATCAGCATTCGACCACGTGGCGACGGACGCGCCTGCGTGCCCCAGCCAGCCTCGAGACCTTACACGGAAATTTCTTCTCTCAGTCTTCCCGTGCCCACCAGTTGGCACGATACCCTCGCGACTCATTGGTAAAATATTATATAGCGTTCAAGCAAGCTTTTGTACTAAGAATTCGCTTTTCGATATGTTTTACGTACGATGAGAAACGTGACGTGAGCCACCGCGACTCAGACCTAAACTCACAATCAGACCGCAAGCTCGCGAGTACTACGCTCACCTGACACCTACAGCCTCGACACATTTGACAAGACACCCGAACGATTGTAAATCGTGTAGTGAGATTTAATTAAACAGATGTAGTGCTTCACTCGAATTTGTCGAATACAAGGGCTTTCGGGCGTTATCTGCGATCTACGATATCGATTTCTTCGACAGATAGCAGGCGGTCACGATAAGACGCGCGAGGATCAAAGTAGATACAGAGCCTGACGGACTTACGTGAATTTTGATCGCCCGTGGCAAAGGTGCGGGAATATCTTACCTCGATCCACGGCATGCGTAGGCTGTGTTCTTGGTCGACGGTAATATTCCCTCGAGCCGCTGGCCGCCGAACAGACAACAAACAAATACACTTTTTGCACAATGTAGTAAATCGACGAACGACACTTGTCTAACGACACGATTATTATTATATTTCTTTTCGTCGTGTGAACACGATGCTTGTTGTTGCTGGTCGATCCGACGGTTCACAGAAAGATTATACGAAAAGGTACGACATTCGTGGAAACTACGAACTATGAGAGGTCCGTATGGAGCTACGGACAGGTGTCAACGCACCGGTCCTGCGAATCCTTCACAGTGTCACGGTGCCTGCAACGAGTATAACCTGTCACTCTGTCGAAAACCTTGGAATCGAGAAAACGAAGCTTTCGTTCGAAAGCCCGCGTCTTGCACGCTCGACTATTGATCTTAAGCTTCGCTTCGTATCGCGAATCCCGCACCTAACGACTCTCGTAACGCACCGACCACGATGCACCTCTCCCGGCTGTAGTTCAGTCCACTCGATCATCGACGACGATGCTCCCTTCTACGAACGACAGTATCTTCCCGGTCATCCAAGATACGTAGTCCAGGTGATTAGCGTGGACACAGCGAGCACAGTTGCGTTGCGGTGTTCCGCATCAGTTCTCCGCTTGTTCCTCGGTAGGAGAAAATCGGAACTCGACGAGGTAACACGATGCAACCGCGACTCGATTCGCGATATCGGCCGATAGACGAGAAGAAGCAGCGAATCTCGCGTAACTGTTCGCTCGAATCGCGAAATACACCGCTGTCAAACATGAGATATGGGACCGGTGTGTGAAGATCGAGTCGAACGCGAAAGCACACC
>NT_176429.1:1154627-1335514 GCF_000188095.3 Bombus impatiens | reverse complement strand
ATTTAACAGAGTTTGACAATTAACCGTGGTGATTAGACACTCTAGATACTTAATATCTGCATATCGTATATTCGTCGCACTTTGTCTCTGTGTCGCGATTAATTCTTTTATCAAATAAATTCAGTCTCAAGACTAGCTATATATAGCGGTGTTATTACTTATTCCAAATCGATGAGCAAGGACTCCTGTGTCTGTTCCAAATGAGTTAATCGCTCCCAATATCCCTGCAAATCTCCTAAACCAGTTCCTGCGAACACGAAAATATCCGAAAACGATGGAAAGTCGCAGCTTGCCGAACTAAATCCAAGCCGACGAACAATGTGTCAAAACATCAAACACTCGCCTGGACCGGAACGATAACAATTAACCGTCGTTAATTCCCGCTAACGAGGGACAATATTGGCGAACAGGCGGTTAGAAGTTCGCCGGAGAGTCAATCCAATTAGCGAACGCTGCGATCTCGTCTTGGAGGTCGCGTAGCGACGCAATGCCATCCAACATCCGTCGTATAAATTCGAGCTTCCTACTCGAACGTCGCTCGAGGCCGTGGTAGTTCACCATCGCGTCGTTTTCGCTTGCATCCGCTGCGATTTGCCTCGAGGCAGCGAAGAGTCTCGAAACTTGCATTGTAAACCAAAGGGGAATTGGCCAGGAAGCTCCGAATTTCTGTCTTTAGTCACGTAGTCGAAGGACGATCCGTAGCTTTGTTAAGCAGCCTGTCCTTGGCTCCTGCGAAATCTTCCTCCGAAGCGGATACAAACAATACCTTGTGGGGATTTGTCTCGATTGCCCCCGTAATAGTTCGCTACTACCCTCTGTGATCGTTTATGCGAACCGTTTGGCTTAAATTTGATAGTTTATTTGGTAGTTTATTAGACTGGCTGTTGGCATAGAGTGTTTGGTTTCGGATTAGAGGATAGTTGGCGTTGTATCGCATTATTATGGAATAATGTAAATTATTATTTATCAAAAGGCACAATATATATGTGCTTAGTATAGATTCTCACGTTATAAATTATCCTAAACCAATAATATCATGAGTTTCCAATGATCTCCAAAAGCTGTATCGTATATTTACTGCCTATCGTTTGTGGAGTTTCGTGCAATAATTAATAGAACAGAATACCGTGAACCAACGATACTACAAATTCCTAGCGTGTTTCGAAATTTAGCGAAACGCGCGATATTCGTTCTTAATAGATTCTCGCGTTAGAAGTTTTACTATAACTGTCATCCTAATATCATTAGCAAGAGATTCGGTACATCTCCGAAACGACGTTTGGGAAAGTCTGATCACAAACGAACGATTCTCAAGCTTTCGGCTATTGACGAACGAGATTCCACGGGATATTTAAATTTGGTTCTTTGAGTACGTAATTGAAATTTAGCGAATTCACAGACTCAATGAGACCATGACTGAACCAAGTTCGTTGGCGCATAGTATGACAGTGCGTAAATGATATTAAGTAAAGGAAGTTCCTCCACGAATTTGTACTTTAACTGCGCGATATTAGATAAGAGCAAGTGGAATCTTCATAACTGACGTTTAGTTCGAAGCACTGAATATCTCAGAATGGATATTGAATTTCAGTTCGTTTCAGGCACGTCGGAAACCGTGGAAATCTGATTAGAAGAATTACAGAAACATCCACTCTGTATGCATCTTGAAATAGTAATCGAGGGAACGTGGAAAAGCGGCTTGAGCAATTATTAATACATGTGATATGCGCATACGTGTAATACAGCCGAATAAAATCTAGTAGATGAAGACCAGAAAAATACAGATAAATCGAGAAATAAAAACCTTTGTCCCTCGAAATAGCAAATAAAGCGAATTAATTTAAAGAGGAAGTTTAGAAAATTATTTATTCTTATTTCACGCACGATCGTTATTTATTCCATAATGTACATCTTTTAACGGAGGAAAAAATTGCGAAGCTAGATAAAAACGAAAAAAAAGAATGAAAATCGCTATTCGCTATAACAGCAGGTAGCAAAACGCGTTCGTCGAAGGTATTCGTCATATTCTCGATGGAACTGTTGATTGACGAGGAAAGTCACTTCTGATGGTGAATTTTCTGGGATGCATTTCAATCTATCTGCCTTTTCCGGCTGTCTATTATTCCGAATAGAAGGAATCCTTCAGCGGTAAATGGATGGTATACATAAGTCTCGGTCGAAAGGAAATTCCACGGATGAGAGCGGTTACGTCACTAAAAACTGGCTGTCCGTATGCACGGTATCGAGAAAAAGTTTCCGATAATTTTCCCTATTCCTTGTAGAAGTTACCTTTACAAGCTATTTTCACGACGCGTCTTCCTCTTTATCAAAATCGAGGCCCATCGACGATACGTAGTTTTTTAAGTTGGGACTCTTCAGATACGTTTGAATTATTTTATCTGTTAACTAATTTTAATTAGAACAGTGTTAGACTCTTTTACCTCGCAACTAGCGTAAATTAGTTAATAAATGTAAAATTACTTTCCACGTTGATCTTTTCTAAAACAAGAAAGTAGACTAACGAAAAAATGTTATATTGATCAGACGTTAAGTTTGTAAGACACGCTCGATTTTACATGTACTTTAACGCGTGATTAACCAACTAAACGATAAATGTATTTATTTTTTATAAATATTTTTATAGGAAAAACCTGACCTACAACTTTAGCGGAACGAGTTCAAACGAATATTTCGATATAGGAATAATCTCGCTTGATTTATACGCGATTTTCTCTGTATGAACAAACAGGAAGATTGAACGTCACTAAGGGTATTCACAGCAAAAGTGGATGCACCTAAGCGAACAGCGTATAGTACGTGCAGAATTAACTGCTAGCTACCGATAACTTCATGCTCGTGCGCATGACTAACGTCATTACACCGTGGATGAGCAACGAAGACGCGATCAAAAGAGATAACGCCCGTAGACCTCGATCCCGGTGGAAGATTTTGTCGTTACGATAAACGCAACCGATGCACAGTCAGCTGGTGCATGAAGCTAATGCTGCATACACGATGTCCCATTTTAGTCCGTAAATAGACGTATACCGTCGTTAGAAGCCATTCTAAGAGTATCAAGCGATTGAAATAAAAGCAAGAATTTTTTAAGGCACACGGAAATACGAAAAGCAACTTGGATAATTTAAGATCGCGAAATTATTTAAACTTCCTTGGTAGAGAAAAAGAAACAAGCATGTGTAGTTGCGACAAAGTGTAGATCTTGCTCCATTCTCTTAACGTCTAGAATCAAACTTTGTAAATGCCTTTCTAAGGTCTTGTTTGAGCGATGCACAAAGATAAAAATATTTATTCACGTTGATGATTGTGGATCTTAATTACCGAAATAAAAGTAAAGGAACACTGAGGGTACACTTAGAATTCTGTTGGAATACAACGATATTAATCGCATACAGATGAGGTGATCGATCGAACGGATTCTTCCCTTCGTTGCCCAACGATATCCCCACTAGCGTACGTTCGTTAGATGTACCGCGGCGGCTGACGCGTGCATGCTTTTCCGAGAATTCGGCGGAAGAAGCGTAAGGATATGGATGGAACATCGGGCACGTCGTTGACGGCGTAGCCGATGTGCTTGTGATCACCTCGGAGAGTTTACTCACATCGTCTTGTCAGTCAGTCAGAAAGATACCGAGCGTCACGGCTAACGTCGCTTTGTGTTTCAAAATATATTCTATTGTACAAAGAGTTTTCCCCGTTGACCGTGGATTCGTCATTGAACCCAAGAACATTGTCTTTAACATCTAGAGTATCCAATCACCACGTGTAATTGTCAAACTCCGTTAAATCGACATTTGTACATATAACTGTAAATATAATCTCCATTGAACAACAACGATGGCTTGTCCTAACGAAGATACGTCACACGCCCCAGAGTCTAACGCCAACCCGTCATACATATATAATAATCCAATGTAATTAATAATTTCTGAAAAATTCTACCAAGTATATACGATATCACTATGACAAATATCAATAAGTATGCAGAATAGAAGACAAATATCCAGCCCATCCATTAACAAAATTCCACGCGAAATCGACGCATAATGCTCCGCAGGTTCCCCTGGAGTCCTATTCAAGCACTCAGCGAGAGGCGTTCATTCAAAACTCTAACAAGTCTCACAGGCCGAGCACGTAGCGCGTAATTCACTATACTTTTCTCGTGGTAGTTTCCACGAAGCTCGTCCCGACTCGCGGCCAGTTGCCCCATTGTCTTCTACCATCGTCGATGATCTCCTCCCACCGTTTCCTTTATCTTTTAACCGTGGAGGGAAAACTTCTTGGCGCGTTTATCAGCGCAACAATGACGGCGAATATCGGCGAGTGGATGCGTTTTCATAAGTTGCTCGGCGCTGATATTAAGAGCAGAGGCTTCCGGTAAATTTATAGGTAACCGGTTAACGACCGCGTGAAACACATCGGATCGCTGACGGAACGTTCTTTCGCGCTTGCGGAACGTTAACGTTTATTATCGTCGTGGACGTGGCGTTTGAACGTTTCCTCGAAATGGACGATCATTAGCGATAAGGCACGATGAGAGAAGCTTTCGAGAAAATGAACTAAGCCTCCTGCTGGTATTGCTTTTTTCTTCGAAGGTGTTTTTCTCTGTGGTTAATGGAAGTGCTTTGGATGCTGCTGGCTTATGGTTTCGGCTATTGTATAGAGTGTTTGAGAAGCGGAGGTGTATTAAGAGACATGCGATAACAAGGCGATCTTGCGGATTGAAACACCAAGAACTATATATCGTAGATATATTTTATAATATTACGATTTTACGTGAAAACATCTTTCATTTGATAAAGGCAGAATGGCAGATGAAAAAAGAGCCGGAAGTAGAGTTTTTTTAACGAGGAAAATAAAATAATGGTGTGATAAAGGTAGGTAGCGAGCCCATGAATCGTTATTGGAGTTACATGTTCCACTGTTGCGTTATAAATGTACATGGCGCGGATGTAAACGAGCTATTAAAAATCCGCCCGATGCATTCGACGAACCGTTTGAGATCGCGATTCTACTGGTAATCGAATATCGCTGTAATTTAACGACAATCCGATCGTTCCGAAAGGGAGCTTGGACCGTGGGAAAAATGCAGAATATTCAAGGAGCTGAAGATTGTTACGAAATCGACCTTTCTTCAACTGCTTACTGTTCGCTTGAAAATGTTGCCATTTTTCATTTCAATTTCTCGCAGTATATACGATGTATTTCTAGACGGATCCAATTTCCAACGCGAAATCTGCATTAAAAAATGCACATTTTCTGCCTCTTCGCTGTTGCCATGTAGTAAAATAAATCTTTCTGTTTACATATAAATTTGTAATAATTATTACTTCGTCTCGTTTTATCAAAATTCCATAGAAAGGAGAGAAAACGAGGAAAATTCCCGATGAAAGTTCGCGTGTCGACCAAAGCAAAACCTTTTTTCCAGCAAAATTACAAGGGACTGAAATCGAAGCTCTGCACGAAACGACGTTCCACGAGAAAAGAAAGAAAAAGTGTAGAAAAATATTGCGAAACACTGGTAGCAGAATGCTGGATTTGCAAACGTCGCGTAATTACAAACAGTGTGATGCAGTGGCTATTATTAAAGGCAAAGTAGAGACACGGTTATTCGTTTTGCTTCAATTATCACCGTTTTCGATAGAAGGAACGTGAGAACCGACGAAACTCGTTGAAGATCGTACGAGTTGGCACGCTTTCGTAAATTGCTTCCTCTTACGGGTATTAGACGAGAGCTTCCGGCGAATTTCAGAGAATCCCGATGAACTGAATCTTGATTACGCTCACAATTTCGATCATTCCGTCGCCGTCCGAGCCGCGGAATATTTCGCCGAGCGAATGAGCTCGTTACTCGCGAGTCACGATACCGAGCGAACTCGTGTACAATCGTGCAATGGATACAGAATTGGTCGCAGAATATTTGTACAAAGAGAGAATCGTTTGTTCAGGAACCCGCCGTCTCGTTTTCCCAATGTTTCTTCCAGAGAAAAGCAAATAACGTTCGAAAGGAAACGTGAATTTTAGTTTTTATTGTCGGTACTCCGACGCTTCGAATCAACTGTGGTTGAATCGTGTTTTTCTGTCGTTAACAATTTTGTTAAGTTTCAGAGGAATATTGAAAAATCGTTATCGATGTGCGTTACTTCTCGTTTCAACGTTATACCGAAGATTTTCATGAGGCGAGATCGAGGCATAAATTTTCGAGGACGCGAGAGTTAAAAATTATGAAAAATAATTTTATATCGTACGAGAGAATCATTTTCTTCGATCTATGTTTCGAGTCTTTGAAGTTTCTGTAGGAATTGGATGAGTGGTTTTTAGAAACTCGATGCAACAGAAAGTTCATCGATTTTATCCTTTTTATTACAGCGTATCAAGAGCACCGAGAAGAGGCACGATAAGAGAATTTTTGTCAGCTGTTTTATTATAAAGACATCCACCGTCATTACCTTGATGTAACGTCGTTGAAGAGAAAAATAACCTGAGGCCAGAGAAACACGCCTTTTAACGGTAGCTCGTAAGTTCATGCAGTTTTGTAAAATGTCAAAGATGCGTTTAATATCACCACGATCGATATCTTTCAACGAAATGATAAATTACAGATTTAATCCTCGAAACGAACAGTTGAAAATCAAAATTGTACTATTTCACGTGTAGAGCGTATTTGATAAATTTGATGCAACAAGGAACGATATGTTAAAACGAACGTTACCAACGTAAATCCGTTAATCAGACAAGTCTAAAAGAGTCGATTAAGCGACACGAGACTGCAGAAGCTTCGTTTCATCGAAACATTTTCCACGACGTTGATCATGAAAATTGTTTACTTTTCAAGCTTGCGATTTCCATGAAAATCGTCAGATTAATTTTACCAGACGCCTGGAGGGTTGCAGCCAGAGGGTGGAAACGAATAGAGGGAGAAACGAGAGGAAATTTCACGATTGCCACCGTGAAATTCTCTCGCCGGTTCGTGTTGCGCGAAAGGAACGTGTCTCCTTATTTCCAGGTTCTAGCGGAGTAATGGTGTTTTCCGTGTAGTTGGCCTGAAATTTTCGCTAGTCAAAAATTTCACGCTACGACGAGATAACAACCGCGAATAAAAGCTCGACGATGCTTTGACAAACCATCCTCTGCCTGTCTCGATCGATATCGAGGTCGAAAACTGGCTTCAATAATTGGCCGTCTACCCTGAAACCCTTTAATTGACACCGAAAAAATGGAATCTGATACTTGGAATTTGGTTTCTCGCCATTTGTTACTGGACTCCGAATGTTTGCGGCTGAACGTACACAAATGTACGAAACGCGCATGATGTCTGGAAATATATATAAAATATTCAAAATAGAGAATTCGTTGTTACGTTTATTGTGTAAAAATTAAAAAAATCATCTAAACGCTTATTATTTCCATGAGATTGGAAATAATCGAAACTTAACCAACTAATTAGGAATGCTTCTCAAGAGATATAATTTGTAAGTAATCTCTCCGATTCTGAAAATGCAAAAATCTTCTTTTCATCTAATTCCTTGAATATTCCAACCTTTACGAATGAAATCCTATTATTTTTTACATAGATCACCTAAATATTTCGCTTCGTTTCATTTGAGAGTAACATCAATACACGTCACATCCATGAGAGCAAATCCATAAGAGCAAATTAAAACAGAATGCCTGCAATGTTAAAAATAACCGAGCTGCAAAAGCATGTCAAAACAATTCCATGAATCCTCAGTAAAATATCACCATGCGCCATTCTACCTTCCAACGTTGTATTCGTCATCAATTTCCTGCATAACATTGTTCAAAATTTGTTTTTATCCAGAAAGTAGAACGACAAAAGAACGAAGGAAACACCAAAAAATTTCACAAGTAAATATACACTACTCGTCGTATAGATCATCGATGAAAAAATTGAATTCGTTAAATTTATCGAACGATCGCCGAAAAAATTGTTAGATAAAATGTAAAGTGGTGGACATTAGAACTGAGTACTCTCCGGCGATATTAACCGGAAACTTTGCTTTTCGATTTATACTGGCATGTTTAACATGATTGTTGCATCACGCTGCAATAACAAAGGCGCGACTGCATCAGAAAGTTGCGATAAACATTTACGATATTTCGCATAATACGCAGAGAGAGAGAGAGAGGTTCACCTTGTTTTATTGCAAAACAACGTGACGTTTACGCGGCTACGCTTCGTTTTCGAGAAAACACGTCAAATCTGCTACCTTCTGTCACCTTTCGTAGTGTAAAGTTAATAAATATTAATAACACAGGTATCAAAGGGAAGCTTGGTGTTAGTAAAAGAGCGAAAAGTAAGGTTCGAGGACTGAATAACTATAAAGATTACTCGTAAAGCGTAAAAAATATGCATAGTAAATCTATATGTTACTTTTGTTGTGAAAATCGACAAATGCGAAGCTGAGTGGATTTTGATGGATTTATTGTTCCTAAAGGGATGCAAATGGACTTCCTTTCGAATAGGAATCTGAATGTTTTTATGCATTAACTGGTACTGTTTTTTGTTGTCGATGAAACAGGATAAATAATATGAAATGTGAAAATGTAATGCGAATTCGACAGATATTACATTTTCCCGATGTACGTGATGCCTGTTTTATGGAACTGGAATATTTTCACAAGAATAGTTTTAAATAATGGATTACTATTCTTTCTTCGTTTTATAGCGACTGTATGACAAATCTGTGTCTTCGCGAAACATCAAAACTTGTTGGTAGTAAATGCCAAAAATATATAAAGGTTATCGCGCGGACAAAAATCCTTTGATTTAATGGAAATACTTCGCTTAACAATTTTTTCAGTTGATGATGAAAGATTACTATTCTTTCTTTGTTTTATAGCGACAGGCTGTATGACAAATCTGTGTCTTCGCGAAAGATCAAAATTTGCCTTGTTACAAGTCTCGTTAATGTATATTAATCGTACTTGTTAAAAATATATAAAAGTTATTATGCAAACAAAAATCCCTCGATTTAATAGAAATACTTCGCTTAACAATTTTTTCAGTTAATTTTCTAATTTTACTATTTAGAAAAATATGTGTTTGCATAAACGTGCGCAGTCTGATAATAGCATTCCACTGGTTTCTTTACGCGACTTCTCGTACTTTACACATCGTCTGAACGACAAAGTGAACAGAGAGAATACTCGACGTTCGCGTACGAGAACGACTCATACTTGGGAATTGGATGCACTTTGAACCTTCGAAAACGTCTTGTCGACGATCCCGGGCAGCGTGAAATTCGGCCGCGTCTCAAAGAAGCACAACGAACGTCGAAGAATTTAATACGACAGCTGGACCATCGAGATAGAGAGAGGAGAGACTACCGTCTCCTGAGTTTCTTCGATCTTTCTCGGCGGATTTTCGATACCGTGGCGAGTGCACTTCAGTTTCCGGGGAAACGGCGATTTTCCTTTCGATTTCCTGGCCAGCCCATAATGTCAGCGTAGATCGCAGTTAGAAGTGGTGGCACGATTGGAAATTGAACCCGGTGAAAGGGTGGAAGCGGTACGCGAGGTCACCGTGCGTATAATATGGGAAGCGAGAATCCAACAATTCGACTTGTTAAACAACGAATTTATTCGTGATAATAATTTTAGAGTTCAAACGTCTAGAAATTAGATTACGACAGATACGTTTCATTTATAACGGTATAACGTTTTACCTTCTACACGAGGGTGCTGATATTTAAAAATGTTCACGTAGAACTAAATATTCGCAGTGTTATTTTATTGGTTAAAAATACAAGTTGGTTCGTGTGAAATTACGAGAGAAGGAAGAAAAAAGGGATTTTTATAGGCTCAACAGGTTCTTCGAAATTCACGAAAGAATGGGCAAAATGGTTGGCAGAGATGGGAAATAAAACAGGCATTGAAAAATTCATGCACGAGTCGAGCGAACGTTTAAAAATAACGTTGCGAACTGGTTCTACCGGAACGACAAGCTGATTTTTCGGCGAATGGATGGAAGACAGAATTATTAACCGGCCGCGGAATATTGATGCGGCCATGTGTTACTTCGTTTCACGAACTACGATTTGCGTTTCGAAAAACTAATTTCGCCTCGTGCACGGCAGGCGTGATGAACAGCGAGGACTTCATTCCGGCTAGTAAATTTACGAGGAACACGGCGCGTGTGACGTGCTGATCTTCCACTTCCGGCTATCGTTCTCCAAACCTTCCGCGAATAATCCAGCAAAATGGATGTTGCAAGAAAATTCATCGTACTATAAATTTTCTTTAAATTTCCCTTCAAAATGTAAAACTTCATCCAGTTGAATGTACCACCGATAAAAGTATAAAATAATATTCAACAAGTTCGGAATGTTAAAAGTTATTTTATTATTCGGAATTCTTTTTTTTTTTTTTCTTTTAATTTTGAAGGAAAATATATATTCGGAGGAAATAGGGTATCGTTAAAATTTGATGTAAATCCTTCAACGTCCTTATTTTCTATACTTTCGTTTGCCTTGATAATGTATCGCGAGGACATGAATCATAATTAGTCAAAACAATAGGCCCGAGGACATAATAACGTATAAATTATCGTCGTTATGAGAAGCCCTAGGGGTTCCAGGGCAATCTGTTAACCAGCAGGGACTTAATTTAATGGACTCCCAGTATCGTCATAGTTTGCACGCTTGATATTTCCTAACGAGCTGACACAGAGTCTCGGTCTCGAGCTAATACCCAGAGTCGAAAACGTCTGAGCCGCTATAGCTAATGTCGCGAACTATTCACGGTGTCTGAAAGTATGTCTGCGTCCATGGGATAAAATTCCAGTCACGGTATGTACCATAGTATTGGGTAACCCTTACCATGTATGCAACGTTTAATACCTTTGTAATTCTCATGGAAAACCGTGCGATAGATACGAGTAAGAGAAAATCGAATTTTCGAGGAATGAGGTATCGTTTTAAACAAATTTAACTACTTAATGTAGCGGTTAATATTCGAGAATAGCGCTTTTGATTGGAAATACGACTATCTGGTACGAAATTGTACAATTATAACGAAATAAAATTTCTTCTGCGGTAGTATTATTCTATTAATCAGAATTTTCATTGGCGAAAAGTACAACGTAGCCAATTCATTGATGTAATAGTAAGAATATAATGAAAATAAAATGGCATAATAAAATTAATTTAGCGGCGCTCCTCTAACATTCTGTTAATTATAATTTTCAGTAATTAGTAGAAAATTATGGAGTAGGAAAATTTGATGTAGTAATCAGAAGATGATGAATATTAAATAACACGATGAAATAGAATTCTCAGTGCAATGATGATATTTCATTAATTATAATTTCATCTATTTAGAGAAAATTATGATGTAGAAATGTTTCACGAAATAACGATAATTCGATGAATAGTAATAAGAAATATTAATAATTAACATAAATATTAATAAACGTCATTAGCTGATATGTACATGCCAACTGGTGAAGAACATGGCTTCCAGCGTAAAATACCAAACCCAAGGTGAACGTAACAAAGGAGGATAGGAAGTTTACACAAGTTCGTGAACTAGTCCCCATTTACAGATCCATCTTCCGGTCGTAGTTTGTTCCCAGAGCAAATGTTCGTTTAAACTGGCAACCAGTCCTGCTAGTTTTCCTACATTTCGATGTCAGTTTAAATGAGCACCAACCCTGGAACACTGTTAAACGCGCGGTACATAATTTATCTTCTCGCTGCCTTATGCGTTCCTTTCCAAATGTACCTATATTCCTGTGTCCCTCAAATTGCACGCTGAATTTTTTTTTTACCGAAACGTCAAGCCAACGTAACGTACTGCAACGAAAAAATGCCGCACTTTTCATGAAATTTAACTCCTATTAGCTACGGGCGAATAAAAATTTATACCGAGAAAATTAAAATATAAAATACATGAAAACATATATGTAAAGCGCAAGTCATATTTTACACAAAGTCTGAAATTCCTATAAACGCAGCATCGGAAATCTATAAAATTCTTAGGAAAAATTACAAATTAAAATTTGATTACTTTTGTGCGAAATTTCTCTGAAAAAACTACGAATCCGTCATTTCGTCCAATTTTGAAGCAAAGCGTATGACTTTCCATTTATATTTTCATTCGTATCTTCGTTCGTTTCTATTTCCTTCAAAGAAAATTATCGGCCTGTTTGAAAATTCTGTTTGATCCCGTTTGGAGAAAATCTTAGAGTGGGTGAAAGTTAAGTAGATTCGGAGAGTTCTAATCGAAAAAGATTTTCACGATCTCATAAACAACTTGGTCCTCGACTCGCTGGAGCACGAGTTAAAATTAATGGTCACCGGCAAAAACTCGAATCCTCTAATCTCCGTGACTCTACATTATTCATCGGCTTTTCGTGGCGTCCTTTATTTTCTATTAAAAGCCATGCCACTGGTCGGCTTTATTCGGTCGCATAGACTTAGGTATAATCGTTCAGATGTCATCCTACGTAGATAGATCGATACGTTGAAAAATTATCACGCGGCGAATTTAAAGATAACGCTTTAGACTTTCATCGTGTAGCGATGTTAAACTGAAAGATTATTGAATGAAAAATGGACGGATTTTGTTCGCATTATCTCATCTCGCAACACGTAGCATTACATCTTTCATACTGTAATACCATTTTCATATATGGAAGTATAGTAGTAATAAGTTTTACCGCGATTTATGAGTAAAAGGGAAAGGAATTAGATCGTAAAAATATGTAGGAACATTAATTTATATTAGTACGGAAAAATATTTATACAATATCCTGTTTGAACATCGTGTTTTTCTATGTTAGAAAAAACGAGATAAAGTCCTATCTACAATAAATTCTCTTAAAGGCAACTCGTTAACCTTAAACTACTTTATCGATCTTATCAACGTCGTTTGTAATTCACAAATTTTCATAATCTAACGTCTATGTCCGCTGTTTCGTATATTCGCAATAAACAATGCCGAAATCTTCTTCGAAAAGAAATACTCGGTAAGACTATCTGTTTCGACCATTCGCGGGGAGACGCGATCGCGAGAAAGCACGTCAACGGGAGTCGGAAATTCCCGTTACGATTGGATAATCGACGCCACGAAATGATCGATCCCCTGGTTTCTGTTGCGATAATAGGGGTGGTTGAATTAACTTTACACTGAATTAACGGATATAATTAATGTTTATTCCAACAACTTCTTGACTAGAAATATACAATTAACTTCGATCGATAGCTAGAGTAACAAGGTGTTGTACGCGACGCACGCTTAGATGTTGAAGGTTCAAGAAACGTATAAAGACTGACTTTCTGTAACGATGATGCAGCGGAGGACACTTGCGATGGGTGGGTCTAACGATGCGAGAAAAGCTACACTTGCGATGGGTGAGTCCAATGATGAGAGAAAAGCGAATTTGTTAAGACCAAGTTCTTGTTGGGAGAGTGAGGGAAGGACTTCTCTGGTAATTGGTTAATTTTCTGGATTGGTGTGGAAGGGTGGAGGAAGGGTGTTAACCGCCCCCGAGAGAAAGTTGCTAGTGTGAAACATCGTACATGAGAAAACTTCTCCTATCTTTCCGTAATAAACAATAACCTTTAGACAGTGACTTAGTGCAGATGTTTGGTTCGGTCCGAAGGACCTTAGAAATTCCTCAGATTTATGATCGGTTCTTAAGACTATCGAAGGTACGCAGTGAAGGCGTGCGGTCATCTGGTTGCCATCCTGTCAGCGGTGTGTGGCCTGGTCTAAGTAACACTACGTAACACTATCTGTATCATAGTATTAATCCAATTATAACTAAATTCTGCCAAAACCAATGCGCAAATCTCAAACTGCCCTTAACCAAACTGAATCACTCGCGAGCTCACAAATTTTCTTCAAGCCTTTGGACAAACAGCAACGCTGCTAATAAATTTCCCCCAATCGTCGGTAAACCTGAACTTAGTGACCAATAATCCAATTCACAGACATTTTCGCTTATTTAAAGAACAATAAGAAGGATTTATCCGGCGTGATTTCGAACCGATTCACTGAAAAACAAGTTGAACTTACGGTGCGAACGATGGAAAGAAAGAAAAAAGAAAAAGGTGGTACAGATGGTAAATAGAACAAAAGAGCCTTCGGGCTGGTTCCGAGAGCTTCGTAAACCGCTTTCCCGCGAACGATATTAACGACTGGCCGGCGTGCCGCAGAATTTATAGTGCTAAAGCAGCCTGCAGGCCTCCAAGAACCGCTAATACTAAAGATAAACTCGTGCACACGAGCTGGTGCTCTCTCGTTACCTGGAAAACGCGACCAGTTCTTCCATCCAGGGGTTAACTTGGTTTTGATATTTGCACCCATCCAAGCCAGAGTACGTGAAAGTTGCATTGAAATTTATCGGGCAGATCCAGTCGTTACACTGGAGACTATGGAATCGCGTTTAAGATATACTGACATTGTTTGATAGAACAAGCGATTTGCTTAAAACAGGGATAGTTTGTGTTTTATGGGTTTATACGAGGAGTATGTGACTATAACTCGATATAAAAGTGGTTTTAATGACTGTGAGTATTATTTGTTCTCCCTGTTCCTTTAATTCTCTTTTTAAATATATTTTCATGCACTATGAAAGTGTCTTTTTCACTGTGTTTTTTACAACAATGTACCTTCATAGAAACGTGAAACCAAGTGTGTGAAATATCGCGGTGTTTATCTCGAGAGAACAAAATCGATCGTACGTAATTCGACAAAATAATATAAAACAAGAAACATTGTGCGTCTATTATTTCCTCATAAAACGAAAGAAACTTTTCGGACAACCTGAACGCATACTGATATTTATAAAAAGACTCTAAAGACGTAGCAGCACAGCGGAACGCCCGTAAATACTAAAAACTAGATCCTTTTAATATTTTAATAACATAATCCGCTTTGCAATCCTTCACGAGCAAATTCGTTCTTCGCGCAACAAAATTGCATTCTTTTTTTTCGCTGGTATCGCGGTGCAACTCGATGAACTGGAAGTCACACATTTTAATTTTAAAATGGACCACGCTTCGCGTCGAACTTCCGGCGGTGAAAAGTTGAGAGGTTTCGGCAGTAATCCCCGTTAGTCGTGTTCGGGTTTAATGTCACGGGGGTAGGAAAGGGTAACCGACGTGTTCTATTCGATCTTTCGAACTGAATTCACCGTGATCGAAATGGCCGCGATCGTTCGTTATTTCGTCGATGAATATGCAAGCAGTAGCTCGAAGGATTAAATTCCCAACGAACGAAGGGTGCCCCGAGGACTCGTACAACAGAAACAGTTTCGACAAACGTTGTCGACGATCAGCGATGAAGGTTGATTGACGATTGGAGGGGAAGGTATTATGAAAAATGTTCAACCACAGACACATTCGATTCGTTCGCGTCGATGATTTACTGTTTTACCAGGCATGATTATTTCGTATATCAAAATCTGCACTTTTTGACAAATAGAATAGTAGAAATGGCCGAGTGAGACTTTTGGGTGGTCGAATGAAAAATTATTTGGTTGTCGAATTTCATAGTAATATTTAAGTAAACTCTTCGATGTGATATGATACGTGTATGCTGAAAAATATTAAAATTAACGACGAGTCCACAAATAGGAATGTATCATATTCTTCAAATTAAATTGTTTATGCAACGATCTATTTACAACTTCTATTCTATCTATTCTGTCTATTTACAAATTAAATTTACAGTTCGTGTAACTACATTTTATTATTTACATTTACTAATAAATTATTATTATAGAACGCTAGATGGGGATAAAAAAAAATATTTCAATTTGCCCCATCGATAACCCAGTTGCCAGTTACACGAGTCACGCGAGTCACATCAGTCACATTTCAACTAATAAATAAATTCTGAGGGATGGCAGATCGAATGGGAGAACCGTACGACATCGAGAACTGATTCGCTCATCGATATCGTCGAAGAACCAGGTCCATTCGATTGTTTATTTTAAGCTTTCCCTTATCTCTTTTCCCCTTAAAACTTATCATCTAACCCTCTCGTTTCATCTCCACTATTTCATTTTGACGCAACGAACATTGCACGACCGATGTTTTACTATTTACCGGGAAACCGGCGTACGTACTCTATGCAAAAGTCACTTTTAAACATGCAATTCGACGACCTAAATGCATCTATTATGCGAGGTAATCACGAGCAGTTCACTCGCTCCAAGGATTTACTTTCAATCGTGTTGAATATTTGAAAACTTCGTACCGATAGACCGACAGCAATCGCATCCAGCTAATTAATGATTCGTTAAACGATCATTGAGTCCGAATCGAAAGCGCAGGAGCTGATATTTCTCTTTTGAAAATAAATTTCGATGTTTGCTATTGTCTATCGCTGTTTCAATCACAGGTGCGGCTGTGGAAAAGTTGGAACGAACCAGCTCGATCGAAGAGTCCTTCTCCGTAATTTTTCTATAGCCTGAAGTTTCTGTCTGACTTGTTAGTTGGATAATAAGTAGGATAACTATTTTTCTGCCGACTTTACATTGTTGCGAGTTGTTAGATAATTTTACAAACTCGAGAGAAGTTTAAATTTTACAATAATCTTCGTTGCGCTTCGTTGCACGAAATTAATTTACTTAACGATATTTGAGAAGCGTTAATTTCAATAAAAAAAAAAAACATTTCTTTGAAAAATTTGGGAGAAGTACGTATAACATCTTGGAATGTTTTTGATAAATAGTTTCTTCAAAAATATTATACAGTAAATAGTATAGCGAAAATAGAGTAGAAATTTATAAAATATTGCACGAAAGACTCGCCTCTTGATCTGTCATTTATTATTTTCCTTAATCGCACAATTAAAATGTGAGAAATAATCGAGACACGAATAAACTGTTTTTCCCTTCATATTTGTCCACAAGATTCTATATAAATTTAACGAATCATACTGGAAATAATCCTCTAAATATTTCCAATTATTTTATAAACTGCTCTAACAATAAGTTCCTATTTCTATTGAAAATTATAAGACTTGCCTTAAGACTTTATTCATTCTCAGACAAAAGCCGATGCCTGGTATAAGTCCTAATTCCTGAACTAAAGATGGCTCGCTCGCAATTTAATCCCTGAAACAATCATTATTTGATCGTTAACGTGGAAGAGAGGCGTAGTATCAGGAAACAATCCTAAACGAGCAACACCATCTGCCTGGATTCTCATCATCGATCGCCATTTTGCCAGCATATTCGTTCTCACACAGCTGGAAGAAGTTACGAGGAACACTTGTAACTTCTGTTTCGATCCAACTTGCTCAACAGCCAGATATTGCCACTACCCTCCGACCAAGAACATTACTAAGGAAAACAAATTCCTCAAATCCTGAAGTTGACACGTTATTTACAGTATACGGTAGAATTTTTTCAAACAAACTTTTCCATTTCGAATTTTACTTACTCCTACCCTCCTTTTTCGATTTATCATCCAGTTTTAAATAACGATATATACTTGCGTGTAGTACAGGACGTTTTTTTTTTCAACTACTTGTACGTCGTATCGAAATATCCTCTTTTTAGTCATTGAGTGGCATAAAAGCCAGAAAATCAACAAATATGGACGTATCGTGCTTTTTTTCTCTGTTTGGCCTTCATATAGAGAGTTCCGTTTATCGAAACCGAATGAACGTACGTGAAATATGAATAAACTATAACGAGTAATTGAATTAAATTGTGAAAGGTGGCAGCGAGCAACGAAAAATATGGAAAGCCGGAAGATTCGAAAAATCAGATTGAGATTAAATGAAAACTGACAAACACCGTTATATTTACTCGGTTCGACAGGCATCGGCGCTTTTAATCGCGAAATCGACGTTTATCGAAGGAACCAGCCGGGTAATATGTCCACGGCAATTTGCTCGAAAATCGGATATTTTAATCCCCATTAGTCCCTATGACACGAGGTATCGATGATTTATCGGAGCGTACATTTTTCACGATACCCTTAATTAGCCCCGTCCCAATCGATACGTCCGCGTTTTAACATATTCGGCTGGATCTCGCGATCCGGCTGGCTAGCTCGCCAGCCAATGCTCTCTCGAACTAATTACGCGTGCACGCGCGCGATCGTTTCGCTCCGATGATACTCGCGGCCAGATAAATTTGTCAACGAAACGACCGATTGTGCGCCGGCCCCGGCCAAGATTTTATAAGCGTCGCCTCGTTGCTGCCCGATTATCGCACGCGCTCCGACAATGACAAATGTTTCCACGCTTTTCCACCGAGCTTTGTCGGCCGCTGTGCGTATCCTGGAAGCGTTACAGCTACGTTCGGATTATCTGAATTCCAATTGACTTAAATTTAAATCGTACGAAACTACTTTACTCCTTCGGACGCGGATTGATCGAATCGGTAGATCGAGCGAACGTTACAAGCTCAAAAATTATACTTTCGAGTGTTTCGTAAAATAATTAGTAATTTCTAACTTTAATCACTTCTGGACACGCGTAAAAATTATCGAACGATTCTCTAGCTTCTCTTGGAGAAAACTTAAGTTCTCTAAGATTCAAACACAGCAAGAATCTGCGAGTAAATTTCTTCAAATTTAAAAAGCTGACGACTCTCTGATCTTGCATTCATTCATCCAGAATTTATTCTATATACACATAGTGACTCGTGAAGGTACTTGAACACTGATAAAAACATTTTACGTACTGTACGAAATATTTTGGAACTTCGTTAGATGGAAATTAGCTAATTGAATTAACCGTAACGAGATTCCACTATCACTATCAAAGTTTAAAACAAACCTGTAAAACTTACGTAGGCGCTACAAGATATCTGCTGCGAGCATGTATTTCACAGAGATCGGGAAAATACTTAAATAACCGATCGTCCATTATATTAACGATACGCGATACGTCAACTAATTTGAATTCACAGCAATGAAACAGACACGAAAAAGAAAATACAGAAGAAGGATTAAAAGCTTTTGAAGGAGGAGAAGACGCCCACTTACGTGGATAGATTAACAATGTTCTGTCGAATCTCACGGTATTTGATCTTGAATGGTTCGCCACAGAGATAACCAGACTAGCCGTAATTGCAGTCTTACGAGGGGATCCGCCATAAGATGTGCTAGGGGATAGCTGGCACTCGTCATCTCTCGACATTCTCCGCGTCACGAATCATTAATAATTCCCCCTGCCATTAGCTGACACTTTAAGCTGTTTAATCGCGCAGCACAGCCGGCTTTCCACGACGTTTCTCAACGTGAATTAATTAAGACACCGACCGACTGTGTAATAATTAAAATTTCCATGCGAAAATCAAGTGACATCAGAAAGTGTGGAAAGAGGCGAGGATGACGAGGCAGCACGAGCTGTCGAGTCGAGAGACAGCCGTTATGCGAAGATTGTGAGAAGAAAAAGAAACAAGGCATCGCCGAAGGGTGATACCGACAGGTCGAACAGGAGCCTACGGACATTATTCACCCTCCATTGCATAAAAATAATAGGTCGCGTGAAATCTCAGGCGATGATGAAGGAGAACTTACGTTGGGTGGTTTTCAAATGATGACTTGCACGATTATTGTGAAAGTGTTTGGATTCTAATAATATTCGAAGAGAGTTACGCGTTTCTTTTCAAATATTTTTCGGATTAAATTATAATAGGATGAAATTAAACCTTCAGTGATATTATTGTTATTGGGCCGCAACTGGCACATTACCAAGTTCGCTTTCGGATTGAATCGAGTTATTTCATTTTGCGGTGACTAACCTTCGTTTGGATTCTAATCTTTTAACCGTAAATACCATCGGTTGACTTTAATATTATGTAGAGAATCTAATCTCAAGCTCAAACGACTAATTATATCGAAGTATCAGTTAATAGTTGATAATTAATCTGGCAAGAAATATATTTGTAAGATCAATGATCTTGGATCAGAGATATTTGATCGGCTAAAAAATGTCATTCCTTCGCAGCAAATTTTTGCACGAAAACAATTTGATATAGATCTACCGTATGAATTACGTCCAACGATTCTTCGTTTATCACGTAGCTCGGTCATTCGAGTGTTTATTTTTCCTTTTTCTTAGCAATGGTCACGCGTCGGTGTCCATTATACCCCGTGAAAGCGAAGGTAGATTCCGTGTATTTCACATGGGAAAATACGACGTACGTGAAAAAGGGACCATAAAGAAAGGGAAGAAGCTTTCAGGATTTTAGACGATCCAACGTCTTTTAGAGGATCCACATGATTAATTATCCACGAGATTTGATTAACCTCCGGGATAGAGTGTTGATTACGGCGTTCTCCGCCGAGTCAGTCCTCCGCCATAAAATTCTTTACTGGAAAAAGTTTCAGCATTAATTAGTCATATAAAAGTTCATCGTCCCATTATATCCTTTGACTCTAACAAGAATACGATATATTTCGTTGATAACTTTATCGTTTTCATTGCGAGTAAAAATTTGTGTCAACGTTTTCTGGGTTTCGCTTGTTAGAAGAAACGAATGTATAAACAGTACAACCTATCGGAATAAATAAATGCTCTTATTTTAATATTCGATCATGGTAATTAATCGAGCAAGATGAAATATTTCTACCTGATAAATTAGCAATTTATTAAATACGATGATCAAATAAAAGACGAATAAATCCACAATATTCAAATAGATCGGCGTGTTTCCTGGAATTCAAAGTCAGACAATGCTTAATCACGATTTTATGTTCATTTGATTTCTATGTTCAATCTATATCACTGAACGATGATTATGGAACACACGAAAAGGAATCTTTGATCTATAAGCCTGAAATAACGATCTTTCTTAAATTAAAACGATTAACTAAAAACGATTGAACTAAAATTTAAATAACCAATTCATCATTAGGTAACGTGCTTTATCTTTTGCAATGTAGATAGACAGATTATTTGGAAACACTATTGATTAGCAATCGTCATGTTTGCAACTCTTACTGTGGATCTCCATTCGGGTAAATGATTATCATAAATTACGATCTCATCGAGTATCAATTAATCTCTCGTTCAAAGGCTGTATTTTCGATGATCAACAAACATCAGATTATTGGGAAATAGCCAGTGATTGGTTAAAAACAAACAGTTTGAAATTAATCCTTCTCGTTTAATTGCGTTTGTATAAGCTTGAAGGGTTATTAGAAATTCCAGGAAATAATTATAGAATCAAACTAATCGTGTTATTTAAGGTTTAATATTCGTTAAAATATTTATTAAAAACAACAAGTATTTGTCTGGAACATTTTCATCTCATCGTACCGAATATAATACTTAAAAAATGACATACATAGACTCGTTGAAGTGAACAATCTGTATGCTTTAATAACAATAAAAACATAATACCATTGATAACAACGAGCTACTGAGAGCTGCGTTAGCAATAAACCCTTGCAGTCATTGCAAACAGACAGTCCTTTTCCCTGTAAATAAATGCGGACGACCGATTCGAACGCATGGACGCGTGCACGGCACGCAGATTGCGCGAACACAAGATTTTAATTGCGTTCCCGACCCAATCGGCGTGGATCTAATTACGACAATTATCGCGTGTACAGGCATACAGAAAGTGGAGAGAGAGAGAGAGAGAGAGAGAGAAAGAGAGAGAGAGAGAGATGAGGAGAGGTCACTTGGATCGCTTTGTTGGCGTCGCGTTCGATCGCAAAAATACCATGTTATTTAAATTATACATGGCCATTGGCTTGATTTCTCTCTTCCTCTTTCTCATTACGATCGATCGATAAGCGATTTCACCATCGTCACCAAACTATTGGCCGTTTAGACGTGCACTTTATTGCAATCGTGACAAAAATGACGGCCATGGTAGGCCGCTAATTAATCCGACTGTACGCTTGTCTATGTCTACGTACAGATGCTTATGAAAATAATCGAATATTGATTGAGAACATTTATGGGTATATTACGTATATTGTACGAAACATTCTGAAATTTCATAGCGCAGTGACTCGATTATCGTGATTACAACTTGGTAAGATTTTCAACGAATCTGAAAATACGTGTAAAAATTGCGAGAAACTCGGTACGAGCACGTACGTACATACAATCGGTTAGGAAAAGTGGAATACAACGTCCAACTTTGGTCCCTTGTTTCTGGAACATCCTGTATACCATATCTGTAAGCGTACGTGTTTGAAAAGATGCGTGTTCATGCGAGGTCACGATTGGTCATATTATAGAAAACAGATTAAACCATCGCTTCGATGTCACGCGGATCGTTCTTTAACGTTCCCTCTGGTGTTTCGTATTTTTTTCCTTTTTCTCTTCGTTTTGTTCCTTTCTTTTTTCGTTTTTACTTTTTTGCAACAAGCGAACGCGAACGCCTGCAGTGTTTATGGAACGGATTATGCGTACGGGTAATATGGATTGCTCCAGGGTGTGGAAGTTTTTGTACGGGACAGAAATTCGGTTGATACTTCCTCTCCTACTAGTGTATCCAATATTTTTTTCACAAAGTATCGCAGAACCGTTTTTTGTCCTCGGAATTATCGCAGACAGCGTCGATGGTTTTTGATATTTTTGGACACAATGGGATTGAACGGCACTGGTGTCGATCAAATACCGTTGCACCTACGTGTTTTTTTTTTAGGGAGAGGGGATGGAATTGCGTATGAATTTACGCATGAACTTCTGTGCAGCTTTTTCTATGTAGTGGAAGGAAGTTCTAGCGCGATTTTTCCACGTAGACCGTTTTGAAATATTTCTATTTTTGTAATTACCTTGAACACACAAACGCTTAAAAAACGTTTGTAAAGTACGCTTTGGTTAACCATGCATGTGCTGACGGTATTTTGTACTCTGTGCCTCGAATAAAACTGGCGATAGAAAATCAGTATAACACAATTCAGAACCGAAACGATTAAAACGCAATGACAAAATGACGCAACAGTAAAATAAACCAAACGATCGAATTATTCGCTATCGGACGTTGGATTTCCTTGTTGAAAAAGCTTCGTTCCAATCTTCGTTAGTATACGTAGGTTGAAACTCGGTTGCTTAACGAATGCGCATATTTCGCAGGATTTAGGATTCGCGCGACAAGAAGCACCGAGAGAAAAACTCGTTAGATCGCCCGGCAACAACAGTTTCTCGAGTGCAATCGGTTTTGGGCTGGAGGATTTCGACCCGGACCGGTTGATTAAATTTTTCCACGACTAAATAAAATATCAGGCCGATCTTCTTGGCCGACTGACTGGACAGGAAATGCAGATTAAGCCAACGGTCGATCCCAGATTGTTCGCTATTGGAAATTGAACGACCGATACCTCCTCCGAGGTGGATTCGTTTATCCGGTAAAACCGTTGCACAGTCAACAAAAAGGAAGTATTTCTCTCTCCCTCTCCCCCTATATATATAGTTCGTTTATTCTACAAATACTTTATCGGGCCGTATATAAGGATATTGACTCGTCTGCCATCGATTAATCAGAGTTTCGTGGTTATATCGTTGATCGAAAATGTACCATCTTAAAAAGTTGATTTCTAAAGCTGGAAAATTTGATGCAAGTTTGGAGAATAGTTGCTCTCTTTAAATTTCGTCAATGAAGGTAGACAGAATGTATCTAAAGCTGGAAAATTTGATGCAAGTTTGGAGAATAGTTGCTCTCTTTAAATTTCGTCAATGAAGGTAGACAGAATGTATTGTTATTTCTATACTCAGAGGTAAGATCAGAATAGTTATTATTTTATCGAATGGATAAATCTATCATACCGTTCTGAGCCAAAAAAACTTTTATTGCACGCGCTTACAAAAAAACTAGGGATAAAAACAAAAAGGCATTTTAAGCCTATCGATTAAATCTATCGATTGTAACTAGGATCATCCTCTAGTTACTATTTCTAACGCGTAGTAACTATTACTAACGCGTCTGCATATGGATGGCGAGCTTACGTTGACATTTTCAACAGAATGTTTTGCATCGAAACTACTTTCTAAGAAATTACTTTCTTAATACCAAATAAAAATAGCAAATTTATAAAAGTGACGAGTTCCAAGCTTTCTTCTCGCGATTGATAAAAAAAATGCTAATGTTTCTGAAAAGAATAACGTTGATTTTTATTGAAACTGAAACAGAATTAGAAGTAGATTTCTGCTACTACTTTCCAGCTGAAAATAACTTTTAATTCTAATCTTGGCATCACTCCGAGGTACATTCGATCGCTTGTCGAAGACGAACGAACGACGTTGAGAAATAAGACGTAACACTGAAAATCTTCGTTCTTCTCGTAAAACGAAATTATCTTTGAAACGTCTGAAAAACCTTCCAAAGAAAGGAACGTTTTCCAACGAAACGAATACCATAAAATAAAGCCGAAAATCGACGGAATAAGCTTCCTTGACCCTACTCCAAGGTAAATTTGCTCGATTATCGAAGAACGAACGACACTCGAAAATGAGGCACGACCCTGAAAATCGGCGGTCTTTTCGGCATCGCTTCCGGTTGCATTACCGCAACCAAGCGCATCCCCTCGGGATTACAGGAACTGCCGGCAGTGGCAGATTGCTCGGCAAATAGGATTGTGCAGCCAAACAACTAGCAGCAGTTACGAGAGAGATTGGTATCGCGAAACGATGCCGGAGTGTATGTATACGAGTGTGGATGGTGAGAGGGGTTGGGGATAGTTAAATCGACTGGAGTTTTTCCGTATTTGCATTCGCCTCGAAACCAGCGAAAAGACATTCGTGGAACACGAGGCCACGAACTGTCGGAAGCGCGAATAACTTTCGCCCGGAGGGCAACCCTCGCGGAATTGTTTCCCCTTCCGGTTAACCTTACGCGATACGGTGGTCCAATTCTCGTTCGTTTACGACGAGCACGTGCTTCCCATGGAGTACCTCGGAACGACTACAAATGCCACCCCTTTATGCGAATACGAGCATTATTCTTTCCCAACGTTTTTCTTTTTTTGTTTTCTTTTTTTTTTGACAATAATCCCGAGCACGCGTTGTTACGATTTTTTAAAAGTGTAGCGAAATGGTTAAGAACGGAGAAATGTAAAAACAGAGAGGTGCTTCCGAATTTAATTAAAAGGAACAATTCAAAAATGTTCGAATTTAATAAATATTGTTAATTTTCGTGGAAAATTGATACAATCGCTGAAATGGAAGCACCAATCGTGCAGATGTGAATAATGAAAAGGGGAAAAGAGAGAATAATCATCGAGATATTCTGTTGCAGTTCCCATGGCAAATGTTTTTATGCAGACTAATTTGCAGGGAAATAAAGTTTTAATGCGTATAACGATAATCGACTGCGTACAAAATGTACAACGACAAGCTACTTTTATCTTCTCCTTTATTATTGCTCTTCTTATTTGATGCAGTCGATCTTTCCTCCCTGGAGAAATAGCAGCTGTCTTGGTGAGAAGTGCTCGTTAAAAGCATCACGCGCTTGATATATTTTTTAAAATTACAAATACATCTCGCGAAGTAGCATGAACGTCACGGGACTGGCGTGATACATCTGCCGTTCCCTGCGCGATTCTTTTTAATTATAATTTTTTTCTAGACAGAAGAAGATTTAGCATCCACTTCCTCGGAGAAACAAAACGAAATGGGACGCAATAATTTAGAACGGCATTTGTTGATATAAACAAGAAAAAGAAAAAACAGAAACGAGATATGCCATCGGCCTTTAGAATCGATTTTATATATTATATAATAAATACGAGCGTGAAATTTGTGTTTCATATTTGCTTCGCGAAAATTTCATCGCTTCGTCGCCATTCACATTTGGAAAACCGGTGAAAAAGTTACGGATTATAAATTCAAAACATAAAATATAATACATGTTGATGAAGTCTATTGAAAGAATATGATGACACTGATAAATTTTACAGATTCTGCATGCACAGATTGTTACAGTATCGCAATACTAAATTCATAAAGCTAAAATATCACAGTTCCGTTGCAACAGCGATGCAACTGCTGCAAACTGCCAAATAAATGCTATACTGTAAATGCTACTCTCGTAAGTTTCGTAATTTTAGATGACAGTGACGTTGTTCACTATCCGCTTCGATGAGTGTTGATTGCGTCGCGGACATGCTTAAATCTAACTAGAAAAATAAACAACGTTGTATAACCTAAGATAAAATAGATAAAAGCACAATATGTAGCCCTGTGTATCTTGCAACTATTGTCGAAAACATTTTTCATATCATTCGTACTTTTCCAAATATTTGAACGTAATATTTCCAGTTAAACAAGATGTGCTATATGTATTTTGAAACGTTCAAACTAACAAACAAAATTCTAAAAGCTAAAATCTAACGAAACTTTAAATTGATCCCACCTTTTCAAAACGAAGCTTCCCGCGCACGAAACCGAAATTACCCAAAATAAAGACGACACATCGTTCAATTATTACGGCAGCTCGATTCATCATCGTGTCAAGGTGTTCGCCGCACAGTCGCCTAACAAACCTCGAAGACGGTCCCATTCTCGTCTATATTCCTCCCTCACGGCGAACCGCCCCATAACGTCTAAGAACGTTAATCTTCGTGCCAGAATACCGTAACCGGTGATCAGATAGCGTCGTTGCACAAAGGGGCACGAACGAGGATGGCGGTGATCGTGAGGAGGTGTAGCTTACGTCCATCGGCTGGCCTACCTCGTTTCTACGATCCGGTCAAGTCGCCTAGCCTCGAGGATGCCCATAATGCATGAGATTGTCAGCGTACAGAGACATCGCGTCGCGTCGGTGTCGGACGAGCCAGCCAGTCGCGTGTAGCCGAATGTTGGCGGGCTGACCGTGCCAAGCCAGGAAGGAAATATCGATCGATTGTGCCCACTTACTTCCGTTGTCCTGGACGATGCTTCCGAACGGGGCTGGACGCGAATGCACAGTGTGAAATGCGGCCTCCGTCAGGACCGGACGTTTGGATTTCACGGGGTCGGAAACGTACTGTCGCTTCGGCAAATGCTTCCCATATTCATCAAGATAACGATCCTTTCGTTTGTACGGTTCTTCTTTTACGTAGGTTCGATGCATTGTCTTTGGTGGGTTTACAAGGAAAATGTGTAGATCATTTTGGGATATCATCGATATTGTCTGTTGTCATCGAGTTCTTCTTTTTGGTAATTTAAACGTTCGTTATTTACTATTCTGATACTGTCTTCGGGTTCTTTTTAATATCGTATATCGAGCATTAGATGGGCTAATTAGATAGAATAGCATTAAACAGAATATTACCTTTGTTATCAAGATATTATCATTTAGTTTTTCTTCTTTAATTTTCGATACTGAGATACGAGAAAATATTCGTGAAACATATAGGATACATTTAAATAAAAAGAAACGAATATAACTCGCAATCTTGCGCGCGTATTATCGCATAAACTCGTTTATTTCGAAATTTATCATACTTGCAAAGAATATGACACTGCGTAGTATATTTTTACTTTCACGCATTTCATACAAGTCATACAAAATGTAAGATAATCGTTATTTTATTGCTTAAGGCTGCTAGCTCGCCTCGTGGATGCTTAAATTTAAAAATGTAATTGTACGTTGGCTACTAAAGATGCGCTGTGGTCAGCGTATATTATATTAAGAAAGTAAAAGTTAGTCTTAGCGTTGGTATCCTGAGTATGGAATTTAATAGACGGTAGTAGCTCTGATAACTCTCTCAGTACACTTCGTAACAACGTTGAAATTTTTAGAAATTTTTTATCGACGAATATTACGCTGTAAAGTTCGAAAGTTTATATATTATATATAATAATATTAACTGGAAAGTTTGGAACCTTCGAAACTTCCATGAAACAAAACTTTGATCCTTGGTTACTATCTATAATATAATAGAATTTATTTCCACGTTGCTTTATTCTGGTACATACACTTCGTTCTTTACTTATGTCTGACCAAACCTATCCTGCATTCCCTTTAATCTTCCAAGGGAAGCAATCAATTTCCCCCCGTATAAAATCACTCTCGAATCACGTCAACTTTCTAAGTGTTTACTCTGGAACTGAATTAAGACAGAGGAGAATAAGATCGCTTGATCGCGCACAACTTGGATGAAAGTATTGTTATACGGTAAAAAGGATATAATTTGCTGAAAACGAAAAGTAAATCACGAAAGTCATGAAAAATTCATGCAAGAGATGAAACGATCGATGAAAACAATTTTTCCTTGACAAATTTATTAAACGAGTTCAAATTCCACAGCTCCATGAACAAGCAAGAAATTTCCTATATAGCGGACGGCATTCGCGTGTTCGGGTTACTGCGGATTGCAGTTAGTGTCTTTATTCGATATTGGCGCATCGGAAGCACCAAGAAATTGTGGGAACAATTTTGACGCCATTACGCTGTCCCGTAGTCCATCTTAATTTCCTTCGAGGCCCTTCGAGGTGATTCCGAGTGGACTACGAGCCACTCGTAACTTCTCGAAGTGTCTCCCTTTACGACGCATCGTAACGTTTCCTCGCAATTCTCCTCCGCATCGACCATTTTCTTAGTCCTCCGAGTGGATTCAGCTGTATTCAAGACAGCTACTTCTCGTTTCAGTGATTAATTGTCGCGGGCTGTAATTGGATGTATTCGACGGCGGTCCACGCGAGTATCTTATACCAGTTCGGCACAAAGTGAGTCATGAAAACATTCACAGTGTTCATTTGCTAATTTCCGTGATAACTGAAAACGGTAATTTGTACGTTTGCAATTCGTTCTCGTCACGAGACAGTTATAGAGTAAGAAAAGATTCGATAGAATTAGACGAGTAGTATAGATAACCCGTTTGGCGGATAAGTAGTATAAAATCATGGTATATGGTCAGAAGTACTTAGGGTTGAATCATAATTTCGTTCGCAATTTTTTAATAGAAATGTCATGTGTTTTTACTTTGATATATCATAGAATCCATGCGATGAATACGATGTATATAACGTAACAGTTTCTTCTATTATTTTTTATGAACATATCAAGTAAACATATCTCGCTGTACGAAAGATTGGCAATGTATTTGATCATTTCTGTGTGGTTCATTTACATAACATGAAGTTACATTCCATGAAACGCGTACATTACTTAAGGATACACGAACTCGTTACACAACCTAATAATCTGAGAGTTATAACTAATTAGTTCATTGGTATGCGAACCAGCCCTATGCCACAAGTAATACAGGAACCACGCCTAGTTAGACAAACAATATAGGAACCATATCAAGACAGACAATTAATATAGGGCCTGTGCCTTGTCACATAAACACTGTCACACGGCGTACCTTGTCAGACAAGTAGCGAGTAGTAATCATATCCTGTCACGCAAGTACCGTACAGGCCATACGTGGTCAGATAAACAATATATACGTATGTATCAGGACGGATAATTAGTATAGAAATCATAGCCCATCGCGTAAATGATATAATCTCCATCTGTTTATAAAAGTGCAAATATTAAAGGTATAGAAGTATAGAAAAAGTATAGATATTTTTTATAAAAGATGTTGATGTAATTACTTAAAAAAACTCTACATCTTTTCTTTTGTATATCTGTGACCTGGAGACCATTGTTACGAAGAGAACAGAATTAAGTGAAAAGATTCAAAATAACGAGAGGTGCATATTATTGTGCCCTTGAATATAAATTTTGTTTTGGGTTACAAGATCTAGAAACAAACGAGCTATAAGTAGATTTCTATTGCTGTTTCTTGTAGCCTTTAGCTAGAGCTACGCACCAAGGTTAACTTTCTGGTAATGTCCTTTGCTATAAATATGTCGGAGATGTAGGGACAACGGGCCTTTCTTTTGGAATTTTGGAAGATCCCCGATACTTTGGTCTAAACTATTTATTATAGCTGTACTTAAATAATAGAACTTAGAAGTAGTTGTTGTGATACGATCTGATTATGTCTGCCCGAGGTTTGTGACAGTGGGCTTGGGGTCCAGGTGACACAGCTGGTCGCCGAACGTAGCCACGGTCACGGGCTGAACGTTTTACTTAACAGTAGAAGTACCAATATCGAGGGACACATGCTGTATTAACGAACAAGCCCCGGGGCAGGAGCAATGACGGCTCTACGTGGGTCTGCCTAGTAACGGCGCCTGGAATTTTGTCGATATCCCCGGTCAATATGCAATTGACAAATGCGATCGTATCAGTCTTTTATTCTTGTGATCACCTCGGAGAGTTTGTCAGTCAGTCAGAAAGATACCGAGCGTCACGGCTAACGTCGCTTTGTGTTTCAAAATATATTCTATTGTACAAAGAGTTTTCCCCGTTGACCGTGTATTCGTCATTGAACCCAAGAACATTGTCTTTAACATCTAGAGTGTCTAATCACCACGTGTAATTGTCAAACTCCGTTAAATCGACATTTGTACACATAATTGTAAATATAAACCTCACTGAACAATTACGATGGCTTGTTCTAATAAAGATACGCAACGCGCCCCTAAAACTAGCGCCAACCCGACAATTATATGAATGTGCTCCCCATTATGCTTTATTGTATTGCAACGCTGTAAAAGTGAGGACCTGGATCAGCATAAACTATACCTATGCTTATACTTATACCAATACTTATTTCAATATATTTTTCTATTACAAATTCATCCACTCGTTCCTCTATCAGTCAACTTCAACAAAAGACCGTAATTCAAAATTAAACAACTCCGATCTTCTATGACCTAGCGATACCTGTATCGCATTCGAAGATTAAAATAGCTTCGATTGTACAAAAGCAAGACGCGAAAATTTCCAGTATCACGACAGGAGTTTCCACTTTACTATTTTTTCTTCCACGAACGAGATTTCGTAATTTCTCTTACGTATCCTGATGGCGCGTCGAAAGAAAGGCTTTTCGTGTAATTCACGGTGCAATACCGGGGACTGTTTCGCGCGAATTACGCCAGTGAATTCGAGACGCGTGCAATTTTAACGCGTTCACGAAGCGTAGTCGGCTGGCATAACAAACTACCAAGCCGCCGTTACTCTTACACCGTCGTCCTGACGACGCGACGAAAAGCTCCGACCGAAAGTTCGCTCGACGACAAAGGAGCCAGCCACTCGCTAGAATCGGAACGCGCTTATAATGGGAATTCGGAAACAATGCCACCCGCTATCGAACCGGTCGCATTCATGCAACGGGTGCTCGAAAACTTCCGGCCGAATTTAATATTCCGTCAACACGCTCAACGTCCGAGTTTAGTACTCGAAAATGATCGTTGAATACTTTATCGTGGCAGAAATATCGTTCATAATTCGAAAACATCAGAAACCTCTCGCATGATAAGTTGTCAACTGATAGTATCGATGAATTGATAAATTTAATTAGATCGTAGATTATAGACTTCTTTTTTCCAATTTTTTTAATTTCTCGTTAGTTAATTGTAAGATAATAAAGAGACATTTAATTTGTAAAATCTATTTCAAAATTTCGTTCCATTAGAAATACGCGTTACTCTCGTGATTTTATTGTTTTAATTGTAATTTATAATAATTGTAATTTGTAAAATTTACTTATCATTGGCAATATTAGTTCAATTGTATCAAATGCCTAAAAAGCTGTCCAGAAATTTAAGACGACTAAAAAGTTGTTTAAAAACTTTCAGAAATCTTTCCCATTGGACTGTTCGTTAATTGTCATTGAAATGGAAGAAAATAATTAGGAATAGAATAGCAATAGAATGGAAACGGCGACTCAAAATTATCCAATAATCAAATTAGAAATTGTACAAAATTTACACGATTCTGTATAGATCGAAGCTTTCTAGCTTCCTGGGTGAATCATTTTCAATATATAGGGTGTCTCAAGTTTAATCAAACTTCACCAGTGTATTGAATATGAATAGAAATCAGAGAATAAAATGTAACATAAACATAGGTTCACAAACGTTTTATTATCACGCTTTATTCTACAGAAACAATGCTGGGTTATGTTTAAATTTCAAAATACCATGCCCCGTTTCGAATGCAAGCTTGACATCGTAAAGAGATTGAGTTTATCACTCTCCGAATTTCATGTTTATCTTGCTTCGGTTCAGTGAATTCATCGTTAATCCTTTCTATCAGTTCTTGTCACGAATTGACTCTTGTGCGATACACAATCGTTTTCACTGTTCCCCACAAATAAAAGTGAGGTATAAAATCTGGCGATCTCGCGAGCCAAACAATGTATCTTCCCAGACCAATCCATCTTCCATGATGATGTTTGTCTAGTCTTTCGTACGTCTCGTCTCTCGATTAATTTTAGGTTTCGTACTTTTGTTATAACCTTTTTATTAAGTGTTTGCAGGCCTGTGTTTATATAACGTTTTCTACTTACTCTTACTCATAGAACATATTGGCGACGTTTGATCGTTTAAATCTAGGACACCCTGTGTATAGAAAAGCATCGTCATATAACCATCGTAAAATATATAAAGATCATATAACCATCGTCCATGTGTATGTATAACATTTATCATCAATATGCTGCAATGAAAATATATTTACTAATGGATACAAAATCGAATATGAAAACATTCCCCATTTTCATTCATTCAAAATACACACGAACCTGATACCTATCAAACCATACGCTATTTATTTATCCGCCCAACGAAGCGCCGAAGCACAGTTATTACTCGTAAACGTGCACATTTGCTATAGATAGAGCTTTTAACGTATCGTGTACGCAAAACAACTCGGTCCAAATTTCCACTAATAAATCCAATTCCTTGTCATTCAAAAATTAGAGAAAAATCTTGCCAGGAAACATTCGACTTGCGGCAACTTTCTCGCGTATTAGGACGCGATATTAAATCGCACATAGAGCAATCGTAAATATAATGAATACCATTAGTCGCAAATTAATCTGATTAATATGTTGTTAAATGGCAAAATTAAAGAGATCACAGATATACGTATATCGTAAATTCTTTCACAAGACTGAGAATCTTTATGCAAACTTATATTTTTGAGAATATAATTTAATAAAACCAATCAAATTGCGTATTCCAGTATCTTCAAATTTTCCATAAATGCATAGAAATTAGAAGCTCATTCGCATTGGGTAATAATTTCAACAGCCTGTGACGATATTCTTTATTTTAATGATTGATTTTAATAAAATTGATGACATAAGTGTCGCAGTCGTGGAAGAGAAATTAGAGAGATTGAGCAGTTCCGGCTCCTCCTGGAATTGAAATAAATTTCCTTGTTGAAAGTTTCGATACGGGGTCGAAACAATTTGGAAAGCCGGTTGTCGGCATCCGATAATCCAGAATCTCGTTCCGGGGAACGTTCTATCGACGACACAGAACTCTCGGGCGGAAGTTCGCGCGCCAATAATCCGTGCGTTACGCGAACTCGGCCGCGCAGATACGTACACGGTTCACGGTTTTCGTGCACGCCATAAAGGAAGCTTATGCGGCACGAAACTTTCCGACGACGGCCGATATCAATTTGCTTAACGATAGCCAAGTTTTCGTTCGCCCGAGATACGCTTCTGGAACGGCGATGGTCGGCGATACTGCAGGAGAATCGGCCATCGTGTGCGGACGTGCCTAACTTTTGTGCAGTCCGCGTGAGCATAACTTTCACGGAGAGGGGAGAATTTTGCAATGGGATGCCATTGCTAGCCTTTTCGCGATCATTCGACTAGTTGCGGAATTGCGAGCTCTTTTCGGAATACACGAGCAATGGAGCAAGAAATGGAAGGGATTGTGGAAAATGATCGACAAAGGGACGTTCGAGAAACGTTATGACAAAATTGATACGTATGAAATGGCATCTTTTTTTTTAAATAAAATTTTAACGCGTAGAGAGTACAGAGTAGTGCGGGAAATATTTATAGTGCGAATGTTTTTGGACATTTATTGTTTTTTCATGTGCTTGTTTTATACGTTTTTTCATCCCCTACGAAGTTTTCTAAATATTACTGGTCTTAACTTTGGCTTAACTTTGGCTTCCAGAAAACTTTAACAATATGCTATCACGTCACATTAGAGTTGTTCGTGTTTCGTTAGAAAGTCACGCTGCGATGAGAAAATATTATTCTCCTGTGATCCTCGTGTGTTCTTCGAAACATCATTATTAAAAGAATAATGTAAATAAGAAAAGGCAATTATAGATTTCAAGAAAATTATAATTAATTATAGAAGTAATTATAGAAGTAATTATAGAAGTAATTATAAAGGTAATTATAGAATAAATAGATCTCGAGTAGAAGATCATTAATTGATCTCTATCATCTTGGCAATAAAAAAGATATCCTTGTTATAATTTAATGGATAATCCTGGGGTTCTAAATGTCTGAATGTACGAGTTCGTATAATATTAAAACAGAAAAAAGCAAACTGTTGTTAGCAAATGTCGAGAAGAATAGCGAGGAATTTTCAAATCATTCGACTGTGTTATTAAAAAGTCCACTTTTCTCTCTGTTTCACTAAAAAGCTAACAATCGATAGTTAACGATATAAACACGAATAATTTCTGAATCAATTTTCATACATTTTAACGACTTTGAAGATTTGTACAACTTTCCCTAAGTACTTTTTATAATTTAAAAGTAGCTGAATTTTGTGTTGGATAACTATAACTAACCGATAAAAATACATCTCCATTATTATACTGTTTAATATACAAAACATCTGTCTATCACCGCTATGCTATAGAATGTATAAACAACATGTTTAATATTAGGTTGACCCTAAAGTTTCTCTCGTCTTAATGAAAATAATAGATGCACAACATTTCCTGTTTTATATTATTTTATTGAATTGTATGACGCATTTTGTTCCATTACGTTGTGCCATTTACATTTGACAGATTAGATTTCATGTTCGTATAAACATTGCCGGATAAAGCAGATAGCGAAAGACACTTTTGGGGCAACCTAATACGCGTGTACATAATCACGCAATAATCATACTATAATCTACATCATAGACACTATAAAAGTGGAGTTTTTATAGATTATGATCTTAAACAGAAAGTTAGTTTGCCGAATCGTCGAAGAGATTACTGCGATTCACGGGCTTGAAAAATTCGGCAGTCGCTTTTATCACGACTGCGAACGAAGGACGCGAGAGTTTATGCTCCACTCGAACTCGATATTTTATTATTTTCGTTTTATTCGGAAAGTTACGCGCGAGAAAAATCTGCTGCGCGACGTCGTTCGACGTACGCGCGTCGAGCTGTACAATAAAATTTTACGGTGTACCAACCGTACAATGCGACTGACAGCAGTTACATCTACTATTTGATTTAAGACAGCGAAATAGGTCATCAGAGATCGTTCGATTTATTATTTAGTGCGTATAATTCAATGTATACTGTGTTATCTATTATCTATAGTAAATTTATTCATTTATAATCGTAAAATATACTATCTAGAACTGACAGTTTTTAGTCATTGGTTGCTAATTTACAGTTCCTAATTTCTAGTTTTTAGAGGTAGAATAAGAACGGTAGTGCAATAGAATAAAGTGGAAAAGAGGGGAGGTAGACATAAGAGATGTAAAACCGAAAGTTCGTCCAAAGCCGAAAGGCACGGACTAAGCAATAATAAATAAATAAATAAATAAATAATACTATCTAGAACTGCTTACCATTAATTTAGCAATAATTTCCATTCGTTAGAAACATTTACAGAAACAGAAATTTCAGTTTACACGCTCAAATAAAATATGCAATAAAAATTTAAGATCACTTTTATATCGATAACTCGATGAGTAACTGTAATTTCAGAAAATCTATAATAATTTTCGTAATACTTTTCGCTTAAAAATATCTTCGGAGATGAAAGTTTTCACGATAAGCGCTTCGAAAGCAAAATATAAAGTAAAATAATTTTCGTATCGATAATTGAACGACTCTGAAGGTTAATTAAGACTTGAGAGAATCCACCGATAAAGTTGATCCGAGAAAACACACGAATACTCGAAAGTGCAACTGCTTTTTCGATCGCGATATCTATTTAATTCTACATACTCTGCGTTTATACGTATGCGTAGTATGTAAAAGACAGTATGTACGCAATTTGGTGTGTGCGCGCGAACGTAACCAAATATATAGAGAGCAAACGTATGCATCTACTTATACTTGCGCGTGCAAACACGCGCAGCAGCTACGATATAGCTACGAACACTTGGATATGCGTTACCAATATTTGTATGCACAAACAGGCTGCATTGTTACGAAAGCAATTCTAGCAAATGAAGAATTTTACTTCAAAGAGATTGAAACGATCTACCATGCGAACGCGGAAATCAAATTTTTCTTTCAACTGAAACCTGCTTCCGTTGATGGAAATATGAAAGAAATATAGCTACAAAGGATACGAATAATCTTTCTGTCTCTCGATCTTTCAAATGCATTCGTAGAAGTGAATGAAATTCGTAACGAAAGTTCTGTTATCAGTTTAGAAACACCCTGTATACGGATGCAGTTCCACACGGATACTAACTACATTTTCGTGAACGACATACACATTCATACGCATAACCGCAGGTGTAATTCATGCATGTGCGCATTCACATGGACGTGTTGTAACCGCATGATTTATCGTCTTACGTGCCCGGACGAACTCTCGGTCCACTTCTATCATCGGTTTCCCCCGATCGCTGCCTCCAACCGCTTTCGTTCTCCTCCCCAGTGGCGTGGCCGGAAAAGATGACTGATTCACACTACTATTCCTCGTGGGGAACAGGTAACACGAAGTATGAGATAAAAAGACAACGAAAATGATTAACTTGTGGCGATTCTGGAACATCAGCTGATTCGACGATGAATTCGATCGAACTTACAGTATCATTCGAACGTGTCTTTTCTCGTGTTTAACACGTTGACTGCCACGACACCCGTATTCGGGTGCCATAGCCTGCATCTTTTTTCTCCCCCTTCTTTCCAGTATTTCTCCTGCTCCGAATACGGGTGGTGCTTATTTGACTACTTGCGAAGGATCGTTGTAGGTATTTGAAAAGATATTCCGTAATAACAAATTGTTGATTAATGATTAGTTGTAATAATAGTTGAATTGTTATAAAATAAAAATACGAAAATGGTTTATTAAAAAAATTATTTAGAATGTAAAACTTTAAAGCATTCTATACATAGCTGAGGTTGGTCGGGACAATTTGGACAATAAGTCGTTGTTTTCTTCAAATTCTTTTGTGCCTTTGTTCGGTCCATTCGACGTCTTTTATTTGCATAACATAGTTTGCACGCGCGTCTAATGCTTCTTTTGGAATCGTTTTTCCATGCATAACATAGTTTGCACGCGCGTCTAATGCTTCTTCCGGAATCGTTTTTCCGAACGGCGATATTACGCTGACTCCGTCGAAGACAAGGACTTTTTGTATTTTCAGACAACCCTAATAATTTTGCAACTAATAATCGTCTAAATATTCTAATATTTATATTTTTTCTTGTTGCAATTTCGTAAACTGTCAAAGCGTTTACAATGGAAATTCCCAGAAAGAATCGAATGCCAAGTTTTCTGTACCATTTGATTCCTTTTCTAATTGTGGTGGCATAAGAAACCATTTGGTCGGAATAATCTATACCACGCTTTCCCTCGTTATATTCGACAACAGCTAGTGGTTTTAATGTTGCGAACAAACGAAACGAAAGATCATTCTCGAGACCACCACCTGAGCGATTCGCGTTACTAAAATATCGATGGGAGCACCTAGCAGAGAACGCTTGGTACTGCTGTACGCGTGGCCTGATGGAGATTTCTTTGAAAACACGCGTGGCAGCCAACGTGTTAACAACGTGTATTCTAATTACGAAATAAAGGCAAAACGTACTCGTTTCAGTCGAAGGGAACCGATATGATATCACGTAATGATATCATATCACCTAATATCAAACAAATACGAAACAAACGAAACACTCGACGATTGATCGTCGATTAATACCTAAACCCAAGGATCCATTCATCTTCGATAGCTATCGTCACGGCGTCGATCTCAAACGTCCTTATCTATCCATGATACTACGTTAATGACCAACCACAACCACCAAGTGACCTTAAGTATCAGAGACGTGACTTCGATCACCTACGTGATCCGACCGAATGACAAGATGATCATTGTACGATTCTCGAGCGACCTCGAGTGTGAAGAATACGACTTTCACGACCTCAATCGAGCTTCGAAGCTTCGTTTGCTAGACTTAAAGTACACGATATTTTCTCATTTTTTCGTTATTATATTAAATACAGATGGCATCTCATAATATACAACAAGTTTGATTAATCTGTCCAAAATTCAAGAAAGAATTCGAAGACATCGAACCTTAGGTAACTGAGATAGCTCTTCGCGTCACCAGGCAAACATATTTTTGACCAAGTACCTTGAGTTTTCACCTTCGTTCGGATGAAGCGTTATGTAAAAGTGGAAGTTGTCCCGAACATTCTCGAATATCTTTCCTTTCGCGTAAGCCTTGACGCGAAGGAAGGCTCCGTTGAATCTACCGTGAAAGATTCTGGCCACGTTTTACAGCTTCAGTTTTACGCCATTCTTTCCCCCATGCCATTTCTTCCTTTTCCTTTTATTCTCTCCCTCTCTTTCTCTCTATCGTTGCGACCTGAAATTCCGAAGTCCTGCTCGAGATGCCTTTTCATTTAGAATTTAATGTTTCAAATGTCCCCCCTTGCCCTGGCCTCGGTTTCAGTCACGGGTTCTACGAACCCTTCGAGAAAACGAGGTCGTGGTATAAAAGATATTGTAGTAGAACAAAGGGGAGAGGGAAAGATGTGAAGTAGAAGGTAGGACTGGAGAGAGTCGTTGAGAAAGTTTTTATCGGGCAAACGAATGGACGTTCTCTTGATCGATTTTCCCGATCGATGAAGTGCCGCCCCGCCTCCTCCGTACTATCCCTGTCACTTCCGTGTCCTTTTAACGGCTGTGGGCTTATCTGATATTTTACTTTACTGTTTGAGCGTTCACTGAATTTATATATCCTCTTTCACTTTACCTCTTTTTCTTGTTATTCTTTTCGAAAAATCACGTAACTCCGTAAAAATACCACTGTACAACACTCTACGATTTGTGAAACAGTTGCGACTCTATCGTGTGAGATAACAGATTTCTATCACGAAACATCGAAATTTATATGGAAAAGTTAAAATACTACGAACATGATCTGTAAGTGCGATTCTGCGAACTTGTTGATTTCATCATTTCGTAATTGATAAGATACCAACGTAAAAAAAAATAAATTCTAAATATGCACTTTGAGACACGAAAATTTATATAAATAATTCAAAATTCCAGGCAACAACATCCCAAACTTCCTGATTTCGTAACTAATTAATCCTCGCCTGTAATATCTAATTCCCATCTCCCCTACTTAGCTAATCGTATAATCTATAACTAATCATAATACTCGAGCGACTCTATAATTTAGTATATACAGTCTCGTAGACGGTCTTGCCTCGAAACTAACATCGGAATGCATATTGGCGATACTTGAGTCGTTAATCAGTTGATCCAGGACGAGGTAGACACGAGAATTGTATAATTATATCGATTACTCGGCGATTATACACACTGCAAGGAAATAGGCGTTCGAATGTAATCAGATTCGAAATCGATATGATAATTGGTTGGCGAACGTGTAATAGAATTGTCAGTGTGTCGCGATGTGCATAGAAATCTAGATTGCCGAGCCATAACGGCTGATACACACTCAAGAAGTATTTTCATATACACTTTCTAGCCACGGTGAATGAATCGCGACAACGACTACTTTCACGACAAAGATATACCAATAATCGTACCTTTTATTTAGCCGAAATGGCTCGTCCATGGTGAACACGCTGGTCTCATGTTGGAAAATGATTCTCCGATACTGTTACGAGCAGATTTCACACATACACTCTCGCGTTTGTTCTGTCTGGTGCGAATTTTAAAATAATACCGCCACCCCGCTTCAAATTCTTGCTAATAAACGAACTGTACTTTGATGATACTCGCTGTGGACTCGCTATGTAGGAAATACTTGTACCGAGAAATATACTTGTACCGAATAATATAAAAATCTTTGATCAGCCGTGGATTCTACGTAAGAGGCGAATGAAATTTCTTTAATTTTTACGTTTAAGAGAGAAGGTGCAATTGCTCCTCAACAGCATATAACTGTAATTTATTCATATTAGGTTGTGCGAAATGTTTCTTTCGTTTTATAAGGAAATAATAGACGCACAATGTTTTTTGTTTTATGAGCGAAAATTCAAAGTCGATTTTCTCGAAAACAAAGCCTCGAACGAAAAATTTTTATTCTATATTTTCGACTTCTTTTTTCGCGTAGAATCACCCTCTTTTCGCTTGTACCACCAGTTACCAACCACCCTGTATATCTACATATTTATTATACAAAAGAGGAAATTAGGAAGATAACGTTAAATTTTCTGAATTGCATGAAATTTCTTACAAACGCAGAAGAAATAACGAATTTTATATGATTAAAGAGAAGCTGAAAAGAAATATTGAAAGTCGAGTAAGAATAATTCTCTGAAATGCTTTCGTCTGGAGATTGAGGAGAGTATCGTTGATCACTGGCTTCGTTTGCCTTTGCGTCGTCAACGTTACTTCGATGCTTTTATTCGATGTCGTAAAGCAAGCTTAACATGTCACTTGGCCCGATACAGGGCCGGGTAGGAATGCGCCGAATGAATTGTGGCTTGATCCAACATCAATATTGATTAAGTACACAACGAAGGAGAAGTGTAACTTTTCTCTCGAGGCAACACTCTTACGATGCCTGACACATAATACTCGGATTAAATCTGCAGTGTCTTTAGGTGTAACTGATGAGACTGGCTCAAGGAATCGCGCGGAACATTACTTCTCAGACTGAAAGAAGCTCCTAATACTCTTCGATCAAAGTCTAGATTAAAAGAACAAGCTCTACTAGCTACAGAAAATACGAGGAAACAAGAAATATTGACAAGTCGTAGTATTCTCTTACATCTTAAATTCACGTTAAACCGAAATACCACTTATTTCCAAATATTAAACTTTAAAATGTGATAACTTTTTTTTATTAAAATTCACTACAAGACTCGCGAAGTTTCTCATTCTTTTACAATTGCAAATGAGATTTTTCATGGGAGACTTTCGTTCATAGAAAGCTTTAAAAGAGATATTTTACGTGTATGTCTAATTTTCATAACATAAATTCATCCTGTTCATATATGTATATATGTGTTATATATACATCATGACATATATAAAAACTCATTTCGTGAAATATTTCACGAACTATATTTTCCCTTGAATCTATGAATATATTTGTGTTTTTCAGTATGAATATTCTTTCGTGTAAAAATATTGAAAAAAATTATGTGTTTCAAGATACAGAATGTCTTCCGTTTAGCGTGCCCGTAGATGACATGTCTCACGAACAGATTTTTATCTGAATTTATGACTGAGATATCTCGCACCTTAATGAAAAGACACGCGAGATGTCTCGTCCATAACTCCACATGAACAACGTTACGTAGCAAGATATCTCATCCAGAACATCGCATGAACGACATTGCGCCACGAAATATCTGCTCCATAGATGCAAAACAGCTTAATTTATTGCCACGTCATCTCTCCAAAGAAATGCTCGCGAATATAGCTTTTAATTAAATAGAAAAATAAAATTTTAGTCTCTAAATTTCTTCGACATTTCGTTTGATCTCCGAAACTGTTGTTGTAAGTTCAAGTAAGTAGGAATATTCCTTTTTAAAGACGAAAGTTTCAGTTGTAAAATTTTTGCATATTTTCAATAATACATTCTATACATCTTTTGCAATAGCTTGCAAAAAGTATTTACACACGACTACATTTATTATTGAACATTATAGGAGATGATTGAACGCAACATAGATAAACAAAAATATAGCAATTTCCTTAGAAATAATTTATGTTTCTAAATATGTTGCTATTATTTATCCCATTGTTACTATTTATTATAATTTATGTTGCTAAATTCGCAACGATCTCTCTCACGATCAAATCGCAGTCGATCCTCTTTTGCTGAACGCAAATGGTTGCGCAACGATTCGGCCAATCCCCATGCCGGTTTGCCAAGAATAACGGGCCCGTTTCATTTTGTTGCAGCGTCGACATGCTTCACGTCGAGAGCCGTGTCGAGTAGATAGTGAAAGGACATTTAATTCCACGTCGTGGCACGTAGCAGAGTCGGTGCAGGACACTGTCGGTAGCGAAAGGAAATCCACGGATCTCGTGCCTAGCATGTCTAGGGGATGGACACTTAGAGAGCTTTATGAATCGTGCGCGACGCCGGTAAGTGAAGCGTTTATTTCTGCCTTAATCGCTGCGTTTGTCTCTGGTGATAAACAACCGAAGCCTTGTCTTTTCCCGCAAGCTTACATCGTACCCAGACAAGTGTCCATTTATTCCGAGAGAGCGAAATGAGTCGAGCAGTAAATTTCTCTCGGTCCCCCTCGTTGCCTCTCAATCTGTCCTGCCTCACGATTTTACTTGGTTTCGCCGAACCCTAGCCTTCGACCACCGTGGAAAATTGCGTCCCCGATCCTTCAGACACAACTACGATGGATCGTTTCTCAAGCATTCTGTTCACCGTTTAAGAAAGAATATACGTTGGATTTAAGATTATTCCCTCGTTTTCAAGATGCTTGTTTCACGTGATTGACGATAAAGTGGCTGACTCAAGTATTTCACTACTTACCGCAGAATAGTTTTAAGCATATTGTAGCATCTTTACTACAATTAGTTTATTTACAATAAATGGATTAAACATAAATTACAATTAAACTTAAACGGTGGAACTAATCACAATAACGTATTATAATTAGGACAACTAGATAGTTAATTTGCAACTCTCGTTACCACGGATTCAACGCTCTCTCTTACACGGACCACGCTCTCACGACAACGCTGGCAACACTCTCTTGACAACGCAGTTCGCACTCTCTGACTTCTCGATTTACACTCTTTGACTTCTCAACCAACACTGACTCTTAATTCGTCTTTCTCCCTTAGCATCTCTTTGTCCTTTGTGTTAGCCCCACCACGCACGTGTTCCGCAGCCGCTCGTGGCCAGGGTCACGCAGGCCTTTTCCGCGAAACTATTCGATCGAAGGACGATACATTGTTGGGCCTGTCGACATCGGCTTTCTCGCGACATTGTTTATAATTCGCCAGATATGTCTCAGGCCTTTCGTCCACGATACTACAATATATTACGAGAATTGATGGATTAATCTAAAGATACGACTAAATTATGTGGAACCACGTTCACATAGAATGGAAGAAAAGAAAAATTCGATATTTACTGGTGTCTACAATTACCAAAACAGCATCGTTAAGGATAAAATACAGATATCCGTCACAAGTAGTAAAGCTAATGGTTGAAGTAGTTTGTACCGCTTCAAGGCGGCTGCATGTGTCTGACTTATGCTATACATTTCTACTGTACAGTTATCTATTGTCACCGGCTACGTGGAAACACATTTAGCCCGTTCTCTATTATCTCTGCACAGCACCAAGTTTCCATTATTTATGCGTTTTACTACCGGCAAAGTTTACAGTCGATGCAGTTAACAGTTGTTGTAGTTTGCGCCCGCGGCTGACTTATCCCGTACCATTCTACCGGCGCCTTCTCTGATTATATCTATGATCGCGAAGGCGAAAATGTATCAGAAACTATTTGTTTCGTCCTCGTAGAAATTCTTACGCAAAACAATCTCGATGAGTGCCGATTCAGTTCGTGCCATTTAATTACAATAGACGCTTTATCAAAATTTGTATTAAACGAGAGATCGATCGATCGAAGGGAAAGCAAGCTGATTTTCGTATTATCCGATTTCTAAAGTTTCTACAGTTTTACTGCTCGATGCCTAATAATAAATCGAAGTACTTTATACTTAAGCTAAACTGCAACGGCGTAGCTGCCGTTTTCATTTCGTTCGGGGCGTGAAACAAACCGCGTATGATCTACGCGAGCAACAGGTTACCATAGAATTTTTCCAGAAAGTCTACAATCTCTACAAATCTCTCTACTCTGACAATGTTGATTTCGAGTTTCTCGGCAAATAACAAGGATTAAAAATCCCCGCATCTTTTCATATTATATCGCGCGTTTCGACCTATCTCGTTTTTCGCTTTCAGCGTCGTCGATAACGATAATCAGAAAGAGAATACGAAAAAACCACGTAATCGGATTACCGATAACGAATACAGGCTTCACAATAGGGATACGATAAGGAAAGTTCCGAAAGAAGGTTTAACGTTACTTCATAAAGCGGTGAGTGTTTCTCCACTATTCAGTTAAAGGCATAAAAGCCAAGAGAAAAGGGGCGTGGCTGAATACCTCCGTAAATGAAGGATTATTCTTCCTGCTTGATAAACCAGCGAGGGCCCCGCAATGAAACTCGGTCGCGTTTATTAAAACAAAGTTAAGTCCCGTAAGCATAGACGGGCTAAGAGAATCGAAAACAAGCGGACAGTAAATTTGCGTTATCTCCTCATCTCCTTGAAAATCCCCTTTCCCATCCCGGGGACGGATTTCCCGTTAGTTTGCCGAGGAGAACGCGGATAGGAAATTACGTCTGTAATATTACCTGTTACAGACTATTGGCTCTTATTCCGGTCTGAACGATAACTTTGTACGGCCTCAAATGCCATTCGCCGCAAGAAATATGGAAGGTCTTTCGGGAATAAAGCACCTTCAGCATTTTCGGTCTCCACTGACGCAACAGTGGCTCTCAAACTATTCTCAAACTTTCATTTGTAAATATTCCAAGAAATATTGTATAAAAAATGTGTCGAAGAGAAAATTGTTTGAAATGAAATTATTAAGGATAAGATACTTTATTTTATCTTTCCTTAATTTGTGGTTTGTTAACCCCTTCTTTGACAAATTGAAATCGTTGACGACCCTCGAATTTCTTTAAAAAGAATTTTACGCCATTAAGTCAATGAAGAATTGTATAACATGATAAAGGCTTTGGAAAGTATTTTAGAATTTTTTCAAACTTTTTTGAAGTCTAAGACAATTGAATACTTAAGCTTGGGTCGTAAACGAATCAGTTTATCTACGGATTATGTAAATGTATATCTATTTGCCTACGGAGTTAACGAAGAATATCGTAGCGGAATTTCTTAAATCTCTTTATACTGATACATTTTCAATTTCAAAATATAAGATACTTCTATCTATACAATTTTTCTATTTTCGGTCATTTCTAAGATACGTAAATGAAATAAGACTACTCGCAATCTCGAATACAGTTTACATTCTTCCAATTTGGATGATAACCGATAAAAAGATTCGTACGTAAGAGATGTGCTAGCAAATACATTTTACCAAAATTCTTGCTATAATTCTTTATTGATCTTTTCCTCTTCGAAATTGTCGTTCAAGAGAAAATTACAAGCACGTTGAATTACTTGTTACAGCAGCTTTATTAGTTATCGAAGCTCGAAGTAAATGAAGTAAACCGAGGGAAAAAAGAAAACGGAAAGAGCCGTTGGTGTAATCTAATTTGCTGATGCGACAAGAAGAAGAGTCTAAATTGGTGGGAATGGGGTAAAAAGCGGCATCGATCGATCCACGCGGGAAAATTGGAAATACCTTGGTCCAATCTCGAATCAAACTGTTCTGCGGTGAATCAAGATAAGGAGGATCTCTCCTTACTCCACTCGGAAATGTCGACGTTTAAGATCGTTCGAAAGGATCTCTTAAAATTTCTCAGAGTGTCACCGCGAATTCATCGATTGTACTGCACAGTGAAGACACGGATCATCCACGTTCCCTTTTTCAATCTGCTACATTTTTACGAGTTCTTTTACGGATAAATAAGCTTTCGGAGATATTCGATAGAAAATCTTAAATTAATTTAGGAAACTTACGAATACTTGCGAGATAAGAGAAAGAAGATTTGGAGTTTTGCGCTTCTTAATTCGACCATTACGAAATGGATAAAATTCCATAGTTTTTTTTTTCTTTTTTTCTACACCTCCAAAGCAAACTTTCTTTTGACGAGGAGAAAAGAAAAAACGGATTCCAACCAAGGATTCGTATTTCAGTATTTCACAATGGTAAGGAAAAAACCGAGACGAAAGTACTGAGGGAAAATACGAGGATATGTTGGAGGATTTTCTTTATGCTTGTACGTCTGATAGAAGGATACAAGACAGCGTGTGGATCGAAAAGATCCAAGATATATATAGCGTATGGTATATTAATATTTAATAATCGGAAAGGAGAAAAGCTCAGCGGGATACATATCGCACCGCATGCATATTGAACGTATAAAGACGCGAACTATAGAAGAGGAGAAGAGATGTACAAATGGCAGAAATGTGATAGCAAAGTTGAAAATATGAACCTTTTACTTTCGTGGCATACCTAGATCGAAATATACGTGCTTGAATAACTCACACGTTCTGTCTCCGAGAAGAATACAATTTTGTACTTGTACACATACCACAATGAAAAATCTTGCTTATTAAATAAAAATGGTAACGAGAAGAATATTTACATATACAGTACCTCGGAAAAGTTAGGTAAAGAAAAACTTAAAGAAAAAAGCACAGACAATTATTAATAGAAATTGGTATACAACATAAACGTATAATTAGTAATCACACTACAATACATATTCGTATCGTGGCTTTTTAATATAACGAATAATTGACTGTGAATAATTGACAAAATACTTTGACGATATTTACCAAGTTTATGTTTGCAACGAGTATCTCGCAACTTCCCTATACATTTTCAATCTCATTTCAAATTGTATCAATACAATCATGATATTCGTATACAGAACTAATGAAATTTCAAAAGGTTTTATACAACGCATAATGATATATTCGTCACAAGTTTCTACAAGTTTCAAATGTAAAGCGATACGAGTCATAATATTTTTCTCAACTTTGTCGTGATCGCTAATTGATTCATTGAAAATATAATTATTTAAACCAATGGGATCGAAAAGGTTCAGAATTCAAAATTATCTTTCCATTAACATTTTTCACCCTTTTCCTTCTGTCGATGCAATTAATTACTACATTTTATATTTATGAAATTATCAACGATATCCATTGCCCGTCAATTGTCAAGTTGTCATTGAGTACGATAACAATTAAGATAATTAATTGCCGTTCCGTTATTCATGCAATTTTCCAGTTCCTTCTCTCCTCTGTTTCCACTTTGTTCAATCAATGTGCGAGAACTCTCAGAGGGAATCGATATATTCATCCTGTTTCAGTTCTTCAATGCGAAAAATGAATTAACTCGTTATTTGAATCTTGTCGATTCGTATCGGCATATTAAACAAAATCGTCCTTTATTTTCTTTTTAACTAATATCCGGGAACTTGTTTATTTTCGACAAGATCTATTTTAATAAATCAGAATGCAATGATTGTACTCTTCAAAATCATTGCAATTATGCATAATAGCATAATAATAGCTACATATAGATAAAAGAAAATTTTCGAAATTCCTACGAAGGCATATCGTTCCAGTTCTTACCTCGCAGCAACACTCACATTTTCTGTCGGATCATTGGATTTTCATTAAAATCCAACTCGAATCGTAGCTATGCATTACGACGCAGAAACCACTATACTCATCATTCTCGAAGAAATTCCTTGAGTTACACGTTACAATCCGGCTCGAAAGTGGCACTGTAAAATGGTAAACATCCTGAACAATTCACCAGGCGTTGTTCCAGAATTGGAAACCAGAAATCCTCTGTTTACGCTCCGAGATTCTCGGGTCTGTGAATTTCCCGCCGTGTAGCCCCACCCCGATCGCCCTACTATCGTCCCTTTCGGATAAGAATTCTAATATCACGTCGCCCACCCGAGACTTCTCGCTCAGTCTTGTTTTTGCGTTCGACTTTGGTGCCTCGTCGTATAATTCTTCCATATCTTTTTTTTAAATATTTCATTCAGTGAATTTATTTCGTTTCATTAATTAAAACGCAATATGGTATAATTAGTGTATCATTAATATATTAGTGTACCAGTGTATATGTTACGTCTTCGTACAATCAACGACACGGTGAGTTTTACTTTATATTTTTTGTAAATATCTGTTTCACGAGAAAATATTGTCTTGTATATTAAACGAATTTCAAATTTAAAGAGACATTCGTTTAAATAAATTAAAACATATTTCTCTATTGATTAATATGTAAAAATAATATTGAACATTGCGATCGATTAGGTATATTTCTTATACAGAATTATTAATATCCTTAATATATATTAGTGTGACGTTTAAAATTACGTAATTTTCATAAACAGAATTAAGTAACTTAATAAGGCGGCATGTGAGAATTTTGCAATTGGAAATACGCGGAAGATCGTGAGCCTTTTTGCAATTCCGGCAACTAATAAAATATACTACTACTGTTAATATTCTTAGTAAAATTATTAATAGCATGAATATTGTTTTGTACCATAAATAAGTTCCAAATTTCATAGGAAATTTATTCAAGTGATCAATGATTAATACATACGTAAAATGAAAATTAAAAATTTCTTCATATTCCAAATTGATCGTATCTTATCCTAATATTAAATTACTAATATTTATTGCGATTATTGACAGTTTCACGTAATAACAGAATTCTTGATATGGAAATATATAATGTCAAGTATCGCTATACAAATTTATAACATCTGATATTACTTGTTGCGTTCGAACGTTACACACGCGATCTAAACACGTTTTCGCGTGATTCCCTCCTGACCGAATCTCTGTTTATCTATCGAACGAGACCCCAACGACATTGCACGCACGCGAACAATACAAAACACAAAACAAATTCAATCAGTAGATGACATAAGGAAAGCGAATAGACTGGACATAAACGTTATCGTAAATTCATCAAACCTCGAACAGCAACGAGAAGAAAAGCCGGAGAAAGCGAGGCTAGTCTGCGTCTGGCAGTCTCACAATCAATCTCCAACCCCTGTCTCACCCTCTGCAATCCTTTTTCCTGATCCCAAAAGCTCGAGGAGTTCGCGAGTGGACAATGAATACACTGCTTTCGTCCAGAACACGAGTGGGTTTGGAAAAAAAAGAGAGGAAGGGAGTGTATAAAAAGGGGAGAGGGGTTGGTTGAAAATAAAAGGAAAATCGAAGTGGCTGGGTTTCGTGTTGCCATTCTTTGACACGAAATCATTGACAGGTCTCGCGCCGAATCGACACAACTTTTCCATCGGTCAAACAAGCCAATGTTTACCGGGAACAACAAAGGAAAGGCCGATATACGGAGGGATGTATGTAAGTAGTTTCGAGACGTCTAGCTACATTTACACTGGGAACACAGTGTCTCCTTAACTACCATCGCCTCGTATAATCGACGTTCAACCCCTCTTCCTTCATCTTGTTCAACCTGCTCTCGTAGAAAGCTTGGCAACCTAAATGAGATGCCGCCCGATCCCGGTTTCACTCGGAGCACTTTCACCATCCTCCCGGCTTGTGCCAACGAATAGATTCTCGTATGCATTCTCAGAAGGATACGTCGAGGCATTGGAACGAGAGGCAGGCGGAGATAATGAGTACAGGGTAATTTATATGAGCATTGATTTCAAATGGAGCGCGTGGAGAGAACTGAATGGTATTGTAGAAGACAGTGATATTTAGGCTACTGAATTGGGTGAATGTTGTTTCTGATATCGAATGAATTCGATTTTTTAATGTAATACTGCTAATACTGATCTGATTTCGACTAGGACCAAAGATGAAAAGTAAAAAATTATTTGTTTTCGTCATTCTCTATTTTCGTTGATTGTAAACTAACGAAATTTGTTTCCTATAAAAGAAAACTTGTAGAATTGATATTTGTGTGAAGTATTACATTTCGTGCAATTTTTCCTAGAATATTTTATGATAATTAGATTTTTGAAAGATACATAGAAATATAATAATTATAATAGTAGCTAGTTATTAGATCTTATCCTGTGGATGCTCCGTATCTTTAAAACATATTTTGCGCAGTGAATAAAACGTCAGAAAGTGAATCTATCCGATTAAAATTCGAATTCGAGTTGAAGAATGAAACTGCGATAAAACATACGAATTATTCTTCCCAACTTTCATTTGTCAAGTCTTGGACGAAATATTGTAAACACGCGCTTATAACTGTATCAGAGATGGATGGAGTATATGAAGCTTTTCTCTTACGGACGAAGTTCATTAACGATACTTTCGAATTGCCAGTCTTTTCTTCTTGTTCCGAGTTAAAGGAGTGAAACTCGTACTGCGATTTTAATGAGATTTACCCCATCTTACCAGCGTCGAAACTAAAATCTTTAACCTTCTACATCTTTCCTTCTCTGTTAGTCAAGAAAAAGCAAAAGAGGGCTGCCAGCTAATTCGTTTAACACAGAAATTTTTGTACTTTTAATTTCCATGAAACTTACCCAATCTGACGTATAAAAAGATTATGATATTCTCAGACGTAACTTACAAAAACAGAAGTGTAATTATACAGTCATTTCAAAGTCTTGGAAATTACTGACACAAACCGTAGATTTTTCATTAAATGTTCATAACTTCACTGTAAAATGTGATACTGTAGCTATATGGGTACCTACAAAGATATACATGTACATGTATAGGTAATCACGTAATCCAAAGAAAAACTAGAATCGATAATAATAACATCTCTAAAGCATCAAGAGAAACGCTTCTTACTAATGACTTGAAAAGATATGAAAATTTCAGATTAGAAACAGGCATACAGATAAAACAGGCTATAGTTATTACTGTAAAGATAAAAGCAACGGATACGCCTTCTTTATCACGAATCTTCTGTGGCATTAAAACGGATTAACGTCGAAGTATGCAAAGCTGAATCTGTCTTTTACGTCAAAGGGCATCGTTTTTCCAGACAGAAAATTCTGTTCATTTACCATGGACAAGAAAAGAAAGTTACTACTTGTATAAATCGTCTTAATATAATTTAAACCTTAAAGGATTATGAAGATATTTAATATCATGAGGATTTAAATGGTATTACGTAAAAATTATTTTCAAACGAATTATAACAAATTGTATCACGCTTAATGATTTATGATGAGTAAAAGAAACATAAATCCTCGGGGAATTACTAAGACAAAATCTCTTTGAAAATATTCGAAGAAGTAAGACGATGATCTCTCGCAACATTTTGCAACATCTTTCTGTTGAAGAATTAATTTTTCCTACAAAGTTTTTTCTATCCAACTCTCTCGTTATTAATACGTGTCTTGTTCCAGATAGACCAGAGACATTTATCGTAGAATTTATAATTTCAAGAAATCAATATTCTGTATTAATCTCTAACAATATCCCATGGAAATCAGTGATTTAACTAAAAGCCTTGCTGCGATAATGAAGTCTTTCGTAATATTAAAAATTTCCATGCGTTTTCCTCTTATACATAGATACGCGGTATTAAAAATTGTTCAAAGCGAAAATCATTGAATACAGTGAACGGTAGATCTCGATTCTTCGCCGTTTCCATTCTCGGAAACTGGTTATTTAAAAAATCGAACGACAGATATTGGCGACGTGACATCTCGAATCCTTTTCTTTGAACGAAGTGAAACGTTATTAATGTCGTACTGAATTCGAGGCCACCTCGAAAGCATTTGCATAGACTGGAAATGGGGAACTCTCGTTTACGAGTACGGTCGCATCATACGCCGATATTAAAAAGTACCATCTCTTCAAAATTATTTCTAAATTATTGAAAATAACCGGGATACGAGCATATACGGCGACTCACGAAAGTAACTTGAACATTTATTATAGGAAATTTTTAGAAATGTATTATGTGTGTCATAAAAAACTTTTTGAAATTTACTTAGCGATACAATACAATGGTAGAGTAATTGACTATTTAATAATTTTGTGACTTTTTTTAAATGTACGTTTACAATAAGTATCTTTAACTTTTATGTATATTTTCGAATTTATTTCAAACCTTCTCAATGTGAGTGACCATGATGGTTATATCATGTGCAAAATATTTTATATAATATACATATTCAGAAAAAGTTTCTACAAGTGTTCAAATATTTTTGTGAGCCGCCGTATATGTATAATCCTGATCAAATATATGAAATTACGAGTTCTAGATTAAAAATAAATTTTATACTATATCTAGAAATAGGGAGAATCGAACGACTGAACTCGCGGAGCGTATTTAATATTTGAGTTATTGAAATTACACGGAATAGAGATCGCTTTGGGCTCGTTCTCTCGTATCTATTTCGCTGCAAAAGCAGGATTACGAGCAATGGGGAATATTATTTTCTCTATAATAATTATCAATCTATTCTGCACTGGCGCACTTTGTCGAGTCTATTAAAGGATATACAGGGTGCTTTGTTATTCAATACTTTTTAACACAAATGTCATGACCAATAAAAAAAACTTTGAATGTAATCGAATATTCAAAATTTCCAGGCTTTCCATATTTTCAGTTCTTGGTTTATTAAATTCCCAAATTTCTAGATATTCGTATTAAATTTTAAATATTATACTATTTCTTAAAAATTGAAATCTAGAATCTACAAAAGAACTACATTTCTTTATTCTCATAACTCTCAACTATGGTAAATTTAAAAATGAGGTACTTGTATATTCCATTTTTTACAATTCACCCTGTATATGTAGTTTACAGCATCGAGTTCCGATAAAAACTCGAGAATTAAAGCCACGCGTTTTTCCTCGTTTGCTTGTAATGAAGAACGGTGATATTTTTCTTGTTCCTATTTTTTCCCCTCTCCTGTTTGTTCGTTTTCTTTATCGTTCGCGTTTAATTAGAATCAAGGATCGAAAAAAATGCAGAGAATGTGAATTCTTACCGTGAAATATATATCGCCTGATATTTTAAACCCCGTTGCTCCCTCGAATTGCAGCGAAGATGGTGATTCAAGTTGACGTCTTAATAACACAATTTTCCCCTCGCTTGAAAATAAGCGGCGTAAAATCGTTCTCCGTCAACACGAGTGGCAGCCATTAAAATGTTTCTGCTGAAAGGATAGCGAATTAATAAAAGCAAAACATCGACAGTAAAATATAAAAACTGTCTTTCTTTTTCCTTACTCTTTCTCAAAGGAGGAAGTGTGAGCCAATCTACTCTAAAAGGTAACCTCTATAATGTTTGCAAAATAAATAAAGTTAAGTTGTAAGATTAGATTGTGACAAAAATTAACCTCTTACAGTTTTATTTTTTACAAACACTTTTAAAAACAACTTTAGTTTTATATTTAAGAATCTATCTTCAAACTATTTTTAACACGTCAGTATATCAATACTGATATGCATGATTTATCAACTTTAATTAAAGCAAATCTTCGATATACATACCTAACCGTATACGTTTTTGGTGACAGTTTCTCGAACGACATACTATGGTCATCACATATATGCTTCATACTTGTATTTACACTGTATTTACACGTACCATACTATATCCTTCCTATCACATTTCGATTAAATTATTATTTTCTCGCAAATTTTTATGAAAAGTAACATTTAATCTAAGGAAAATTTGATCAAATTATGGAAAGCAAACCGTGCTTGCCTTGCAGTCCGACGTAACTTTCCCGCGCTTTTAGCGTCACTTTAGCAAATTTAAGTCGGCTTTGTTCCTTTCGGGCATCTTCGGAAACTTTCGATTTCCGTAAGACGCTGCGGTAGCCATGTAATATCCAATCCGCGTAGTTCGTTCTGTCGATTGCAAAACTTGTGGTATTTTTCGGAAATGCGCATTAATTATGATTGAATTCTCTTAATTGATAAAGCATCAGAGTGTTTTACTGCATATACTAACTCCTTTTACTGTGTTTAAACGCGTATAAACCGTGGTTTAATATATAAAATAATATGTAATAGCAAATGTTGTGTTTCGTGTGTTATCACAAGAAGCATCTCTCGCTCCTACAATATTTCAACAAAATGACGATAACATAGCCAGTGGATCTTCACAATCTTCAGCTCCTAGTTTCTTCCAGGTACATACATTCATTTTCCTCGCTTAATTAGTTCCATTATACATACGTATATATGTGCATGTACTGTCCGAAAGAGGTTAGTTTGATAACCAAATTTTAAAAGACAAATATCTTCGAGCAATACGAGCATTTTTGTGACATTTCATTTACGTTATTTTGTCTCAAATTTATAAAGATCAGTTTGAAAAATTCTAACTGCTGACATTTAATGACTGCGACATTATTTTAGCATTCAGCTTTTAGCTGCTTTAGGATATGTTAATCTTTTTCGCTTCATCATTTCGATCAAACGTATGTGCCGCACATACATATAATTATCATATAGAAGAGGTTAGTTTGATGATTTAACTTCAAAAAAGTAGGTATCTTTAATGAAGAAAAGCATAAACAAAACAGATATTTCTATTACGTATTGTGTCATTCACGTTATTTTCTTTCAAATTTATAGAGCCCATCCTCAAAAATACAAACAAACATCCATTAAAAAGTTCTTTTATACAAACATTCGCGTTCATCCATATTATCTAAAAAAAAAACTAACTCCTTTCTAACTTTCCCAACCATCCAAGAGCAAGAAAGGATAATCCCAACGCTCTTTACTATGCATTACATTTAGTCTTCCACGCAAGTTTCATAATCCCTTGGTTTTTCCGTGGCGAATCAGAGGTCCGTAAATCAAAATTTTACGGGTGCGAGAATAAAGTGGTTGACTTTAAAAGGGAGGCCAGACTTTGTTGAACGTGACAGTATATACGTGTTCCCAAGTTTTGTCGAAAGCGACAAAGATCTCTGGAAGAGGGTGGTCTAGGACATGCGCGTGCTCGCGCCCTCTCCTCCCCGCAATGATTCGTAACTAAATGCAAATGCGTGTGGGCACTGCAGTAAATGCAAATGCAATGAGACGTAGTCGTCGCCATCTCGACTTTAAGCTGAGCTAATGCATTCAAGTGCAACGAAAGCAACGCGGTTCGTCGACCCCTCGGTCTTGGTAAGCTGCAACCTTCGTGCAAAGTCCCAACTACGTCACTCTATTTAATTACCACTGCTTCCGAGTGCCTCTGATAACGCGTTTAAGGGGCGTATTTTCTCCCGTGAAACTTTAGCAGAGATCACGGATACCTGTTACGATACGTCGATCGAAGGAGGATCTCCTTTTTTCTCCTTACTTCGAGCGGAAGAACTTTTACACGTGACCCATCGTTCCAGAAATTTCCAAGAGGAAACACGGCAACGTGATTACTCCTTGATAAATGGAATTAAGGAAGCAAAGGATTATTTAGTATGTTATTTTGGCAAACTTTTTATATGAAATTTTCGAACATCATGTTGAATTTCATTAGTCGTACGAATGCGTTAATTGCAGAAAATTTCGCGTGACAAAGAAAATATACGTTTATTTATGAAAGTTCGAGAGTATGATCGTGTTTTTGATAAATAATGTCGAAAAAGGAAGGTATTGCGCAAAATTGTAGGTGAAGAAAATCACAACTTTTTGTATTCTTTAATAGCCTCGCTGGAAAAATTTCGGAAATCATCGGTCAGAAAAAGCTTAATTTAGGTCATAAAAGCTTTTGCCTGTTAATAAGTTAATTAAATTCCTGAATACATGACTAACCAGAGCGAGTTAGAGATATCCATCGTTTGGGATAGAAAATATGGTCATAACTTAGTGTTTCAATCTGCATCGACCTAAACCACTTCAACTTATGCCGTCTCTGATAATCTCCACTTTAAGTTTGTAACTTTATAATCTACCTCCCTAAAATGATTATTGTAAGTCCATAAATTCCTCTTTAAAACAACATATTATATTATACCTTATTTAGAACTTTATATATTTCGTTTATATCGACGAAATCAAAATTCCATAAGAAAGGATTCCATAGGAAAAATCAAAATCTCTCGCTTTTTGGTTGGTTTATTTCAAATTCTCTCGGTTAATCGCTCGTCGGACGAATCAGTTCGAAAACTAACAGTCAACAATTTTCGACGTTGGTCAGAGGCGTACTATTTTGTACCTCTTTTTTCACCATTCTCTGCCATCCTATCGACGAGAGAGAAAAAAACCAAAGCGTGAACCAATAAATCGAAGTGTCCATAGAATACTGATGGTTATTAGCAAATTTAGTGCAAGCTAGATCCCGCCGCAATTCCCATGTTTAACGTGGACCGACACATTATTCGAGCGTAGGTAATTTGTCGACGTTTACACGCATGCAAATATACGCGGTACGTCCGTACGTACATAGCAGGCCGCCGCAGCATTTATCTGAAGTTCGATTATCTGACAGCGTTCCTGTAATAACTAACCTGGCTTGGATGGAATTTCCACTAATCGACCGTGACGGTAATGGAAATAAATGAATCCCCCCAACATTGCAACCTTTATTAGATTCGGGACGCGAGACTTTGCAACATGAACAGGATCCATAGTTTACATATTTTTCTTTTATATTATTCAGTTTGGTAGCTCGAACAACCTATTTTTAACTTTTCGTCTCAATATTGATTTTTATCAACCACTTAATGAGTTATTCTTAGTTTAGCCGATTATTTTAGTCGTTGACTTTTATTAGTATGATAGCTATCTTAGCTATCTTTTATTAGTATGATAGATATCTTATGTACATATTAAAATATCTAAATATTTTATACAAAATATATGGTACATCCATTCGCAATATAAGATTTTTTATTATAAAAATATTGATCACTTTCACGAATATACCGAGGAAAAATATATGCGTTGAAAGATTGAGAGGTTGGACTGAATCGATGAATGTATATTACGCTTCTTAAACTCTTATGCATATTAAAAATTTGAGATTTTTCAGTTGAACGTCTATACTGAATCTCTTGTTACTTTTGTTAGTAATTTGAAATTAATTGTACAGAGATACGAGTAATAATCTTCTTTACTTGCGCAGACTCGTGAAAGAGTTTTAAAATTCATAGAGTATTCGTGGAAAATATTCAAAATTCCGATAAACTTGGTAAGGAAACAGGTTTATGTTTCTTCGGCACTTTAATTATACCCGAAAGCATTGTCGATTCATCGTCGCGCAGCCGGAAATTATTATCGGCCCATCTAATTCGTAATATCATCGTATCCGGCTGGCGTCGCGTTTATTTCCATAACGCGCGTCGCGACGTCGACAATCGACGCCGCGCCTCTACGTTGCCCGTGTGCTGTGCTGCTGCGGCCTCTTTGCCGCGTATTTGCATACGCCGCGATACTCGAATGCATTAACTCTCGAGTTTAACGTCGAAGAGCCTCCGACGTCTCCAAACTGCTCTCTATTTGCATTTCCCAATGTCCGTGGTCGCGTTGCAACGACAAAACGAGCTGACGTAATGAGCATCCCTTCTTCCTTTCACGGTTATCACGAACGAACAAAATCGTCTGCCTTTCTTGGAAATTTCAATATTTTTTTATTTTGCGAATTAATGAAAATTTTCGTATGTATTTAATTTCTTCATTTCTCTTAAATTATATATATAAACGCGGACTTTAATATGGAAATATTCGTTGAAATTCTACTGTTCTGCTGATTTTCCTTTAATATTTTCGAGATTTAAAGATTGCCCGATTTAAACTTCTTAGGTGATCCATTAGTGGTTTAAAAGTTGCAGGATAACGAAAGACTAAAGGCTAAGATAGATTAATAAAGGAAATGAATAGATCGACGTTTTTACGTTAAAGGAACTGCAAGATTTTATGAATGTTTCAATGTGGTTTAGTTAGTGGCAAATTGAGTCTGACTCGCAGACACTTGATATTTTGTGAAAGTTAGGATAAGTTCGTTAAGTTGGAGAGTTGATCTAGTTGAAGCTCAGGTGCTTGAAACCCTGAAGTGCTTTGTCGAGTATGGTATTAACTATCAAAGTACGGCAATTTAATGAAATTTTCGCGGTACGATAAGGGGAAGTGAGAGATTTGAAAGATTCAATACGCTCTGAATCCAAACGCACTTCGTATTTCGGTATACACCCGCCCCTCCATTTACGCGGAGTTTCGTTCGAAACGTGGATTCGTTTTACGCGAATAAAAATTGCGTAAATAAAGTCTGTCAGTACCGGAGAAAAATATGTACACATACGATGACTAGCGAAACGTAATGTACCTTTATTCTTATCTCATACAACACTGACGCGACTGACCACGTAAATTAAGATCGCGCGTAAAAACTACCTCGTAAATTGCGTTATAATCTACCGCGTAACACAAGTGCCGCGCAGATTGAGGGATCAGTGTAATTACACGTTGATAAATAAATAACAACGTCGAGTGTCGTATTATCGAGAAATAATTACGCATAGCTATGAGAGTAAAAAACATCACGCGATCTTATTCGATGGACAATGATTATTTTATTTATTCTAACTCTGTAATAAATCATTTTCTTCTGTATAATCTGCGGAATACGCTGTACCAATTTGGCGTCGTTTTATTGAGCCATCCTGTACAATAAAAGTCATTCATTCGCGTTTGATATTCCAGAATTTTAATAACTCTGAATGGAGAACGACTTTAAGCATCGTTGTAACAGTCGAATGAAAGGTTGGCGATGTTACAGAGAACGAAAAGGGATGACGAATAATGCGAAAGATGGTCGTATTAAGAGTGGAAAGGGTGGAAATGGAGTTCGTGGTACCGTTGCAACGTCACAAAGCGTCATTGTGCAACGTTTTCTTTCCCTTCGCCGAATGTAAATGCCACGGAACGGTATCTATAAATATTTGCTGGCGTTTCTCTTACTAATGAGAACCGCCGTGAAAGCTATCTGATTCAGAAGGTTTCCAAGGGAAATGAAGAATAGACGGGGGTGGTGAGGTACCGACAGATTTTTATCGCCACCATAACGCCCACGGAGAGAAGAACACGCCGTCCTCGCGATCATAATGTCATTTGCATGGCAAAATTGAAATGTTAAAATGCAAATGGACGCGCGCAAATCACCGACCGAAATGCAACACATTTTTCGACTCCGAGGTACCGTGCAGATCTCGCGAAACATTTTCGAGCCGTCGGTTATCCCCCGAGAGAGAATTAGAAGAAACTAAATATATTATGATTGCATTTCTAAGTAAGATGGAATTTTCTTACGGACAAAGACGGTAGTACGTTTCTTAATTAAGAAAGAAGCTTGTGATAGAGAACATTTTTCTTTCTTACGCAGAAAATCTTATAAATTTTTATGCGATTTGTCAGTCGTGTTCTCAATCATCGTGATTCTTATAAACAGAAACAACTGTGTCGTTCTACTGCTTCCTTTTAATTTGGCAAAGAGGATTGCGGTAAATATTTGCCAGCCAAATACCTATAACGTTATACTTATACAGCGGTATTATTCGCCTGCATAATGCACCGCCAACAATACATAAACTTACAAACAGTACATAAACTTGTAAAACACCCCCTATACAAACATATTTGAAATTGCTGCCTGTTCTTGCTACCCTATCGCGCGATCTCTGTCTTTAATCCCCCGACTTCTCTTTATTCTCCATTGTAATCTCCAATTGTCACTAAATTATACCAACAATTACCAAAGCGCTTTACACGAACCAACCATAGTTTCAATTCACCAACTCTCGTTAACAGTCTCCCTCCCAACGTTCAAAACCCGAGCGTAACTTCTCGCGCGATTGCTCTGCGAGTCACAAATGACTGCACGACAGCTAAAAACAGCGCAGACAGGCAAAGTCTAGGAAATCTCTGGTAGACTTCGCAGGAATCCCCGAATTAAGCGATCCCAACGTGACGGATACGTTGGAGATTATTTCACGAGGTCCAGGGGCTTACGAAGAAAAACGAAGCGCCTTCGAGAGGCATCGATCCGGTATGGCGGAACAGCGGAAACAACTCGTAACCCCGAGAACGTAATTTGCAATCAGATGTCGAAGCTCCAAGCACGGGGGGCGAAAACAAGGAAGCTCGATTGGCTGGGAGCCAGTGACGGATCCCGCGGTCTTCCCGAAGGGGTGGCGTTTTGTCACTCTTGTCAGTCCGTGGAACAGACACGAGCTCGTCTATCGTGGATGCTTAACACCCATCCGCCTGAAATTCTCTTCTTCTTCTTCTTCTTCTTTCTCTTTTCCCCTTTTTTCTCTTTCTCTTCCCCTTTCGGCTTTTTTCGCTTTTTCCTCCGAAAGAACGTTGGAGGATAAATCACAGCGGGGCACGCGATTTGCGGCCTCGCCTTTTCCCAAATGACTCGAGTAAATGCCGGTTTTTCCGAGAAATCCGGGTAATTCGGGAATCTCGTTTCGAAGCTAGGCCACCGACTCGCTTTTCTTCGGTTTTACGTAGCCACCACGGTGCACTGCCTCTTGCCGAGTCCTATCGATCGATAACGAGCTAGAGAATCTCTTCGTGTCGTTCGCATACATTTTTACCCAGCCAGTCCTCTCTCTGGGGAGGATTGCAACGGTAAAGGGTAAATTGCGAGTGATTCTATCCCCTTCCTTTTCCCATCCTACGAAATTGCCTGGCCATTTTTGGCAAAAAGCTTGTATCTAAATCGTATTTTGTCAGGGACTATCGTCGCGCAGTATACTAACGCGTTTATAAGCTCGCTATCTCGAAACGTTCCATAACGTGTCACGCGCGAAAATATACACGGAATTTTATCCTCGAGAATTGCTGAAAAAGAACGTCTACTTCCTCGAAAGGAGTAGATTAAAATTTTCAAACTGCAGCTTCACTCAGCCTTTAGCTGAGCTTAACAACCCTTTGACAGCTTAACGTGTAAAAATCTACCTTTCGCCAATAGAACGTACAAGTTGGCAGCCGAAAAACAGGTCCGAAGCAGAAACGCAACACGCGAGATATAAAACAGAAATTGCGATAAAGCGTAGTTGCGGTATAGTTGAAACGAGATACATTCGCGAGGTTAATTAGACGCGGGAAACGGCATAGGGTAGTACAGGGATTCGACAAAAACTACAACTTCCGCCGGATCTCGACTGTAATCGAGTGGCAGAAAATTAGGGAGTTCGTTTCTTTGGACCGGTTTGCCAGAGGATAGAAGGGAAAAGGGTAGCGTTTTTTCGAGCACTTTTAAGGCGGTTGTCCCGATTCTCTCCACAGTCACGTAACCACCGCGGCCAACAGGGAAGGGAATTTTTTTCGGCCGGATCCCCGTAATTCAAGGTAGTATCTCCGCAGTGAGGGAAACCGCGGCCCGTTCCTCTACGATTTTACACGCCCAAGCACGCATATATAAACTCCTTTCATGGCGCGACGGGCAACGGCAACAAGCCAGAGCCTCGTTTTCAACGCCAACATTTGAGACTTAAACGTACATATACTTTTATTTATCACGGGGCCGTGGCAAGCGTGTCCCTCGAGAACCGCGAAATGAACGTCACTTAATTTACGCGCTGTCTGACGTTTTCATACATGCTCAACCACCGCTCAACTGTCCCAGTTCGTCGAGCTTCCTCTGAAAGCGGCTTAGCTTCGCGTTTAAAACGCCACCCTTCTGCTCACCTAGTCTTTCCCGAGCCTTTGAACAGGTTTTCGATAGAACGGTGAATTCCTTGTGAAATTCGTGTTTTTTGAATTTGATGGAAAAGCGAAAGAGAGGTAGAGAGACCGTGAGAGAGAGAGAGGAAGAGTGGTACGAGCGAACTCACAGGTTTTGAAAACCGGAGGTGCATTGAAGTCTGACGCATCGCCATTAATCACCGGTTGTTTTGCCGAGGCCGTCTTAACGCGCTATCAGGAACTCTAAAATGGCGTGGCGTTATGACGTCGAATTTTGTGCAAAGCACCGGGAAAGCAGGATATTAAGGCGCTTAACTGCGCGAGAGAAAAGGCGCGGAAGTTGGCTTCGTGTTATTAAGAGAAAAAGTTTACACGCTGGTGAAATATTGTTTGCGTTTGGGAAACGAAAAGAAACGTGTAGGCGGAATGGGAAAAATTTCGATAACCGAATCCGTGGAATCCTTAGGTATCTTGGACATTTGTTTCTCTTTCAAGATCCTTCGTTGTCCGACTATTTTATACTTAAGTTACTTTCAAACGCTGCCTGATTAATTTCCATTTGTAACATCGTAAGAGACGTTTAGTAGGAAAGTTTCAGAGCGTGATTTTCTATTCAATTTCATCGGGATCTTGGTAAATCTGAATTATCTTGAATTTTTTACCCCGTAATCCAGGAGAGCAGCGTTTCTACCTACCTTCGTCAAATCTCGCTCGTAACCCAAGGATACAGAAATGAATAAACAAGCAATGTCTGGCAAAGTTTTGACACTCTTAGATTCGCGAGACGCTGCCACGTGTCACTTACCACCGGGACCAGGCAGCGTGCATCCACTTCCGCCATGGAAACGGATGACTTTCGGGATTCAAAAGCGGAGTATTTCTAGCGCTGTAACTTCGTGCCAACACTTTGTACACAAGGTACATAAACTCGGCTTGAATTACGAATGGCAAACTCCTCTGGAACGTATTTCTGTGAATGTACACCAAACAGCTCGGAAGTTATCCACGGGTTTTGCGATTCATATTCCTGTAATTCAATGGATCCCCCGGAATTTAAGCGACATCGCGAGATGCCGTTCCCCAGGAACCGCTGAAATTAAGTCCAAATTGCAGTGCTAATTCGTTTTACGACAAAACAATTTTCGTTCTACGTTACTCGTGCATATAGAAATGTATAAATTCGATTTGACGTTCTACTTTTCATACAGAGAAGCGCTTACAGCAAAGACTTTAAGATCAAAAAGTCGGTCGCTCGACGAACCTGGCCGAGCGAAGAATTCAACAGATTTCCAACGAATTTAATTTCATTTTTACTCTTGTTTCTGTAACAATGGGCTATTAACAAAATTTAAAAAGAACTTTCTTCCAATCCATTATCCGATATACTTTTTCCAAAATCACGCACACCCTAAACAGCGCCATAAGTCCTCTCGAGTCAACCATCGCGACGTAAAATATTTCCATTTACTGACATAAAACATCTCTCGTATCGTTACACGATCAAGTCCTCGGAGTAGCAGCATCCTCAATCCCAACAACGACACCGTCTAAATCTCCGTTTCCGGCGAGTTTTGCAGTCGTGGCCGCAAGTCCCTCGAGAAAAACGCAACTTTGGCCGTCCTTCTTTTTTTTTTTTCCTTATTCTCCAGCCTGTACTATAAGTCGCATTTTTATTCGTCCCCCGACGTATCCAGTCGACCTGACAACCGCTATATATTTCCCCGCGAAGTTTTAATATCCTGCGGCGGAGACGACCAGACGTCTGCCATGGATCTCGCGACAGGATCTCGGATGCAACTTTTAAATCGGCCTCGCTAGAATTGCCGTAGAATCCCAGGGCAATTCCGGGGCCGATCGAGAGGCCGATGCTCCACGAGACGTGTGCAACCGATCCCCTAAGGGGTTGCTTGCACGCGTACCTCGTACCTCGTTCACCGCCACTTTCCAGTCTGATTTCCTCGGTGAATTTGCTTTTTCTATTAAAGGAACGTTAAGGGTGAAAGGGGAACCATGAAATTGAGCCTCAACCTCTATCTCCTCTGTAAGATCGATCAAGCGACGAGTGGCACGCGTCACCGCTCAAAGGGGGATTACGGATTCTTAATTCGAATCGATCTCTTTCGTTTTCACGCTGTTAATGATATGGCCTAAGTGTTTGATCGTGGCTTACGTGAGATTGCTTGCTTGTATTTGACGATTACACTCGTACATTTCGGATTTGTTTGATGCTTCTTGTTCTTATCGGCCAAATCTCTGAATAAATAATAGATGGCCTTTGGTGCTGTTGATGTGATTTTAATTGAGAGACGCGATGGAGATACGGTATTTACGTAATTTTTAGTAAAGATAAATGTAGAGAATAATATAGGATAAATTATAAGATATAGCGTTAGTTAGTTTGGTAACGGTATGATTTATTTCAATATCGTTGACGCCAACACAAAATCAAGTACGATGCTCCGTCAGTCTATATGCACGCAGTCATCATTCGTCGCTAACTCGTCTCGTCACAATGACTCTCTTCCACGCCGACTACGCTCCTTGACAACGCTGACGACACTCCTCGACAACGCTGGCAACACACTAAAAGCCCGACAACTCCGGCAACGCTAAAGTTCGCTGGCAACACTAAAGCTCCTCGACTCACTAACGGCTACCTTTTATACCCTGGTTCTGGTATACCTGGCCTGCACATGGTCCCATGGTCAAGTAGACCTTCTTAATTACTCATGGTTTTCCCCCGATACTACAATAATATATATAATATCTGTATTCGTTTAATGAATTTTATTTGGAGAATATTATGATGATTAATTTTGTATTTCTAATACTTTATAAATATATACGTATAATAATTTGTCTTAATATCTACACGGTACATTTGATTATATACAGATATATTACAAGTCTAGTAGCTCTAACGATAAAGGAAATAATAATCCTCCAATAGAAAAACAATTTCACGAAATAACTTCGCGAGGCCACGCTTCCATTTAAGAAGCAAAAAAGAAACGAAAAAAGGTTAAGGGAAAGAAACGAAAGAATCATTTCGCTCCAATAATTTGCAATCCTTAATGGGTTTCGGATGGCTCGCCGGCTTTGCATGCTTTCTCTCGGCTTTTTTCAAGATACACAATATGAACAACGTGTACGAAGCAGGTAATATCATCTTCCAAATGAAAATATCGACACGTTTTATCCCCTTTCGTTAAAACCTGCTATTTACTATTTTTTCGTTGGTCAAGATGTGTTAGAATATTTATAGTTTCCCATGTTCTTTGCTTTTTAACCAAAGAAAAAAAATAAACTCTTTTTCTTCGGACAGCTAAAAGCGCCTTTGAAGTTTTCTTCAATTTGACAATCGCAGATAAGATATTTTAATCAAGGAGAGTAGGAGATTCCTTAAGACTCGTTCAGAATAGTCAAATTACTTAAATCCAAGCTGTTTGAGTTCGAGCGACTTGATTTCAAGAAGATACTTAATATTCATATAACATTTCTTAAAGAGTAATTAATTATAATATTAATAAAACATCTGATAGAAGCATTATACTTTACGAAACGTGACTGAATATAAAATTTCAAAATGCTTGAGTTGCGACAAACTCGTTGTAATTCGCAACTTGTGACTTGTAAAATTTCGCTAATAACTCGTTAATTGGTAATAATTGTGCAAGATGGTCCACCTATCCATCCGTATCACGAACACCGCGATAACGGATCTCAAATATAAATTACCCTCCTTTGTGGTATAATAAAGAATTTATATATAGATTCCTCTTTCGAGGCATCACCGTGCGAACCGATAAGCTGAAAATTGCAGTTGCCCATGGAAAACTCGTGGAGTATACATTAACCTTTATTGATCACATCTCCGGCTGAAGACTGCGATATAATACAGGTGCATGCTCGTACTATTATAGATATGTATGTATGTGTGAGTACATAAACGCGCATACCATAGGAGGAAATTTCGAATAAACGTGTTGTCGTAAATATCCTTCGATGTGCTAGCCGATGTTGCGAATTGATACACAAATTGCAGATGCAAAGCGATGAAAAAGGAGAAAAGAGAAATAACTGACGTACCCCAAGAATATTTATCGCGTTGTCTAGTGAGAATTATGTTTAGCACGTTAAACCATAGGCGGTAAATAACGTTAAGATACGTAAAATAATTAGATTAATCGAGAAATTTTGATGCTTTCGTTCTTTGGAAAAGAAAATATCATTTGAAGATTACAGAAGAGGAACATCATTAGCAAGTACGTTTCTGTTAATTTTCTGATTTTAATACCATGTTACAAATTAAAGAATGGTATTTTAACGTTTAATACTTTGCGTTAATAGTGTTGTTGACAAAAAGTGAACTTCACATTCAAGTTTTTGGTGAAAAACCAGTCTATAAGAATTCTCATGTACACAAAGAGCTACGTAATACACGGTAAAATTATTCAAAAATACTTTATCCCGCGATAACGGAGAGTCGTTATCAGTTCCTCGCACGTATCTAATACATAACACAAACCACGTAACGAAACCATTGTAGAACTTGTTCAACATTCTAGTCACGATAGCCAAGCTAAGAGAAGAATTCTTAAAAATTGCCAAATAAATATAAAGAATCCCTTTAAGATGTAGAACGGGTCGGTCTGGTTGTTCACGATGACCTTTTTTTTTTTACCTTCATCTCCTTCCGATACGTTTGTGCACGTATTACTCTGGCGAGATGCGTTTCGAAATTCCTTGCAGGATCAGCAATTTCCATAAAATTATTACACAGCGTGCACACCGCCGAAATTTGCATAGCGTGACCGTGTCGCGGCCGTGCGAATAAAAAAGACTCGCTGCGTTTCGCTCTAATCGGGTTTCCGTGTCCTACCGTCTGTTCGCGCGATTCAACGTAGTCCACAGTAGAATATTTACAGATTTTCCAAGGGAAACCACATCAAGCGTAATGTTTTCGCGATTTTTCTATACTACCGTCTTTGATTCCCTTCGAAGCTATCAAACGAATTCGCGATATAGCCTTTTTACGAATAGAAGTCTCATAGGTAGACAGCCTTTTAACTTCAAACGATTTCCGCTCAACTCGATAGTCAGGTTTATTCGAGACCTTGCGAATGTAGATTTTATCGAAGTTGAATTAAGCGAGTAAATAGGAGGATCTATTTATTAGAATGTTTCTTTTAGAACATGTGATGTGTTCTTTTTTTCAGGATTATGAGAAAGTAAAATTGATGAGCGAGTCAGGTCAGTTTTAAAGGAAATATCGAATATGTACTTGATAATAAATAATGGAAAAAACTTTTGAACTGAAATTTTGTTTCTCATAAAACTGTTTATTTTTAAAACAATAAAAGATGGATTTTTCGAGATAATAAAAAGAGCGTAGATAGATTTTGTTAAAAATTTAATAAATCTTCTGTGTATCTTAAATTATTATTACAATAAAAACAATATTATTATTCGTTGTCATACTGACATACAATAATAAGTCTATAATACTATTACAGATTATGATAGTACAGGGAAACGCCTATTAATTCGTTAACAATTCCATGAAAACACTCAAATACTATAACTTTCTATATATTTACAATTTTTCTGTTTCTTTTTTACATTGGATAATTTCATTGGAATACATATTTATAATATAGGATCAAACCGTATTACAACTAGTAAATTAAGTACGTACTTTGCATTTCCATAGTTTATAGTACGATGAGAAGAAATTACTGCAAGTGTTCTTAAAGAATTATATACAGAACATGAAAAACACGGAAAAAATGTTAAAGTGTCAAAACAGCAAAAGGAATTAAAATTATACTAATATATAATTATACTGTATCGAATAAAGATCAATGACGATAATTAGTCAATATCGCAAACACTAGTTTTACATTCTCTACAAAATCTCAGTTTTTATACGGATCACGATCGTTTCCGAAACTTGCCATAAATTTAATTGTAAATGTGTTCGGAAGCGTACCAAGCGTAGCAAACCGACTAGTTTTCACTTTTATATCTACGATTAACATTGGCGTAACGTGTTAAAAATGTCTTTTCCCTTCACAAATTTCTTACGTTTAATTCGTCCTCAGCTGGTAATCTCCATTTTGCGTGATATACCGCACCCATGGTAATGCCTGATATCCGCTCTTTTCTATAATTTTCAGATAGCGCACTTGAATTCCAGAAGTAGTGAAATACGGAATTTCAAATTTTACTTGAATTGGTGGCTTCCCTTCCACGTCTTCCCCAATGACAGATGGTAGACCAAAGTGTGCCCTCATCAGATATTCTTTACCACCAGGAAATGACTTAATGAACCAAGTTATTGCACTCTGCTCTGGTGAATATTTAACACTACCGACGGTAGTCCTAAATTTGGGCGAGTCTGCATCGTTGGGTACTGGGATTACTATTTCTACATTGTTGGCCGTAGAACGTCTCTTAAATTGCGATCTCGCTTTTATCATGTATTCTACCCTGCTGTGGGCATGCCTCTCAATGACAGATTCGATCCATATCAGAGGTTTTACGTGTGTATTCAGTCTGTAAGACATTAATTCAAACTCTCCATCGGGAGGAATGAATGAAATTGTTCTGTCGTTCTCGAATCTAGACAATCTGACACACTGATGGAATTTCACATCTTCCAATTCCACAGATTTGGACTTCCCACGGCCTGTAGATTCGAATAATACTTTGTCGTTAAGACCGAGTCTTAATTCTGGCATTCCAGACAAATAAACTCTCATCTTTATTGCACCCACAATTTCAGAACTTAAAACATTTCCATTAGCATTTGCAAGAAGATTCACAGACTCTATCACGTCTAGAAACACTTCATTTTTACGGTATTTTATACCTTCTGATCTCCAGGATACAGCATTAGTCACAGCCATGGGAATGCGCGGTTGAATTTCAAGTTTATGTCCTTCCTGCGTAATGTACTCTTGTAATATCTTACTATCGGTAGTTTGCGGATACCCAAAATCTATTAATTCATCTAGAAGCTCGTAAATGACTACAAAATTATCTCGTATGCTTTCTTCTTCCAATTCCTTGAAATATTCTTGCATCACTTGCACCAGTTTATGCAAGAATACAAATACTAAGGAAATGTTTGCATTCTTCTTTGTAGTGGATACGATATACAAATTATTGTACTTTATATATGCATATGTGCATTCTGTGGTTTGTATGATCGGAGTAAGATTGCCCTCCTCCTCGCGTTCCATTACGAGAGGCATGAACTTTTCTATAACACCCGTTTCTATGTCTCCACGATAATTTCGTGAAATCAAAACCTTCCCCTTCACGTCTAAAATATATATCGCAGACGTCGACATCTTGAAAATTTGTTATACTGCAACTAAAAAAAACCTAACCGTTATCCTAATATGCCAATCTTTACTAAAAATGTGAAATTGCGAAGAGGAAGAAAAAGGAATGACAAATGCGAACGTTCGATAAACCGAGTATGGAAAATACGTGATTGAGGTTATGTTATCAAACAAAAGTACATTAATTAAAGGAAAAGTTCAATGCAAAATTTACAATACGATGCACAAAATTTATACCAAAATCGTAATGTAAAGAACTACTAGAAGAACGGATGAGAAATGTATCCATGGAAAGTTTTAATTTGACATCTATGGTACGTCAAAAACACTGGATATGAATTTCAGGGAAAAATTTGTCACATATATAAGTACTTACTACGTGTCCTTGCAATTCCTGAAGAAATGTTAACCTTTATATCATTTACATCGAAGATAATTTTTCTTATAAATGAATAACAGAAAAGATGTTATTGACAAAAAAGAGCTAGCCCCTCCCAGGTGCTTGAGTGCCACTGTGGCACTACCTGAAGTTGCTCGCTACGAATGTACGAGGTGCGAGCCGTAATCGAGGCGCATGCGTCGCTAACTTCTACTTCTATTACTGCTATCTTTACTCTCTTCCCTTGCTTTCATTTAAAAATTGTCCGATCGCTATCTTTCCAACTTTATTGGTTTTATTAGTTAAAAAAGTTAATTTGTAATACTCTCAGAAAGAAAGCGCCGATAATTACTGCTAAATTGACGAATTAAAAAATTCATGTCGACCTTAAATCAAATTGTTGATGCTTCTGCTCAGTTGCACATTATATTTCGTGGTTTAACATTTTTGCATAAAATTACAATAGAATTTTTCTAAGATAATGCCCGTTGGTTCATTATCATAGTTATTATAATTTTATTCTAAACATTCTATCTTATATTCGACTAAAAATATGTTGTCATAAACCTCATCATTCCTCATAGCCTATTTAGTAATTTTTATCTAAAAAGTTCCTCACAAATATGAAAACGGTATACCGCGATCATAAATTAATAGTTATAACTACGAGTTTCGTAAGAACACTTTAAATCTTGGATTATAAAAGTTACTAGTAAATTGATATTCTGTTTATGTATAACATTTCATTAAAATCATATTAATCCAATTATATGTACCTATTATTCTACAGAAAGAACAATTGGAAAATAGTTTTGTTGTACATACTGCGCAGCATATACTTATCAATATTTTCTGGAAACTAAATAAATAGCAACATAAAAATTTAAATACTATTATATCTCATAACAATACGAACATTTAATTATTAGACTCAAATAAACAAAAAAATGACATCATTTTTGTTCCATTTAAACAAAAATCACATTTGACAATAATATTTTTCACAAAACCTTACAAATTAACTTTTATTTTTGGTCCCTGATAACTGTAATCTTCTAATTCTTCAAATTTCATTAATTTTTTAAATTCAAGACGTAATTTACGAACATACAGCAAAGTAAAGGAGGTATAAGCTTGGCGCGATGTTTCAAGAAAAAATCTACCAGGTTCGCGAATTCCAACGTTACATAGGAGCACAATGGCCGTCGGTGTTACGTAATAAAAGTGTAGTGCACCGAAGTAGGCAATTGTTCGGCACAAAAGCGCATCGATGACCCCACGGTGCGGTGCGCTCTCTATAAAATATAAAAGGACGAGGGAGAGGTAACTGAACCTCGTTTGACTACGTGAGCTTTGAAAGGAGAACGGAAAGTAGAAGATGGCGCGGGAACCGACCGGTCGCTGTTACCCCTTCCTCTCCGTGAAACTGCGTACAACGATCGAAGCCTTTCAATTTTAATTAAAATGTAATTTACGATGTCGTTCTACCGATAAAGTATAAAACCGTGACTTAAACCGTGAAGAGGGCTTCCGAGAAAAAGGTTCTATCGATCGAATCCTCTTCGTCTTTCCTTTCATTGCATTTTATTGAAATTTGATATTTAACGTTATGAAAATCTGGCGATGTAGTCACTAGTATATCGCACATGTACTTTTCACGATTAAAAATCTACGCTACAAAGTCATCCTAAGGTCTTGAATTTTTATACAAGTACAAGGTGCAAGATACAACGCGACAAAGTCTGACCAGAAGTACGCAAAATCGAGCAGTTAAAATTTCAAACCATGACTAAACAAACGATAGCTTATAAAGGCTATTTTTGTAAGTATATTTTATTATATTTTGAATTTCATTTTTATATAATAAAACGATAACACAAATTTTGCGTTATTTCGTCTAGAAAATTTTCCACTCTAAAAGCTGAATAAAAAAAGAAAAAATAATGCTTGGCTTGTGGAACAATGCAGTATAAAGATAGTAAATAGAGGATTCCAGCAATGAAAGAAATAACAAGAATAATAAAAAAAAGTATATTTTTCATATATCAATAATAGGAACAAATCAGCGATACCATAAACGAGAATATACCTGAAATCAAACACTGACGATGTCGTAAATAATAAAAATAATAAAAGAAATATATCACATATATGTAATATTCGCAATAAAAGTAAAACAGTAGCATCACAGACAAAAATATTATATAACAGAAGTTCAACAATGACTTCAACGAATTAATAAAAGTGATACAGAAATATATAAACCATGACACTAAAATTACTCGTACAGGAAATCTCATACAGAACGCGTAATATCGTTAGTTTGATTTTCCTATTTAAAAAAAAACACTGCTCGAAACAAGCGAGTAAATAGATTAAATCGAAAAACAATGTGTTTACATTTAAAAATCCGTGCAGCCAGTTTGTTTCCACGATAACACAATTACGCTGCATCAAGTGTTTTCGCACGTTAACCAATCTCTTTCGCTATTTTATCCGAGAGAGAAAAATAGAGGAAGCAGCCAACGTATGGAGAACCGGGAAACTGCTGACCGAGTCTCATCAACGAAATCAGAAATTTCGCCGTAAGAGAGAACGTAACCGATCGTAGCAAACGGCACAAATGTATTTGCCGTATAGATGGACAAATATTGTTTCCTCCTACCGTAATAATCGTTAACTTGGAGATGGTTTATTTGATTGACTCTAGATCGTCTGCATCCCGCCCGAATCCAACTACGAGAAAGAGATATTTACTAGGACGATCGATTCGTCCTGAATCCCAGCACTGTTTGCACGAAATTCTGCGAGAAATTCCATCGTAATTGAACGAGACCGTCTCGATTATAAAGTCAAATCATCAATGAAGTAGAGGATAGCAACTCTTCCACCGCTAGGGAATGCATTTTCTTTCCTCCTTCTTGTCCCTCCATTCTAATTTTCTCTCTGTTCCTCTACAAATCTTCTACAGTTTTCTTCAGACGTGATTTCCTTCAGTTGAGTAAATAGTCGGTCGTGGACAGGAGATGGTAAATAAACGGTCTATATGTTAAGGTACGAAATGAAAGAGTAAAATGTGCACAGAAGGTCCATCGAATTAAATCTAAGAAAAATTTCAAATGATTTAGCAGATAAAAAGATTTCGAACTTACAAATCTTTAATAAAATCATATTTAGTTTCATGATGAACTTTGATTAATTTGGATATTGTATCTAAAACTTAATGAAAAATTGGGATTTATTATAAGAAAATTGGGGATAATAAGAAAAAACATAGATAGTTTTTATTAAAAATTTAATACATCTCAATGTCTTAAATTACTAATACATTGTTTACAATAATAACAACATTATTATCTCTTGTCATACTGATATACAATAATAAACTTGTAATACTATTAGAACTTACACATATATTAATACCGGAAAATGCCTATAATTCGTTAACAATTCCATGAAGACATTCAAATACCATGGTTTCCTACATATTTACAATTCTTCTCTTTTTTTATATTGGATAATTTAATGTATACTACAGTTGCCCCTGTATGTGGAAAATACTATTTGTAGTACACATTTGCAATATGGAATGGGAAAAAACATACAGTCAATAAATTAAGTACATCGCCTTTGCGCGCGATTTATGGTAGTATGAGAGGAGAATATTGAAAATGTTCCTAAGAAATTATATACAAAACATGAAGAAAATGTACAAAATATGAGCGAGTATTAAAACTGTAAAAAAAATTAAAATTACACTAAATCCGACAAATAAAGATCAATGACGATAAATTATTGGTCGATATCACAAACTCTAGTTTCTAGAAACATTCTACAAGATCTTAATTTCTATACAGATCACGATCTTTTCCGAAAATTACCATAAAATTAATTGTAAACATTCGGAAGCGTAGCAAACCGACTAGTTTTCACCTTTGCATTTCTGATTAACATTAACGTAATGTGTCAAACATTCTGCCTTTTTCCTCCATAAATTTCTTACGTTTAATTCGTCCTCAGCTGGTAATCTCCATTTTGCGTGATATACCGCACCCATGGTAGTGCCTGATACCCACTCTTTTCTATAATTTTCAAATAGCGCACTTGGATTCCAGAAGTAGTGAAATACGGAATCTCAAATTTTACTTGAATTGGTGGCTTCCCTTCCACGTCTTCCCCAATGACAGATGGTAGACCAAAGTGTGCCCTCATCAGATATTCTTTACCACCAGGAAACGACTTAATGAACCAAGTTATTGCACTCTGCTCTGGTGAATATTTAACACTACCGATGGTAGTCTTAAATTTGGGCGAGTCTGCATCGTTGGGTACTGGGATTACTATTTCTACATTGTTGGCCGTAGAACGTCTCTTAAATTGCGATCTCGCTTTTACCATGTATTCTACCCTGCTGTGGGCATGCCTCTCAATGACAGATTCGATCCATATCAGAGGTTTCACGTGTGTATTCAGTCTGTAAGACATTAATTCAAACTCTCCATCGGGAGGAATGAATGAAATTGTTCTGTCGTTCTCGAATCTAGACAATCTGACGCACTGATGAAATTTCACATCTTCCAATTCCACAGATTTGGACTTCCCACGGCCTGTAGATTCGAATAATACTTTGTCGTTAAGACCGAGTCTTAATTCTGGCATTCCAGACAAATAAACTCTCATCTTTATTGCACCCACAATTTCAGAACTTAAAACATTTCCATTAGCATTTGCAAGAAGATTCACAGACTCTATCACGTCTAGAAACACTTCATTTTTACGGTATTTTATACCTTCTGATCTCCAGGATACAGCATTAGTCACAGCCATGGGAATGCGCGGTTGAATTTCAAGTTTATGTCCTTCCTGCGTAATGTACTCTTGTAATATCTTACTATCGGTAGTTTGCGGATACCCAAAATCTATTAATTCATCTAGAAGCTCGTAAATGACTACAAAATTATCTCGTATGCTTTCTTCTTCCAATTCCTTGAAATATTCTTGCATCACTTGCACCAGTTTATGCAAGAATACAAATACTAAGGAAATGTTTGCATTCTTCTTTGTAGTGGATACGATATACAAATTATTGTACTTTATATATGCATATGTGCATTCTGTGGTTTGTATGATCGGAGTAAGATTGCCCTCCTCCTCGCGTTCCATTACGAGAGGCATGAACTTTTCTATAACACCCGTTTCTATGTCTCCACGATAATTTCGTGAAATCAAAACCTTCCCCTTCACGTCTAAAATATATATCGCAGACGTCGACATCTTGAAAATTTGTTATACTGCAACTAAAAAAAACCTAACCGTTATCCTAATATGCCAATCATTACTAAAAATGTGAAATTGCGAAGAGGAAGAAAAAGGAATGACAAATGCGAACGTTCGATAAACCGAGTATGGAAAATACGTGATTGAGGTTATGTTATCAAACAAAAGTACATTAATTAAAGGAAAAGTTCAATGCAAAATTTACAATACGATGCACAAAATTTATACCAAAATCGTAATGTAAAGAACTACTAGAAGAACGGATGAGAAATGTATCCATGGAAAGTTTTAATTTGACATCTATGGTACGTCAAAAACACTGGATATGAATTTCAGGGAAAAATTTGTCACATATATAAGTACTTACATGTTCCGGCAATTCGTTCAGGAATGTTAACGTTTCAATTATTTACATAAAAAAGAATTTCTCTTATGGAAGAATCACAGAAGAGGTTTTATTGACAGAAAAACCCTCCCCTCCCAATAGCTTCAGCAGCACTGTGGAGTACCAGTGGCCTGAAGTTGCTCGATACGAAACATAATCGAAGCGCATGCGTTGCCAACTTCGTGCTAAATATCGACCCGCTCTTCTTCCGAATCATTCAAACACTTTATAGACTGCAATATTTAGTGGGAAGTATTTTGTTCGAATTGTAAAACGCGCTATCGTTTCAACTTTACTGCCACAGTAAAAAAGATAATTTAATAGTCTCGCTAAAGAGAAAAGTATCAGTGAGACTGCTGAATTGACGAATTGTAAAATTTATGCCGACCTTAAATCAAATTACTAATACTTTCACTTTATTGGTGATATTGGTCACGTTGCACACGTTTTTACGTTTTTGCGTAAAATTGCAATAGAATTTTTCCAGGATGTTACACGTTGTCTCATTCTCATAATCATTATCAATTTTAAAATAATAATTACATCAGCTTTCCTTAATTACCTTCAGCTAAAAATATATCTTGTTATAAACCTTATCTTTCAATAAATTGAAACTTTATTTTTCGAAATTCTTACATTACGATAAAGATAACCTATTTAGTCATTTTTCAAATTTTATCATAAAAATTTCCAAATATTTCCTATAACGCACATAATATATTCTTTATAAATAAATTTTTTGTAGTAAAAGTTCAAATACTATTTTAAGTCGGTGTACATAAACAACGGTAGTTAATCATAAACATGAAATTCGTTTTCTACGAAGACGTCAGCCAAGAATCTTGTCACAAGTATTCTTCCTCAGCCATATCCCATCACTCTTTCCTTCGAGTCAGCTTCAAATTTCCCCGCAGAACAACAATCTTCCCGCTCCCATTCGCCTTGCTTCCGCTGTTTCCCCGGGTTTTGCACCATTTTGTTGCTGTTTCTTTCGCCTTTATTCCCCGGCGAGCATGCGGCCGCAAAGCAATCCCGTCGGTTCTCGGGCTGTCGATTTCCGTGGATGAAACGTCAATCCCAAGATAAAGTGGCGGAATACAGGGGCAGGATCTCGCGGCTGTATTACGCGCGCTCGAACCAACCCCCTTTATCTGGGGATGCAGAGGCTTGAAAGTTAGAGCCGCTCAGGGAATCTGACGCGACCGATAATTGAGACTCGGAATTAAATTAGCGGAACTTCGATTCCTCGACCGGCGGGTTCGTCCCCTCGGTGACTTGGCCGGAAATGCGTTCAGCTGCCTCAATCCTGTTTCCCTCGATCAAATCGTTAGGCGGACTGCTTTCCCTTTCTGATAGCCCGTCAACGCGCCAATGGGAGTGCAATTGAATTAAAAGGGCGCGATGGAGAGCTGGACGAAGATCGTTTATTAACCCATTCGAAACCAACGACACATCATGCGCGTTCTACGTTATTTCATTAATACAACTGATAATGCGTTATATACGCTGGTTCATGAAAGTATTTAAACACTTGTAATAGAAAATATTTAGGTCCATGTTGTATATGCTATACGAAACATTTTGCAATTTCTCTAAACAAATTTCGTTTCACTCAATTCATACCGTAGACTGGCTTTTTTATCAAGTAGGTACATATATGTTTGTAATGGGCACCTTGTAATCTCTACATAAATTTTGAGATCGGTTTTAAAGTTAAATAATATCACGACGACAATCGATTCGAAATATTTTAAAGAAATTAATATTATCGTTAACATTTACATATTCGCATTCTCTGTAAGAATTTGCAAATTAACGCACCAGTCTGATGGGAAATTCTATTTTGTACGTATTAACTTCCGGAAAACAGGTGTTCTCCATGAAGATTCGCTTTGAAGAGCTGAAAACCTCGCTTACCAGTGCAATATCCCGCCGTACTTATGTACAACTTTTCAGTATGAATTCCCTTAAATCCTGAAACACCATCAAAGCTTTGAGAGTTCGTGTCCGTTTTATACGCGCTTTTCCACATATTTTTCAAGAAAACCAGAATCATTAGCCCGATTTCACCGGAAAAGAGATTGTTTTGTCGAGCATCAAAGAGATTTTTCCATTCTGCGGCTAGCTGAGTACGGTGCTGGTCCTTTAGAAGAAAATCCATTAGGATTCTCAAAGAGTCTTCTTCCGTTAACGCGAAACACTCCGAGTATTTGCATGCGTTCCAGCTTAATTTTTCATGGTACAAATGAAAAAAGTTCGAGTTCGATTAATAATAAATTTCTGTCAGGATGGTATCGTGTTCGAAGGGACCATAGAGAATGTTAATCTACGCGAAGGAGACACGCGACGTTTCTTTTTATCACTGGACGAAGCCTGAAAGGTCTATGAAACTCGCAAGGAGTTGCATTAACGATAAAGTTGACAAATCGTTTTGTTAGCGGCATGAATAACGGTTCCAAATCGTGTTCTCGCGGGCTCACTCATTCTTTACACTCGAATGCACCCTTAACTACGTAGGTATGCCCTTATCTGGAATTTTCGATGAACACGCGAATACCACGTAATCGAGGATCAGTGAATTTCGGAAGAATTTTCTTAGAATTAAAAAAGAAAATCTCTCACGACGAATAAATAAAAATAAATGTTTTATCAACTAATCTGGGATGTATTTAAAACACAACAATGCTAAATGTAAGTAATAAATATGTAATAAAATAATACAAGGAATAATACGTATCAAAAGTTTTATTCTCGTGAAAAATTACAAGCGAGGATAAAGGGAAAGAAATTACTTCCTGAATGTAAAAAGACCTATCGACGCCCGTGGGAGAGTTAATTATTTAATTAGAAGAAAATAATGAAAAGAAGTCAAGGTACCTGATTGCTACATCCTTTTTTTTTAATTCTTTGACTCTTTATTTGGATCGCATTGCATTAATTTAATTATATAATGACAGGCTTGCAAAGGTAACAAGAGAAAGCTCGAACGAAAGCTTTTACGGAATCGCCTGTAAATCTATCTGGCTCGAAGCATTCTAATAATTGAAATTACGATACAATTAAAATTTGCCTCTTGTTCAAACACTGACGTTTAAAACAATTAACAATTGTTGTACTGTGAAACGTAGAATTCAGTTCTCATTTACCGATACGCGACTAATGAATACGTACGGATATTATTTATTGCGTACACTCACTTCTCGTTTGTCCACTTTATAATTCCTACTTTCCTCTCGTCTGCCAAAGGAAAATATTACAGAGGTTTAAAAACATCCAATTTAAATTTTCCAAATTACCATAAAATAATGAAGTTTATTTATTCATACGTACGAAATTCAAATTTACAAAGAAACAATCACGAATGAAAATAAGCACATTCTAATACATACACGAGATTCTACGCAGTTATCATTAGACTACGGAGTTTTGTGCATTTATGGTAAAGTTAAAGGTGCAAAACTGCACTAAATGTACGTGATATAAAATACGAACGTATATAAAATACATAAAATGTAATATTCGTTCCAAGTAGAAGTATTTAGTAGGTGTAAATGTTTCAATTATATTTATCAAGATTTGCAGAAACATTCTCGGTCTATTTGTCGCGAATGTTGTTTTCGCGAAACATTTGAAATCGCTACTTATGAGAAGACGAAGCATCCGGTACGGGCTAATCTTGCTCTTTTCGCTCGAACCTCGTCCAATCTTCCACCACGATCCGGCGCAGCTTGTCAGCTTTAAAGATTTATCTCGCAGCGCGAAAGATTGCTCGTCGCAAGCCTACGTACAATCGATAGAACCGATATAACGAAAATGTAAATTTGAGCGTTTAGTAACGACATCCATCGATGTAATCGCATCTAACATCTGTAGTTACCAGAAGCTTCGACTTTCATTGAAAATTCGAACGGACGTTGTCTCGAATTTCAAATTATCGAGATTTATTTAAAAAGAAATAGAGAAACGCAGCTTGGAGAAGGGAAAGTAACATAGTGCAGATATGTACAGCTAGTTGAGAATGAGAATAGCGATCCAATGGAAAATACAAGCATGGAGTGGCACTGATTGCTTCGAGAAAACTTGCTTTCCCTCGGGGCATCCCTCTGATCAAGCTTCTCACCTCCCTCCCCCCTAACATCCTTTCTTCTACATAGAACCGGACTCACGTTCGCCTTCTCTTGATTTCAGATCGTCCCTCGGTCGCTAGCGATTTAGAAACAGCCACGTCGATTTCGGAAAGAACCACGACCAGGATCGTGCAGCCAGGAGAATTCTCATGGAAACGAGAAAAAAGTATTCAGGCTGGGCCATGTTCTTCCCTCCTGTGTTCGAGGGATGTTTTGAGTGCAATTTAACTTGCACAGCCGAAAGAGAGGGTTAGGAAAGGAAGGTAGGAACAGGCGAAAAAGAAACAGAAGTGGCTGGCTGGATCTCAGCCGCGGGCCACGCGAGCTGCAACTACTCAAAGACGTTTTGCATAACGAAGTTACGAAGCGATTCGTTGGCGAAGAACGTTGTATGGCCTACAAAATAACTCGAGACTCGTCCCGCTGATTGAAAGTACCTCTAGAACATTGTATCGCTTCCGGTGACGGCTGAGGTAAGTCTCTCGATGCAATCTTGACGGAGTTATAAGACGCGTGTAGGAGATTGCCGCGGGCTATTTTTTCAAATAAATCGAGCATCTCATGGAACGAAGATGATCTTGGTTAATCGTTGACGTAAATGTAGTTGGAAGTATATTTATGGAGAAAATTGATGAAAAAGTAGCCCTTTCGTTTTACTAATAGTGCTTCTATTGGAAACATTATTACGTTAGGCTTTATGGTATACTATATGGAACAATTTTATATTGTACATTAGATCATTATTACTAATTCTAATAATTAGTTTACTTGTGTCATGACGCGAAGAAGGTTGAATGTCGTTGGTACAGAATTACAATTATACTGTAGCCTGTGCGAGTAAAAAAGAATTAATACGATAACCGATAGGTAATAAAATATTTGTTGAAAAGCGAAATTATTTCGAATGTTTAGAATCAAGCGGAGGTGATCTCGGCGAGCGGTCGGCAGACCTTCGAGGCCGTGGCTGAAGTCGTGTTCGACGGTTATGCTGCTGGCGTCGCTTCGAGTGGCCGCCAGCAAATGCTGTCATGCTCTTGCCATGCCAGCCGGCGGCCAGGAAGAGGCCGCTGGTCACGAGGTCCTTGAGCAGATCGAAAAGCTGCCTCGTGTTGATTATTGTCCTCGTGTTGATCGGTCGCGAGGTATCGCGAGCTGCCACGCAGATCCGCTACGCTTCGCGCATCGTCGAGACCAAGAGCGGACAGATACGTGGGATTCTTCAGGTATGTATCGATTTTCTTCTCTTCGAAAGTCATTCGTCCGAACAAACGAGCCTGTGGCTCAGCCGAATATCGATTTCAAGGGTTGCCAAACGGATGGGCAATGTTTTAAGCAATATAATCCTATTATACGATAATCCATCGTTTAATTATTTTTTGGAGTTATTGAATATTCGTATCGTTATTAAGTTTAACCGTATATTATCGAGAGTGTATCTTTGTAAAATTTGAGAGGGTTGCTTGAATTTGTTAAAGTACGGTAAAAAGAAGGCTTTGAAATTAATGATGAAATCACGTTTCGTCGCAATTTAAGGCCAATTAAAAACTCAAGCAACTATGTTTTGAAACATCTATTAATATTCTTGTTACCAAAGGTTTTGGTACTGTATATTCTTCACTATTGTACTTATTGTTATTATTAAAGTTGTTATTATATAGTTTTTGTGATCTCGGAACATGGAGTTCCTTTTGTAAGATAATAATAGATCGATAAATATACAAATATTCTACTATTACGTATTTTTTAAAGACCAGTCGTTTTGACTGGCTTTGGTAGAGATAGCTATGTCTCAAATGCCGGTAGTTCTAGTGTCAAAACATGCAAAAGATATACCATGACATATTTGCTTCGGTTCTGACAGCTTGGCTTTAAAACCAGGTTTATTCTCAAAATTCGAGTTGTTTCAGAGATAAAAATCTTTCCTCTGCGCTATTCTTTGACTCCATCTTTTTCCACAAATCCAAGTATCCAAGCAACGGTAACATTACCCGCTCGATGCTATCAAGTAGCAGATAAAAAGCAACGTATTCGAAGTTTTCTCAACTCGTACGCCCAAAGAATGGAAATAAAACAGAAAGGGAGGAAGGATCGATCATACTATCAGATGGTTTACATATTGAATACATAACCCTTGTGCACGTAGGGAGCCTGAAAGGGTCCGTTGTAACGCAGATTGCGTCACGAAAACTGGATCAGTCGACGGATAAAATTCCCGTTAAAGCGTTAAAAATCCTTGTGAAGGTGGTGGATTGTCGATGAAGAGAGGAGATTCGATGTGTCCTGGTCGTAAAGCATGCGATCGTATAAATAATTTCCCAACGCGATAACTATGTATCGCATCGCGTTTAAGCTCAGAAATCTTTGCCGCGGTATTCATGGAATATTTGAGTACATCGATTTCTGCCATTTTAGCGGCGCGGCGAAGCACACTGGCCCCAAAGGGTGGGAGAGACTATCGAACGAAATGGTTACCTGGCCTAGGAATAGAGTTTGAATATCCGATGCAGTGGAAATATGAATCCGAGACCGCGAATATGGATACTCGAAAAATTCTCTCCACCGCCAAACGTCTTACTTTCTTGCAGCGAGTTTTTAGTCGTTTTTGTTCGTTCTCGAAGCTCTGATTCTGTGGAACGAATCGTGATGGAAATTACGATTGAAGTTCCGAGCCTGAAAATGATTTTTTGGAATCTTCGAAGACGATACGGATGCTCGGTTTATCGTAAGATATCGTGTGTAATTATCAATCCGTAGAATGAAACGTGCAGCGTAGCTACGAGTCTTCTATATCCCTTGTATGTATATAGTACTGATTAGTATAGGAAACCGTATAAAATCGTATAGTTAAGATTCTAGATCTATAACTTCTTTATTTATGAAACAAATTAATTTATCAAACACCTTAGCAACGAACATACAATTTCCGCGCCGTTTCTCTAATTAAGAAATATACGCGTAGATTAAATAGTTTTCCCTATATCAGTCTTTTACATCGATTTTATGATTTTGACGTGATAAACGTATTTGAAATGTTCTTTTATTAAAATACTTTGAGAATTTTCGCTACATTTCCCCTTTTTCGAGATCTTGTCCAATCGCTATTTCGAATTACAATAAAAATTCCACGTGACATAATTCCATTACGTAACAAATTTATTCTCGTACAAAATGTCTATCGATTTCAGCCAAATATTTATCACAGTTCGCCAATTGGATTGCAATGACACGCGATAACTATGTTCGCTAGCACGATAGGACGTCAGTAACTTCTAATTGCATTTGTAGAGTTTTCAAAATTTTTCATATAGAAAACATAAAACGTAAATAACATACCGAATACAGGTGTCATACATATCCATACACAGCAGCGCTGCAATAAATATTTTCCATAATTTAGTTCACCAATATTACTTCCATCATTCAGACAAACTCGCCGGTTCATTTCAATTATCCTCCATTCAATTCCTTTCTTTCTTTTTTTCACTCGAACGACACTTCATCGCTCTGCGTGTATACAAAATAAAAGGTGTGCTTTTCAGAGAATTGTTTTTTTTAAACATCGGTGTCGTCGCGTCTATCATTTGAAAAGGAAATATTCGTGTCGGATTTTTACGACGTCAATCAACCGGCAAAAACGACGCCAACTTGACGTTTACTGCGACAATCGCCACGTCGCGTCGCGCTGCGAGACGTGAATTGCGTTTAATAGATATTCATATCGACAAGGGGAAGGATCGATGGACGTCGAATGATTTTATAGGCAATCCAGTACTGTGACGAAAGCGGACAGCCAATTTCGCGAGCGTGAAAAGTATCCGCCGATTGTCGAGCACCTTTTATTCAATCTTTTATCCGACCCTCTTTCCGCGAGTTTAAGCAATTCAGGCGATAGCAAGCATCGTCGTTTTTGAATTTTAAATCTTTCTCTTTTATGTCGGGTAACGTAGAGCACTCGAACGCTTGCTCGATAATACTTGAGATCGTTGATAGAAAATGAGTATATCGGTCGTTGAAGTTTCAAGCTATTCGATATTTTCAGATCAACTGATTTACGAACTCGAGATTATAAACCGAATGTGAATTTTACATATATCATCGAGCAAAAGTTTGTAGTCGCTACGCGTCCCATAAAATCAAACAATTTTTAATCCTGCAACGCTCTTCCGCTTATTCTCCATCCAATTATATTTTTTCTGGCAATAAAAAATATCTTCGGTTACAACTAAATAAAAAGATTATTACCGATATGTATATTCTCGCTTCAATTTTACGTTAAACATCTTCCTGAAACATAAAAATTCAAGGATCGTAGCAGAGTCACGAGCCAATTCGGAATTTCGCTAGCTCGGAAAACTCGTTTGAAATTAGAATTCTGACGAACAAACGTATCGCTCTACTACCTTTCCTTTTTCAACCGCGAAAGAATGACGATCGTGGAATGAATAAAGAATAACGGGTCAAGCTCGTTCTCGCAAATCTTCCCTTAGAAACGATCGTATTTACAGATCGGTAGGGCAACGCGCTACGCCGACGTAGCGAAACGATTGACATTGCGACGTTTCCCTCTTGTAGCACTCAATCGCGCGAAATGGAGCGAGCCAGGCGAACGAGAAACGAGCGAGTTGCAGCGCGTAATGTAAAGACCAGCAGGCGTCCCGGGCGAAAAACTTTTCTCGTTATCCATCCATCCAACGGGACTGGCCAGGCTAAAAACGCTCGGTAAATTACGGGTCCGCAGTTCAGCCGGAACGACCGCGCGCTCCCTCGTTTCCGTTCCGCGCGGAATCGCGCAAGATTTGACACCGTTCTCGTTGATTCTTTTTGCTCGAAACCGCCCTAACCTTCTGACGGCTATCGTTGGTTTTGCACAGTGAATTTCAGATATGAAGAACAAGAATTTTCTACGTGTCTTCGACAAATAGCTTGGTAAGCTTTTTTTTTCTTTAGATGTAAACCAAAGAATATGATCGTAAGGAATGCGAATAATACGTGACAGTTTAGAATAGAAAGCTCTGGATTTTCGTATCATGCCAAACAGTGTTTTCGTATTATGATGTTGTTTTACGATAAATACGATGGATTTTCTTTGAACATTTAGTATTATTGATCATGGTAGTTAAAAATTCTGTTTATCAATTACTTTCAGAAGCTTTTTAAAAGCACTCGTATTAAGTATTAATATTGAACATCCCGTAGACATTTATAGTGTGAAATATTGGAATATCAAAAATTTATACACCGGAAAGATCCTACTAAAATGTTGAAATTTTCCTTTTAAACCCATTTTTGAATCGATTATTAAATTTTTACGTATATATCGCCCAAAATAGTAAACAATTCTCTTTGATATCTCAACCGTGTACATAATTTTTTCGGTTGAAAAATTAAACGCCCAAGCGCAAACACAAGGAACGAACGTTTCACTTGTCTAAAGTAGTTGAAAGCAGGACGAAGGACATGCGTGCTAAAACTGACCGTACGTTCAAGTTAAATAACACGTTCTGCTATTTAACAAGTCCCTCTTCATACTCTGAAGACTCTATTATAGCTCGTTGGCTATTTTTCTTTCTTCGTTAGCTAACCCTCTTTTAAATACGCTCTTCTCTTTTACCAGATCTATTACGGGACGAAGCAATTTTTTTGCCAGTCAGTCCTGGCCAGCAGGAATTGTTCGAATTCCACTTGGCGGGGTTGAAACTTTTCCATGCGCCACCGCGATAATGAGAATTACGATCACGTCTGCACGCGGATGGTTTCGAGGCAAAATTGCCGCCTGCGAAAAGGAATTATAATGATTCGCCGATTAAGCAGTCGCCTCACGTATACACCGGATTGCGTATCTCTCTTTCCTACGACGCTCGAGAGGACGAAGAGTGTAATAAGTGTGTTGTCTGGATCTTGATTCGGCTACACTATACAAACTTAAGATACATACCATTGTCCTAAATTCGATGTGTAGCGGACAAGTAAATTCTGTAGGTCGAAACGAAAATCAAGAACAACAAAATTACTTTGCAGATAGCACTTTCGACAAAATCAAGTTTAAAAACTTGTCACGTATAGATGAATTTGCATAATCGCAACTAGAGAGGACAGATAATCGATAGGAGATTATTCTAATACGACCCCACTGAATATCCAGGTTTATTAACTTAATGGATAATTAACTGTTGAAGTACTTTTTTGATCTCTGCCAAGTACGTACTTGCATCTATAATACTATATAGCTTGTAGTTTCAATATGCCGTTATAGTCTCATAACAATGCCAATGAAATTTCAAAATATTTCGTATAACGCGATATATTCGTAAAAGGTATTTTCAAGTACGTAGTCGAATTTTTCGGTGAACCTTTGTGCACGTACCTGTGTATACTCACAAAATATAATACTTAAAATTATTGGGTTGACAACTAAGCGATTGTGGATGTTGTCATTATCACCTAACATTTCACTAGTCTAAAGTAGCTGAAAGAAGGGCTAAGGACATGCGTACTAAAACTGACCGTATATTCGAGCTAAATAGCACGTTCTACTATTGGATTACGGATTTTGTCATTATCATCTAATGGCAAAATCCGCAATCACTTAGTTGCCAACCCAATATATCATATATATATATATTAGAGAATAAGCTTGGTACATATACCAACCACTCCGGCTCTCTCGAAATACACAATTCATAAATAAAAACGAACTCTTATCAAACGTTCAATAAATTCACACTTTCTTATACGTTTTATAATACCATGCTTCGTAATTCAGGATAAAAATTGTTCATAATTTCATGGCGAAGTACGCTATTCGTTACTATCGATCGTATTACGTTAATCACGGGGTAATTACGGAGTTACGTTAGTCCGTCGCTCAAACAGTCTAATATGTGCACGGTGTATATGCCGCAGTCTGACAATAATAATGGTCGGCCGGTAATACCAACATAATTACGGAACGATGACATTACGTTAGCTACCCGGAACGATGGACATCGTATACACGTTGAACGTTGCTTGCCAGTAACTATGACCTACTAATAAAATATTTAACAGTTTACATGTCAATTGCCGATGACACGCGGTACAGTCGGGGCAGCTGTCGCATCGCTGAGATTTTATGGATGATAAACTAACTTGCAAGTGGAAATGAAAATGTCTCGTCGAATTTTCCGTAGCGACGCGTTCGCAACTCGTGGCCACTTCGCGTGAACTTTTATGGTTCAGTGGAAAATTTGCATCGTACCGAGAATGACGATGCTATCGTGGATGAGTTAGGAAAGGATTTACGTCTTTTAAGAAATTTAAGAGCGAAGTTATCGATGATCATTAATAAAGGAAAGGACAATTAAGAGGTACGAAAGATCGGTACCAATAGATTGTTAGAAGAGTTTTTAAAGTTTAGGAATCGTAAATTGAACGTTAAGGCGAGAGTAAAAGAAGAAAAACAGGGTAGATTTTTTAAAGGATTTTGTTTTAAATTAGGGAATTAAAATGTTTGGAAATGATGATATTGAAAGATCGTTGAAATAAGAACGAATTTTTAGAGTTGGAAGATTATAAGCTTAATTAAAATAATAAAAAGTTGGGAGAAAGGTCAGAAAGAAAGAAAAGTAGATTTTTAAGGGATTTCACGTTAAGGTCACCTAACGCTACTTACCGTTTCCTTAACGCAAAATCATTCTGCTCCTCCCAAGGTATTCGAGCTTTTTTTCTAGCCGTCTCCAATTTCCATTAGACTCACGAAGTTCGACTTTCCCTCCCCAACGAATTAAATTTACGAGAATTCGAGGGTAATACGGCCGGAACCATATCTCGAGGAACAGTGTAATTTCACAGGATACGGGCCGTGTGTACGAGATCTTTCTTTCTTTCATGAGGGCATTAGCGGAAAATTGCTCGGCTCGAAGCAGGGCAGCATAAGTACAACTTCTCCATAAACTAAGAAAGCACCGTCTCGGATTTTCTAGTCGATCTATTTATCGCCGTGGCCCAGATCTGCTCTTTAATTCTTAAGCACGACCGTTCGACGCGTTTGTGCGTCTATGAACGCATTACGCAGTCCAAGTTGCACTAACCGAGCGCTATTTTTTTTTTTTTTTACTCTCGCGCTTTAATACGAGCTTTCAGCGTTATTCTTCTCTTGCTTTTCCCTCTTCTTTTTTTTTCTTTTTTACCATTTTTTTCCCTCTCGAGGACAATGAAATATTTTTGTCCGTAGCACAACAGCGCGTAAATATTTGTGGTTTTCTGCGGACTCGCGAGATATTGGCGCGAAAATATATTTCGAAAATTATTTTAATGTCGTTGGGACTCGAGTGCGACGACACCTCTTTTCACTGGGAAATTGCCGTGGAAATATGCATTTTTTCAAATTGACGTAATAAAGAGACTGTCCATTGCGATTGTTTGGACGTTTTAGAAAGATAGTTCACGCGTTGTTGTATGGTCGTTTCGAGGGGATTTTTCACGGGTCTCTCTCGTCTCGTGACCACAAAATGGAATTTTTTCATTCAACACCGCGTGAGTTGGCGTCAATTTTTGCTCGCAACGGTTTTCGAAAATTATACTCGGGTTAAAAAGTACAGAAGGAAGCGCTTCTATATCACATGTAAGGGCTATCCGAATGAAAGCAAACTCGTATCACTAACAGTGTTTCAGCTTTTCGTGCCACCGCGAGCGTATAATTTATTTTACCCTATATACATACAAGTCCCTTTAATTTTCTGATCTTTATGAAATTTTAGTATAAAACGTATTCGAAATTTTAATTACGCGCCGAATTTATAAAAGTTTCCAGTAATTATATTTAACATTACTGCTCGCTCGTTCGTTTTTCTATTTAATTTTCAATTTCGTTTGACAATGAGTGCGTTTTAATAAACGTTTCTATAAAATTACAATAATTTATTTTTATAATAGATTGTAGAAAATATAAAAATAATAAACAAATAACAAGAGAACGAAGTAAATTGAAATGCGTTAAACGAGAAAATAGTGCAACAATATTGTAACAGTGATATAGGTCCATCTACGATCAGACGTATCACTAGTAGAGTAAGTGATACAAATATCGTTCGAAAGCGTCTTATTTTTCGCGCGTTCGTCGAATATTTTAATCGACCATTTCTACGACACATTCTTCCGCGTTTCATACGTTTCAAGTGTCGCAGCGATGGTAAACCAGAACACGAAGCACACATCGACATCCGACTCGTTACAAACTTCAAAATCAACGCATCGAGCGCTCGATTTTCCTGGAATCAAAGTCCCGCAGCAAACCGAAATGAAAGCGAAAAAAGGACCAAAAAGAGCACAGGCAGAGCCAAGATAAAAGAATAAACAGAGAGGGATGATAATTGCGTGGGTGTACCAACAGAAATCAATCGCGCGACGACGAGGGAAATCAATGACCCCGCGGGAATAAATAACGCATCAACAACGTTGCTTCATAGACGTTTTCACCAACATGAACGCTGATTGTCGACGCTGCAACGCCAGGTGAAGGTCGTTAATTTTTTACGGACTCGAAAACACAAGCGCGAACGAGGTCGAATCGAATCGTCAGGGCGCTTCTTTTTTTTCATTTAAATATTTTCTCCACCCTCGTCGATTTTTCCCCGCGATCGAACATTCGCTCCCATTACAATTATCTTTTTCTCTCTTCTTTGCGCGTTTTCTTTTCTTCGTTTTTTTAAATAAAATCCCGAACCGAACTGAATCGGAGCCCGTGGTTTCAAAATTAACGCAAAGTCGTCAGTTTCTGAGCATTGGTATGCGTGGTATATTTTTGGTCATCCAGCTCTCGTTGTTTCCGAGCGTCATGGAGAAGCGTTATTTTTTGATGGACCTGTTTGATTACCGGGCTTACGGAATTTCCGCACACGAATATTTCCACAATCGGAAAAACCAGAGGGAATAATGGCGAGGAAAGAACAGAGGCAGTGGATGAATAGAAGCGGAAGATAAAAGAGAAACGACAAAGGATAAAAGTGGAATAAAGAAACAAGGAAAGAAAGGGAGAAAATTAAGACGATAAAGAAAGAAAGCATTTGATTCGTTTGAACTTAATTCATTTTTGCACGTCAAATTGACAATGGTGAAAAATCCAAGCATTGAAATGTCCTACTTACGTAGAAAATGGAAAGTGGGCAGGGATGGTGTAAAAATAATTTTAATCGAATTTATCTTATTCTTTCATTTTTCATTTTTTCGTACTATAATATATTAGATTCTTATCAATATCAGTTCCATGGCACTGATATTATAAATCCTCGATAAAAACTTATCTTCCATTATAAAATTCCTTTCGACAGCGTTCAAGATAGAAAATGCCATAATTATAGAGAGCTGGAGGGTAGAAACAAGGCCGAGGGGCAAGAATTTTTTTCACGTCTTTCCAACATTGTCAGCTTGCTCTCTTTATCATTCTCCGGGTAACATCGCGAATCCTCCAGTTAATGGGAATTCGTGATTTTGAACTCGATGCGGCTCCATCGTCCTTCTCAATAGGGGTGGAAAAGAAGAGACGAAAGTTCACCTCTCACGGCCACCAACCGGAGGTGCAATTAACGTCGACGCGCACCAAACGAGATTTATTAGCCCTTCTGGTATAATTGCTTCCAAGAATGTCAATGTTTTCTCCATCCATTTTCTCTCCTTCTTTTTTCTTTCTCTTCCATTCTCTTTCTGTCTGTCTCTCTCTCTGTCTCTCTCTCTCCCCCTCTCTCTGCGCAATTATATCTAGCGAAAGCAATTATCGAGTTTCGTTAACGGCCACACGCAAACGTCTCGCGAATTTATACCGTTCTCTGAAGCGATTGATTGGAAATAAAAATGTTTGTACCTCAACGTTGTATCCATAGTTTCATGTATCCACGATAAATATACATGGGCGTTTAGAAACATGTGCAGAGTGTGGAAAAAGCGGTGGAAATAGCATTGAATATGCACATACGTATGCGAGTACAATGGCTCGCAAAAGTATTCGAACACTCGCCGTAGAAAATTTTTATGAATTGCATGTGTCATTTTAATTTCAACTTCGATACGGCATTGTAATTATATCGGTCGAAGCGAAGCAAAAGTCACGGTACATAGCGCGGAGAAAAGCTTAGTAGTCTAATGGTAAAATAGAGCGTCAAAGTTTAAAAACGTATTCAATAATTAACGAATCTTTAAATTACTATTAATTACTGAATTAACAAATCTTTTCTACGATAATTCTTGCCTTTTTTTTCGTCAAAATACTGTCTCGCTAAAAGAAAATTTCGGTTGTTCGAAAGGAGAGACAGAAGTCGATCGTTCGATGAGAGAAACTGCGATGCTCGTGGATTGCCGGGAATCCAGCAGATCTTCTCGTCAAGCAGAGATAATCGAAACGCAGGGGGTAATTAGGTAATTAGTTTTCGGAACAGGAACATCCGAGCCACGTTTATGTACATAAAATAGAGGATTTACATCTAACTGTATGTTCCCGGGCAGAGATATTACCGCCAGAGATCTCGCTATCTGGTCTGCGCACACCGAATTCAAGTAACGAGGTACTTTTGTGGTTATTAGAGTCTGTCGAAATTCATATAGCTAATCGAAAATCCCATCTATCGGCGAATGTGATTTCAGGATCGTATCTATGAATTATTGGAAACTTATATATACAGTGGCGAATAAAAGACAGTTTAAAATTATCGCTACTTTTCTCTACGAGTTTTACTAACTTTTCTACTAGACATTTTTTACTATTTTCATAAGATATCTACAAAAATCTATTTTCAAATACTTTTTTCGATTACAGTCGTTTCGTGTGTGAAGTTGATAAAATCATCCAAGCTTTCATTCCTTTGATATATATTTTTTTGGCAATACATAGTATCTCGTGTATCTGTCGCAGGATTTGAACAGCAGGCACTTAGATCCCGTAGAAGTGTTCCGGGGTATACCGTACGCGGCACCTCCCGTAGGAGATTTACGATTTCGACCACCGATATCGCCGATCCCCTGGGACGGCATCAAACTGGCGGATTCCTTCGGCGCGGTTTGCCCCCAGCACTTTCCGGACATCAGCAATGACACAGCTGCTTTGTTGCAAATGCCTCTAGGCAGATACCAGCAGCTGAAACGTTTGTACATGTTCCTGACCAACCAGAGCGAGGACTGCCTGTTTTTGAACCTGTACATACCCGGCAGTGGTAAGTAGAAGAAAACTCTGTGTTACGTTTCTCCTTTTCTTTCTTCTTGTCTTTACTTGTGTAACAAGCCTGCTTTAATCATTTTTATATTTTATTGCTTTCTAGATGTTGAGAATAAAATGTCAACATCTAGAATATACAGCGGAGACAGTGCTTTTGCAACTAATCGTGAAACGCATTGTTTGAATAACCGAATAACTTTACTTTTATATGGAAAAAGGACAATTCACGTTTTTATCACTGTTGAAAATAAATCACAGGAAAGCGGTTTATTATATTGGAACACAAAAATTGTCTCTTTTTCATAAGTAACAATTGTCTCTTTTTCTGGAACTCCTCTTTTCATTTTTCCTCTCCTTTCTCTCTGTTTCTCTTTTTTTTTTTTTTTTTTTTTTTTGGTTCATTGCGTAATTAACAAACTTATATTCAACATTCGCGGAAAAACGCCAGGCAAACGTCACGAGTTGCTGACATAACGTTAATGAGGGAGAATAAAAGGAAAGACGAGGGAATATGTGTCGCGCATTAAGTATCTAATTAAACGCGCGAATCTCGCCTTTATATTCGCAAGATTCAAGGTGTAATGCTCGCAATTAATTAGCACGCGTTAATAACACACGGCCAGGAAATTTCAAGCCTGCCACCTATCGTCTGTTTATGGAATAATACGATATTACGAAACAAGTTACTTCCTCGAGTAATTAGTTCCCAAGTAATTACGACCTTTATGCCTGGTATTGTCGCGAAAGTAAAAGCCGCCTCGTATATCATTCGATGAACGTCGTAGTCGAATTTACGAGGGCAAATTCACGTCGGTCGAATTTACGTCAACGTTGAGAATTCATTGCAATCTATTAGTTTTTTAATAAATTTCTATTGACAAATACTTGGATATATGGCGAAAAATTATTTCCATATGGTCAGCAAATATTTTTTAATTAATTATTGCGTACGGTTTTTATACAAGCTTCTCCTAATCTCCAAAGAGTTGGCACTTGCTTATGTTTAGACGCATTTCTGAACGAATGACTACTCCTCTTGTTCTGCATCTATAAATTACTCGATGGGAAGAAAAAAAGAGAAATAACGTGTGAACACGGAGGACGAAATTGCACGATGAAAAGTTGAGATTGGAATTAAAAGTTTGACTTTCGTGGTCTTCCCCGGGAATTTGATGGCAGGGAAATACGCATTTGTTATGTAATAACGTGTTTCAACATGGGATAAAGTAGATTGCAAATGAAGTAATGACAAACAAGAGAAAGGTATAAAGAAGAGAAAATAAGAATTAGTAACAAGATACAATGGAAATATTCGAAATTACACGAACACTCTTTTTTTACATGAAATGCAATTTCTATGCAAACACGCGTATAACGTATGACCCTCGTTGGAATTACACGCCGTAAATAGATATAGAGTAACGGTATATCTTAGTCGTGGCCAATTCTGGTCTTGATCAACCACACATTACCACGCCAGGTCTTCTCTCCATTTGGAAAAAAATCCGGTTCACGATAACGAGCGAAATACTCGTTTTATTTTCCCTCTGTTTCACCACACAAACCGTGTATCATCCCAATCAACGATTTAGCCGAATTTTTTCCACCGGTGTCTCTCCCTTGTACACGATGAAACACAAGCTGGGGCGGAAAGGGGGATGGTTGTTACGTAATCGAGGAAATCGCGAGGGAGCTTCACCGTTGTTGTTTCGCCGTTTTCGATCAGGCGAGCCGCTGCCAATTAAATCGGTCGAGCGGATTGTAACGCGATAGAGAAATTGAATTTTCGACGAAACCAATAAAACCGTCGTCGCCCGCTAATCGCTTCGCGTCCGTTTCCGCTATAGCAACCGGTTAAAGAGCGATTTGGCCGTGATTGGAGCGCGATTAACGATACCTGGCCAACGTGATATTACGGTGACAAGTAAACGGATAACAGGCGGAATTAATCGCGCAGAAAATCGATTTCGATCGACCATTGAATCTCTTCTAGTGTTCTAAAAATTCCTGAAAGAAAGAAATGGGAATACAGTTGATTTATATTTTTCGCGCGAAACAGAGTGGAATTTTCGTATTGGAATTTCGGATTTTATTTTTTGTTGTTTTTATGGCGTGATAATGATTTTTGAGTTTGAAAGTATATACGATGCTTTAGCTTAGTTTGCCTGGAAGTTTTATTTTACATACTCGTCAGAGTTTATTTTATGATGTACTTGATGGTAGTTTTTATGATACGGTTTGCGGTTATGGGAGGAATTTATTATGTGCATAAACTTCGTACAGGTTCCTGTAAGCGTGAACAAATCGATATACCTATGTACACGGGGATAATGTAATATTTGAATTTGTCATAAATTTCTCTTTATTTATTATGAAAAAACAAATTTTGATTATTGGGTATCGAAAATTATCGTAGTACTCTAAATCAAATGGACGAAATAATTCTTGGCATAAAGTAAAAATGTTTGGTTGTTTCGAGGAAGAAAACTATTCTTTCCTGTGGTACTTTGATTTCTTTGCAAAAAGAGAATGAGCTGAAACTCGAATAAAAGCGTATAATCTAGAATAGGCAAATACGAATAATATTTCTTAATACTGAAAATGTGTTAAAGGATACATGCAAAATGTAACGTAATAAAATTATATTTTCCAAGTTAATAAACACAAGCTCTACGCGTGGAGAAATGCAGAAGTTATTGCAACGTAACTCACCATTACTAGGGGTAACAAGCCGTGCACTTGGAGCAAACTGACACCACGCTGTTCCGGACGTAAAACCACCCCTTGCGTCTAATGAATTTAAATCCAGCCAATTCAACCTGCTCGTCGTTCTTCCCCGGTCTGAGAGTTTCCCTTATGAAATCGCCCAACGATCTCTTATCATTTAATTACGCGTTGTTTCACGGTAGAAGGACACTTTTGGAGGTGGCGTTAATGATGAACGACGTGTTTTCGAAATATATGGGCTACGTGAATGCAGGCTGGATTATTACCATGGTAATAAATCATTGTAAGATCGATTGATCTCGATAACGAGGTAATGGCTTGAGTTGTCAAGGTAAATCGAATGTTACGTTACGTATTAAAGATCTGACTCGCGCATCTCTTCGACGAATCAGCTTGTAATTCGTTAATTAAATTGATATCGTTAAATGGAAATATTATATCGCTTCGTTAAAAATATTTCTTCAAAATATATTAATATAGGCAGGGAGATATCGAGATTTTATGAAATACTATTAGAACAGATTACAATATTAATATAATTCCACATATAATCGCGATATTAATAATAGTAGATTTCAGAACTGAAATTATGAAATTCCGTAGGTTCACGAGGACTAGAAGCACCATACGCTGTGATGGTGTACGTTCACGGTGAAAGTTTCGAATGGGGAACGGGAAACATCTACGATGGGTCCGTTTTGGCAAGCGCTGGACACGTCATAGTAATCACCCTTAATTATCGTCTTGGAATCTTAGGTACGTATCATTTTTATACATACAACGAGAATTATAATTTTTAACCAACGAATAAATCGCTTCTTTCCACAGTGATATTATTATAACGATGATAAATAGCCAAGACAATATTTTTCAGATTCAGATACGTGTACACGTAATATCAAAATTACGCAACGACAACATATAGACGCATTCAAGTTGCAGGCTTTGCCATTATTTTCCTTAATCGATCGCACATAAAATCCGAAGAAAAAAGCACGTGTATTCACGTAACGCCATTTTTATTCGCGAAAACTGAAAACGTAAAACGAAAGTAAAAAACTGTAAGTTCTCATGAATAATGCAGGGTAAATAAGAAAACACAAATAAAGCAGGAACACCGAATAAATAATTCATCCAACTCGGATGAATTCTTATTCCCCAAAAGCTTGCTCATTATTCATTTGCCGCGTTAAACTCTGTCCAAACGAAACGTACACACGTGCACGGCTCTATGGCAGAAACACAAACGACACGGTCGCATTATTTAACGTTATAATTGCGCGCGTCCAACGGTCGTATAAATCCATCCGATAGCGGATTAATATTTTACGGTTCCTTTAGTATATTCAATTACGGTATCCGTAAATGTAGAAACAAACTGTTCCCTATGGTATCCGTTTTCCTGTAATCGAACGGCACTCAGATATCCGGCATAACTTTGTCGTGGAATTAAGCACGATGGAAAAAAGATAGATCTCATTTGCGATATAAATGGTATTTTAATTGTATATCATTTTATAACATGAAACCGAATAACGATAAATTGAGATAACGATAGAAACAGTAAATAAGAAAAGATTTATTTTTAATATATGAAATTGACCAGATTGTTATTATAATATCGAATATAGATTCTTTATCGTCTAACGTTTCAAATTAGTCGATAAGTTCCTAATGATTCTTCGGATACACATAAATTTCGTAAATGTATTGATATCTATGAATAAATAGTAAGAGAATCGAAGAATATTCGAAGATAGAAATGAGAGTAAATTTTTACTCAAATGGAAAAGAAAATTAGTATAATATTGTACATATTTCTTTGATAAACAAATAAGGTGGAGTCAAATATGGTTGGAAATGCTCCAGGTTTCTTGAGGACTCGTCCGTATCCAGACAGAACGCCAGGATCTGGTGGAAATCTGGCCTTGAAGGATATCGCTATGGGACTACGCTGGGTACGTGAAAATATCGCTGCTTTTGGAGGCGATCCGACAAAAATCACGTTGATTGGACACGATACTGGAGCTGCGCTGGTGAACCTTCTTCTACTTGCTCCTTATGGCAAGGGTGAGCGAATTGAATTTTATTCTGTGCAATACTGTGCAGCAAGATAAAATGACGCACGAACGCGTTATTTCTAAAGAAACGCCTCGTCTTTCTTTCTCCTCTGTCCTACACGTTATAAAACACGCGAACGCGACGTCAAAAATTAAACTTCCTGCCTCGCATTAGAGAGAAACTGCAACAGTTGAGAGTTAGACTTAATCTTTGATATATTCCTGAACATCTTTCATATAATATTTCTTCATAATTCTTGATAAAATAGGACCTTTGTCTCGCTCGTTTAACCCTCCTACGATCCTCCAACTTTTCTATTTCAATCTTGCTCTCATTCTGGCAAACAAACAAGATTTGCAATGTTTCAGGGAAATGTCTAACATGTACAATTGAAACAAGAAATCACGCGTATCGGTAAGAGTTTTTAAGAACTTGAGATACTTATTAACACGAGAAAACTTTACAATTGGACTGAAAATGAAAGAACGCAGAAAGATTTAAAAAAGTACACAATTTTCCCTAATTCGTTTTTTCAGAGGAAGACTTTCTCTCCGATAAAATATTCATTTTTCTTCTGCTTTGTGTTACACATTACAGAATACACCAACACATCGATATAATCTGGAATTCCGATGAGCATTAAACGCTTGTTTTCCAAAAATTAAACACATTCGGCCGTGTCGAAGACAAATTGCGAGAGTCGGTGGGCCGACCACGATGACGAAGGACCGTACAATAACAAGCGGCATGGATGAAAATCGATTCGAAATAGAGCAGAAATATCGCGTGTCGGTCGCGATTAGGCGAGATCCTGGCTACCCGACACTCGATAGATTAATCGGCAAGAGATTAGTCTGGCAAACCCTACCGGATCGACGATCGAGATAGTACGACATCTCACGTGGGGTGGGAGCAGGGGACAAAGGGAAGAGGGATGAAAAAATCGTGCGTATTGATCTCGCGTGGATAGTGACAAATTACGTGGCTTCGTTTTATTCCTCGAGAACCGAAAATGTATTTTTTATCGGACTCTCTCTGTAGTACAGATTGGACGTTCCACTTTTTGGCTTTAACTACTGGAATTTGGTTTTTCATAGTTGGCGGGATTTACCCTATGGGGTCGTGATATTCCTGGTATTTTTTCATTCACTTTGCTTTGTGCGATTAGTGTACAGTTAAGAAGAGAAAATGGGTTTCAATGAAGAGAGATATTTCGTTTGACATTTTTGGAAAATGATAAAACTGGTTCTGTCAGTCGATGAAATAGTTTGTTAATTGTTGGTTAAGTTATAGTAAAGAGTTAGACTACGTTCCTGAAGCTAATTCAATTTGTCTGCAGACTGATTTAATTTGGATTTCGATTATCGATGAAAGGTTTATCAAACTTTCACAATTTCTATGTTAAATATTATTTAGATAGAACAGTTGGTACTTATTATAATTAATTCACTGAGAATTGTCCGACGTTAAAAGATTTGAACAAAATGAGAACAGATAACCACAGAAACGTCGATGTGCTTCTAAGACAAATATACATGTACAGCTGAAGTGCAGCGTAAATATTCGTAAAGTATAATATTGCCATAGAAACTCGAGCAACGCGTAGGAACATTAATTATACTTTGAAACTGCGCTGACCCACGAAATAAAGCACGCTTATTTATCAATGAATAATTAAGAGCACAGCACATGTGCTCCTGTTATTATTTTATTTTCTGTCTGGCAAGAACATTGACACTTCCTCTCGAAGTTCTCGTTGATATTAAGACGCACTAGAGATCGATTATTCCCCTTGTTCTATGTCGATGGAAAATAATCCATCATCCTATCCGTTTCTCTTTAATGATAGTTTGCGAAAATATTCTCTAACATAATGAAATATTAGAATGTGAATAACAGAAAACAGAATTTCAGTAACAATAATAAACCCAAAGAAAAGAAATACCAAAAAGAAAAGAATTTCAGAAATAAAATATAATAGCCAAAGGAATTCTGACGAAGAAGAAATACCGAAAACGCTGAAGCAGAAATACCGATAAAATAAAAGACCTCCGAGCAATAGTCACAGCACTAAGAAAAATACCAACGATAAAAGGATCGTGCGAAACTAATAAAAGATACCATTTTCGCAATTAATAACACGACGAGTTACGTTTAAAGACTTCTTAGGGAAAGAAGGATATTCAAAGCTCGAAGATTTCCTAAGAGACCGAGATATATGCGAGAGAAATCCGTGAAGAGCAGCATTAGCGTATTCAATAGCAGGTAAACCATCAGGCACTCGATACCGCATTAGTTTCAACTACAAGATCCACCCGAAAGGAACGACGAAATTTAAAACCGAAATGCACTCGGTGAATACCGTGGAGCTGTAGCACCGTAACAGGACTAAACCGTACGTACCACTACCGTGGCACTCGAGGATGCATTTTGTTACAAGTCGATATCCGAATCGGTTTTCGAGATACGAGGCACGAAAATCGGAGCACGTCGAGTGCACGGAGAGCGTTGAATGGTGGGCGAAATTTCGTGACCCACTTCTTTCCTTTGGAAATGCGTACGCGTCGCCCTTATAATAGTAGGGAAAAAAGCGCTGACTCGGCCGCTGTCACCGACCACTGCATACGTGCCAGGCTTGGGACAGGTCAGTAAGCGCGAGGGAGGACAGCCGTAAAGGAACAGCAAAAATGATGTTTCCTTCGACAATATCTTCGGGACAAGAAATCGTATCAACATGAAACGGAAAGCATTTTAAAAGGTACGGTTTGAGGTCTGCAGAAGGGGTTGCGAGAATAAAATATCTTTGCATCTTTGTTCGAAGGAGAATGCAGCAATGGTTTTAATGGCTTCGATGGCTTCAAAAAATATCGTTAGGATTAGAGCGAAGAAATTTTTCTCCACAAAAGGAGATTTTCATAGCTCGGTGTATTTTTCTAGGTTATTCGAAATATATCTATTTTCCTCTCAAATTCCAAGTCGAAAAGTGTTCAAGCGAAACTCTCGGTAATTATAAATAAATATTAAAAGTATTCGCATTCGTTGAGGGTTCGACGCACCATAATTATGTACATCGCGGCTGGTTATGTAAATTACTATTTCTAAGGGGTACTGCTTAATATTATAACGAGTACTATACGAGTACCTTTGCGTATTACGTGCACTTTTACACCATTAAATTTTCCATATAAGCATAATGATCCAAAGTAATAACTCTAACAACCACGTATGCTCGATACGACGATAACACTTCTCGGCAAGAACGAAATACAGAAGAATGGTAAATTCTCTTCGTTTTTGTTCGATATAAAGAAAGCCCTTGAAATCACGTATACAAAATACACGAAAAACGTCCGTAAGAAACGAATGTTTCGTAGCCTCGGCAACAGGCCGTAATTTCCTGCAACTTCCTCGAAATTCGCCAGTTGGAAATGGCGTGAACGGGAGCGAGGCAGAAGCATAAAAGTCGAGGCGCGCATCAGCTTGATTCCTCGATTTCCAGCATCACCATCGGCCGAGTGGATTTTTACCCGCGTTTCCACGACGCGTCGGAAGAGCCTCGTTGCCTCGTTTTATTCACAGGAAGTCGCTCGTTGCTGGCGTATCGAGGTCGAAAAAGCGAGCAAAGAAAGAAAGAGAAATAGGAACGGTGGTTGAAGAGTTGCCGTGTTGCAACCTTGGGCAACGAAGGAAAAGCTGTTTTCCTCCTTTTCCTGCCAGCTTCTGGAACGGAGACAGCGTGTTCCCGGAGCTGTAAAGGCCAGGCCGAAGATGTAAACTGTTTGGTAACATTTCCGGTGCAACCGGAACCCGGCTGGAAATGGCCGAGAAGCGGCATGGATCCTGTTCAGACAGCCGCAAGCATTCGAAGCAACTCTCTCTCGCGTCTGTCCTGTCTGTTTGTTTTATCCCGTTCCGACCGCCGTGGCGTCTGGTTCTCTGAACACGAGAACGCTTCATACAGTGCTAGGACTTGAAGCATCTCTCGCTTTGTTGCTCGGTATATAATGGCCGTTTGTATTGACGAAGGAATGCGCTTTTCAGCGGTTTCAAAGTATACGTGCAATTTGCATAACACGATCCTTTCGCAGCTTTTCTAACGCTAATACTATCAACACAATGGTGGTTAGAACGGTTAGGCGATATCAAATACAAGGATAATTTTTAAATAATCGCATTTGCACAATCGCGTAAACGCTTCATTCTCTATATTCCTTCGATTATCGTTGATCTCGCAAAATACAGCATCGTAAACACTCCTGCAAGAAAATTTCTATTAGGATTACATTCAAACGGAATTACTGGTTTAGAAACTTGAACCGCTGTACATGATATAACATGCTAAAATACCAATATCGGTTCTTTGAACAAAAATCAACCAGCAAAAACTCTTTTAAGATAAAAATACGTGTTAGTAAAATTCTCTTAGACTTACAACTTTTTTTAAATAGATACAATATTCTTCAAAGGTCTTACAAAAGTAACCAACCAATCCAAGTGGATTTCAGTCTCTTCTGGTCTCACTTTTCCACCATGCAAAGTCGTTTAAATCGTACGTCCACCTAATATTTCGCTGGTTTGTCACGAATTTCTTTAGTTGATCGCGTACTGTGTAGTCAGATCGATTCGAAAGCAGAAGAACTGATGCAACTGGCGCGTATTGAGTCAGCCAATTGCCAGGAATCACGGTCCACTGCTCCCGTCATTACTCGCGAAACCAATCGTTCGTGCACGCGAAGTATAGGCGAGAAACAGCACTGGAATAGCGACGGACTAATCGATAAAAAAGAAAAACGAACGAAGGACTCGTGAGTAACTCTTAGCAGAGGCGATAGCCTTCCTTTAAAAACCAATCGATTTGGTAAAAAGAGAATCTCATATACTGCTTATCAAAGCTTTAAAACTGGCTAACAATAAGAACTTTTTACTCTCGTACACTACCGTCTATAAGTATTTGAACGTTTCAGTGAATCTGTATATGTAATATTACGCGAATTTTAGCAAAGTGTCGGTAAAACGTTTTATCAAATTAAAAGTGAATCAATAATGAGAGTCAACGCTGGCTATCTTTTTATAGAATCGCCAGAGTATAAATCTAAATTATCTACCGAGAAGACAAAAGTATTTGGACCAGTGACCATAAAAAGTATCACGTTCCCGTTGTCTTGTCGAATTGCAAACATAAATTTTTAATTAAACGATCCAAGTCAATAATTAAGTGAATAGCTAAGATATCCATCGTCATCAGTTTCAATCCGCGTCCTCTGCTCTCGTCCCAATTAACTTGATACGCTTGCGAACGCTCTACTCTCTCAAGATCTGCAATCGTATGCTCCACATCGCTCCGCTATCGTCGAGATTAATAAATCCCTTGTAAAATTCATCGATATTGTTAAAATCCGCCACTTCCATCCCATTTAATCGACAAAATTGCAAATCGTTTTATACAACACATACAATATGCATATAAAAGTTTTCTACGACAGGACTTGGAATACTTTCGCCAACTTAGCGAAATGATATAATATAGCGGAACAAAATTTCATAAATTTTATCCCAATTGTCATTTTATCCCAATAACTTCTATTAAAGTAGAACGCATTAAAATCCGCGGTTATCCAACCAACTTCAAATTACTCCATCGCAGTTTACGAAACCTCGTGTCTCCGCTGACGTACCAATCAGAAACGTTTTAACTCGAGGCTTAAATTACCCTATTTCGTATCTCGAGGGTAAAATCAGTTCTCCATCGGGAAAGGTTTAACGCATCTTTTAATCCACTTGAAAAACTAGCAGCGCCAACTCATAATGAACCCTTCTCGGTCCAATTAACAGCACGACACGAAGAGCTTGGCAATTTCGCCGGCAGGATCGAAAGTAAATCAAAGTTTGAGCACGATAGCAACGCAGTATCAGGCGGGTTTAATTTATCGCGGTTATTCGCGCTATATAATATTATACGCGGTTTTCCGAATCGGAAATTCCATCGTCGTCGGCATCTCTGCCGCGATTCTATTCGCGACAGCTTCGTTTCTTATCGTTTTCGTCCTCGACCTTATGAAACGGTGCTTCTTGCATACAAATTGGCTGATTCGTGAAGATTTCAGAGTCTCCGGTGTTCGACACCTCGTACAGATTATTTCGACCGTTTTCTTCGGCCCGAAGATCGCGTACGATTTACGAACTTTGCGACTCGCTCGAGATGCGAGTCATAAACGCGCGTTACAATTGCATTTTGCGATTATGTGTTCAGAAAATTTTTAGAGTTTCCGATCTTTAACTTTGGTAATTTCAGGATTATTTTGCCACAATTAATTGGTTACGTTTTATAAAATCGAAGTATGAAACGACGATATCGATCGTGAATGTCGGTTATCGGTTAATTAAACGTACAAAGTATTCGATTGCTCAAAAAATCTTGATGATAGAGTAAAAGAGCCTTAAAAACATCTATTTCCTTCTTTTTTCCTCCTATAAATCGATGATCGGTCGCAGAGAGAAAAGGGTAGTAGCGATATTCCGATAGGTTATCAAAGATTATTAATTAATTGAGGAACAGCAGCAGCCGATAATGGGGCAAGGTGTTCTTCGTTCGAGTTCCAACACTCTGAAATTAACGATTCGGTCCATTGTAATTCATGAACCGCCTTCCGCGTACACCAATTGTAAAGTAAGAAGTTCCGATATTTAGGGGTGGATCGTGATTGAAATAATCGCTGTGATCCGGTGTCTCCGAGTTGGCTATGCGCCACGGAATATCGAGGAAGTTTCGAATGCTCGGTATTTGAGAAGATTTTTGGAATAACACGCCGAAGAAAGTTTCGAGGAAGTTGGAATATTCGATAACCGAACGAGATTTCCAACAGCTTATGTACCGTAAGACGAATGGCAATGGAGACGAGTTAAATTGTTCGGCGAATATCGTCGAATACAATGCTAATTTGGTATTTATTCGCGTATTTAGATCAACTTCCTTTAGATCGCGATTATACCGATTTGAAAACGCTAAATACATTGATAAACATTGAATGTAAATATCCTATGCTTTGACTCTTTATACTTCGAAATATCGTTAATCGTCTTCGTAAAATTACAAATTTATCTAAACATCCGCAGTGTATACTTCTTTTTTCCATCTTCCAGTTTCCATCTTCTTCGAGGTACCATCTTCAAGTTTGACTATTTTATTTCTTTAGTGAGGTCAGTGGGGTGTTCTTTTTAGTCTTCTTTCTATAAGAGTTTTGCTCGCTTCAACAGCCAACTGGTTTGGATGTGTTGCCCTTCTTTCCTTGTATTTTTCTGCGTACCTGCCGATTTCTTCTTTGACCGTTGGTATTTTTAAGTCTCTGCGTATATCCTCGTTTCTGACATATCATAGGGCGTTGACTATTGTTCTCAGTACCTTCGATCGTAGCGACTGTAGTTTATTTACGTGGCTCGTTGCTGCTGTCCCCTATAGCGGTATTCCGTACGTCCAAATTGGTTTTATTATCGTTTTGTAGATTTTTAGTTTATTTTCTATGCCGAGTTTAGAGTTGCGACTAGTTAGCCAGTACATCTGTCTTCTTTTTATCCGTATTTTGTCCGTAACTGATTTAGTATATTGTTTCCATGTAAGTTGTGTGTCTAAATGGAGGTCCTAGGTATTTAACTTGCCTTGTTTGTGTTATGTGCGTGCCATTCAATTGGACATTTCGTGATTTCTGTTTTCTTAGTGTAAATGTAATATGGTTGCATTTACCGGGTTTGCTTTTATTTGTTTATCTTGTAGCAATTTTTCTATTTTTGTGCTCTTGTAGTAACGTGACTGCTGTTTCTGGATTAGTATGCCTCACTAGTACAGCGGTGTCGTCCGCGAATGTCAGTATTTTGTTGTTGGTACGTCGGCCGTGTGCAGTGTGTATAATATTGGTCCTAAGACGCTTCCTTGCGGTACTCCTGCCTTGATGTCTTTTACTTCACAATATACATCCTTTATTTTAGTGTATACGTGCAACTATAAAATAAAACACCAGTTATATGAAATCGTAGATCTACTTTGAAGATTCTCTCGGATTTCGCTCTAACGAACATCGTGAAGCTTTCGTCATGAATCAGATACAGACGGAATCGCAAGTTATAGGAAAACGCAATTGTCTCCTGCAAGTATCGTCTGCCCGAAAATTATAGCGATAGTTGCGCAGCATTAGACAGAGAGCGAGCGGGATACAAAATTGTAAAAGGCAAATATTTGCGTTCGACGAGGCGGAGGATATTTACATTGGACACGTATTGCATCGTATTTCCCTTCGGCATAGCACCGGGATTAATCCGAATACGCTTCTCTCTGCAACATTTTCGCGTGAAGTACTCGATGCTTTAAAGGACGTTTGTTTGGATATTCCTCCGGCTTACGATCTTTACGAGGCGACCTCGTGAAGCCACACTAAAACGTAGCGTAACGATGCCGGACTGAAGCGAGCGAGGTTTTTTCAGCTGAATCTTCTTTTCTTCGTCCTATTTCCCTTTATCTCTTTTCCCTTTCTTCGTTTAATTCTTTATCGAGAATTCGTTCGTATTCCTCTCCCCCCGCGAAGAGAATTTTCAATCGGATAAATTTAGTATAAAAGATAGGAAAGAAAATGACGAACTAATAAACCGAAGGGAAACTACGGAGGAAGAAGAGCTGCTTGAAAATTCAGTATCGTGTTACCGAAATTGTCTTTTCATTTCTTTCTTTACTTGAGCCATTTCTTCGTCCTTTTCAAAATTTTCGAAATATTGCAGACACATCGCTTGACTTGATAATTGCGTTAAATGTTCAGAATTTTCCAGCGAGAAACGTTTGATAATATTCGCTCGATCGTTGTTATCGCGTTAGTTCGATGTTAGACACACTTTTCTATGTCGTATTTGTTGTTTCGCGTAATCAAAAACATATCTGTAATTTTTAATATTTTACAGTAAGTCGATACAAATTTGCTCTATCGTATTGAATCTGGGAGTTGTTTAAATGTTACATGGTTTACGATGTCTCGTATTGGATTATTGAAACGGATATAGAAACGTGAGGAACGGATACGAATATAGGTCGAACGAGTAAGTTCCAATTGCAATTAATTGTAACCTAAATAATGGGGACAATGGATATCTGCAAATTAAAATCGATACGTGTATTTGCGAATGGAGAACAGATAATTGTAGGCACGAAATTTGTTTTCGTATAGCAAAGCAATAACTGTATTGTACTGTAAATAAAAATAACTAAAATATTTTCTCGCTATGCATATATACAGGGTGTGCCAGGGTTTAACAGCCAAGTTTCGTCGGTATATGTCAGGCTTTTCCAGCTCCCATCATCGTTCTACTAAAATAACAAATGATTTAAAAATGGTCTTCAAGATTTTTTCTTCTTTTTCTATTGTTAGATTCAGAAACAGTCCATCGATGATTTAACCGAACTTATGTAAAGAGGTCGTTTGGCCAGATCCTCTCAGCCTCGAATGTTCTTACGGCGCGCTGATTTGATAGGTCGCTGACGAGATTATTTTGGCGGTTCAAGTTGCGATCTCTATATCTCGTCGAATGATAGTCGATCACGTCCTTGACCAGACGTACTCGTAGATCGTTGCGTAGAGTCCGATCGAAGACATACCAGAGCCAGATCACCCAGCATATTTTGCGACCAAATAATATCTGTACTTACCGTTAGACTTACATCGCTGTGGTCCAAGCTTAAATCGTAATTTGCCTCAATTTGTGCGTGGATGTGGGATACGTCTCCGGTGAAGGAAAACTAAGAAGTCGGAAAGTTTATTCGGGTCAATTGACCAGTAAGTTAGCTGACCTGTAGATATAAAATCTAAGTTTCTAGATTGAATTGCTTGTAGCAGACTGCGTTCTTCCGATGCGATGATCCTAGATCCCTAGACATCGCATTTCTCGAATAGTCCTCGGCTACGACGAATGCTGATCCAATTTTCAATCAAATATCAAAGTATTCTACACATTCTTCAGCGACGATAGTATGTCGCGGTGGAGACTAGACGAAGGCTATTGTCAAGGCCTGTGTTAATGTTTGAATTTTTACCAATTTTTATTTTGGAGAGATTCCATGTCTCCTCCTTTTTTTCTTTTCAACACATTGCCGATGGTTTGTATTTACACGAGGCTCTTGGCTATTTGGCATTATTACATCGTCTGGAGTTTCTCTGGTATATCTTGTATCGAGGCGTTCGTTTGTGTAAGTACGAGTTATAGGCAATGAGGGATATGGGTTGGAGAGTGACGGAAATATAGATTGTTATGTCTCTACTGGGGAAGCATTATGGTTGCTCGTCATCAGATCCCGTTCGGATGAATTCCGATGTCGGAACATCAGGAGCGATTGCCGAGCTATCATTACTCAATGATCTTGTGGATTTCTCGAGTGTATCGATGAATCGTCTAACATCTGATGCGCAAGTTCACTCGGCTGTTGGTTTACCGTTTCGTGTAAATCACGTTAACCGAGCCGATTTCCTGCCGGTAACATTTTTATTTTACTGCCACGTAGCCATATCCGACAGAAGGATAACGCTTATTACGCGTTATTAAGTCTGTTTACGATATCTCAACGATCGTCGTACGTATGAACGAACAATGATAACACGCGCGCACTGTCGACGTCAACGATCATCTCGAGAATCTACGAACAGTCTTCGAGATGCATGTAAAATATATATCATTTTTCACAAGATAAATACCAAGGGGAATCAGTTTTTAAATCTAATATTCGTTAAAGCGAAACAAACTATTTCATGGAAAATATTCGCCCCGTAAAAGGCGCGATAAATTGACGTTCTATTCGCTGCAGGTAGATGACGGCTTTACCTATGTACGTGGCAGCCGGTCACAATTCGTCGCCGCTGTCGTTTCGTTCTCCCCTCTGAATATCTTTTATTATCGCGTAAATCTCTTTGAGATATCGTGAATCGTGAATAACGACTTTATCGTGTTGATGTAATAACTTCGATATATCCGGTGGCCCTTTTCGCCTGGACTTTAACGCGTCCCTTCTTCAGAGCAGCATTACTACCGTGACGCTTGAGACGATCGCGAAGAAGACGCTTCGTTTCCTATCTTCAATGTAATTTATCGCGACATCCTTACGATCCATTTTATCTTTCATTTTCCGCGAAATATCGAGAATGGAAATGAAAATTGTCGTCGCGTAAACAGTAGGCTTTAACCAGACGTAGCTCGAAGATACAAGCGGAAACATTTGAAAACACACGATTCGCCTTGTTTATCGATTTCTCGGTACTGCTGAGAGATCGTCAAGTTCGTTAACAAAATGTGTCGATCAATGTTTGCAGGCCTTTTTCATCGAGTCGTGTTATCGAGTGGCTCAGCGTTAAGCCCATGGGCGTCTGTTCACGATCCGAACGACTTACGATCGAAAGTAGCAAAGCAAATAGGATGTTCCACCGAGGACGACGAAGATATTGCCAACTGTCTACGCGGCATTCCTCTGCGTGAGCTCATGGCCGTCGAACTGCCGGAAATCCGGTAAGATAGTAACTCTTTACGATCTGGATTCGAGGCTGATGCAAGATCCGTGAATAGCTGCCCGTAAATTCCATGTAAAAATTCCTCGTGCGTTACCTGCGCGAAATAAAAAGCTCCGAGTCGCCGATATTATTGTTCTCCGCACGAAAGAATCCAATAAAGTTCCCGTGATCTTGAACGAAACGTATCTTTTAAAATCTGACTGTACTTTATCTGTATTTTATTACGTTTACCGGCATAAAAAGATCGCAGCCCGTCCATAACGCGAATCAAGTTATCGATCATCTACGATTTACAATATCAAATGTCAACTTAAAAGAGATGTTATACATCTATACGTGTAAAGTACTTGATTAAAAAAAAAAGTTAATGACAGAAAAAATAATAAACGTATATTTGTATAGTGATTCGTATAGTTGAAATAATCAAATCTTGAACAATCATGCGCAATTTATTTCATTATCCATTTATAGAAAACTTAATGAGAGCAACGAACTTTAGCTTGAAAAATTAATTATACGATCATGTACGATCATTCTTAACGCAAACATACGTTAAAACATCCTGAAAAGTCTACTACGAAATTGTACGATTAAGCCAATGTGCAATTACACCAACGCGACTATGAAAACTACGCGCAAGCTCTCATCGTAGTATCTCGTAATTATAACCCTAAAATCCCATGCTATATCGAACCCTATAGCGCCCAAGCCAAAATCATAGTACCGTTTATTCCAGATCAAAGCATAAGTGTAGTCGCTAATCGGCTAGCGCAAGTTTTCGCGAGTCGGATCACGCTATTGTTGGCACCCGATTTACTTGGTCGCCTTATCGATCGACACGGGGAACACCGTACCGATTCGGTATCCTGACGAGCAATGAATCGCGCTAACTCGTCTCGTCTTCCGTTTCAGATTCGTGCCACGGATCGGACCAGGCTTGCCAGTGGACCAAAACAATCCCGATCCAGGGCTGGATATGGAACGAGCCAGCGACACGTTCATCAAAGTACCTCTTATCCTTGGTGTGTCTACTACGGAGTCGAATTTAGATTTTAACGCGAACGATATTCAGTACGGATTCGAGGAGGATCATCGAAATCGAATTTTACGAACGTTCATTAGGAACGCTTATGTATATCATTTGAACGAGATTTTCTCCGCGGTGAGGAACGAGTATACGGACTGGGACAAGCCTATCCTTCATCCTATCATTATAAGGGATTCGACGATGGAGGCGTTGAGCGATGGTCATACCGTGGCTCCACTCATGAGGATTGCCTTTTATCACGCCAGAAGGGGAGCCAAAACGTTCTTCTACCACTTCAGCCATCAAACCAAAGACAACAGCCTTTTGCAGGTTTGTGGAAAAGATTGCACGTTTTACAGGGAATCGAGCGTGGGTTTTATGTATCCGATGACGAAGAAAACGATCGGTGCGTTGAATTAGAATTTTTAACGGTGGGATTATTCTTGAAATTTATTTGGGTGATTTTCTTATACGGTAAAGTCAGTTTTGAAACTTGTTTGTATTTTTCAAGTTTGCTGCTAAATTAGTTTTAGTTGTGTGTAGATAAACTTACAAAATGTACAGTTCCAACGTAATTTTATTATTCTTGATTTCCGTCGGAACTTCCATTTACTTTACTCGTACCAGGAATTTTGGAACACAGTGTATACACGTAGGAAATAATTTATAGTCTTTTATACAAATCACTCGCGACCTACGGTACTCGATCCCTTTTCCATTCGTAAATACAAGAACGCGACAGATGTTGGAAGTAATTTAAAAGGAACCGGGTCTTTTAACGATTGAAACGCCCGCATGAAGTGTCGACAGTAAACCGTGGCTCTTTGAACCACTTCAGTCGTAAACTTATTTCTCGACGAAAGCTGTTTCTTTTTTTTTCTTTTTTTTCTTTCTTCCTTTGGTCGTCGTCGTCGACGCCATTTTATTCGCAACTTCTTTGATTCTTCGCGAAATTTTTTAAGTACACACACTACCAATGCCCTTCCTCTCGTTCTCGCCAAACACAGCGAAATATTAAAGATAGTATGGTAATTTTTCATACAGCTCTTGACTCGACTAAAAGTGGAAAGTGGAACGCGCGAGCCAGAGAACCGGCTTAACTTCGAGTTAATTTTACATAAAATTATACATGTAGGATGAACGAGACCCTCGAGTGTCTTCGTTATTTTTGTTAAAGAAGCATACAGAAGTTGATCACAATTACATTGTGGTAAGAGATGGAAAAAAGCTAAATGGAAGAATTTCTACTGCGAGAGCTACCTTGCATGGTTGCACCGATGTTATTAACAAAATTGTATGTTATGCTGGTTAATTCATATCGAGGGTTAATAAATTATAGAGCTTCTCTACCGCTTCAACCTCTGTGTTACTCGTCTGGCCAATGAAACGTATATTCTACTTGCTCGCTTATACGTCGACCGTCGCTACTGGTAAGGAGAATACGTCAGTATGAGGTCAGACTAGTTGTACGCGTAAATTAATACATAACTAGTTAAATAGTACAGATTAATACGTAATTCTACAAGTGGAATATCGATAGAAATAGAAAGATAATTTCAATTAACTGTACTATCCATTGACTTTTAAGAAACAACGAGATTTTCCAGTTGACGAATCATTACCGTTTGAAAACTCATACATCACATGGCTCAATTAACCAACTACCCGATAGATTAATAGACTTAATAACGCAAACTTCCAAGAGTCTAACGTCGAGGCAAAGTTCCAACATAGAGTCACGCTTAATTTACATCGTCGTAGTCTTCTGGGGTAACGCAAACGTCCTTCCACTGCTCCCATGAGACGTTTGATTAGGTCACAGTAGCTTCATCGTGAAATCATGGGCAGCGGTTAGTCGGAAGACAAGCACGAGCATAAAGCTGCGAGAAGTCCAAGATCGGAATGGATTCCAGGAAAACGGAAGATTAAAGAGGCAATCCGAACGAGCTGTGAGCTCGAATGCTGTTCTCGGTCTTTCGCTCTGTCTGTTTCTTACTTTAAAATGGAAGGAAATATTTTCGGTGTTTGTACAGGTCGAACGGTAATACATCGCTCCTTTTCGTGTCTTTTATCCATTTTGAATTATCGCGCTTTCAAAATGTAATTTTGTTGCTTATGTAAATGTAAAATTGTTGTCCTACGCGTTTGATTGGCAAATTTGATTTAAAGCAATTTGTCGTCGTTCTTCGAAATTTATGCGCGTCAGCAATCTGATGATTTTAACTAGTTCATTGTGTAATCGCGATGCGCTCATAAGACTGGTAGTTGTCCATACGTCAAGAGGGAGAGAGGCAGGAACTTCAATTTAACGAGTTTCGTTCTCGGGTCACGGTTAATAGCGATTTAGTGCGTTTAGCTGCCACGCTATGGCCAACTGTGGACGTACAAAGCGAAATTTTAATTAAACGGAAGTCGAGTCGCGTGCACGCCCGTGAAAGGCCATCTCGCTTAATAAGTTTCAGTGTCGTGACTGAAACTCGAAACGCGAGCCTAATCAATGCGTCGTCCGTGCATTTAGAAACGTTAGGAAAAAATATCGTTGGCTAATTCGAATAGAAATTCAGCATAGAAGAGGCAAAAGAGAGGAAACTGTAAATTTCTAGTAAAAAGTCGAAATGTAACGAATTCAAATCTGACAACTGGACAATTTGCAAACTGACAAAATGAAAATCGAATATCGTGTAATTGTAAATATGATTTATAAAAATGATATAATGAAATATTAAGTATAATTTAATATGTTTGACGTGATAGGAAAACTTTTGGGCCAAAATGGAATTCTTTTCATCGAAGAAGTCGCATACTTTTCTCAATAAACTGTATGGACTGCATTTCTTGTTATAATTTTTGTTATTGTCTGTTATTTAGTAAACTGCAGTACAATCCGTTCTATGAAATTCATTAAATGACCGAACAGTTAAATTTCTACGATTGTAATAATACATAGTAGCAGTTACCAATCTTATCTATTTATCTGACCATATACTGTGTATACTCTGGCTGACTATACACTGACCTGCACCACTTGTTAACTGAGATTAAGCCAACCCCTTAACCTCTTGGCATATTATATCAATAAAATTAGTACATGATAAATAATAATAAAGTAATAATAATAATAATAATAATAAATACACTAAATATTTGACAAGGAACAAATGTTTCTCTGTATGTTGGTACTCTGAAAGTATCATCAATAATAACGTTGATTCGCACACGCGTTCTCAGGTCACTTCTTTGCAAATAAAACCCCTAAAAAAATCTAAAAACGGGAATTAAGATAACAACGCACGCTGGAACTACCACGTCGAAGAACAAGCCGAAAGTCATTGACCCGAGCGTTACTTTAAACTCGAAAATTAAGCTTCTTTGCCGGTAAATTGAGTATCTTGAAGAAGCCACGCTTAGGTAAACCACATTAACGAAATTCACTTGGGACTCATTCAACAAGCTACAACGTATTTAACGGAACAAAGCTAAACGGTTCATCCGTTAAACGATCCGACTGTATGGGTGCCAGGAGACGAGACGGTAGATTCTCCAGCAATATGCTAATTCGCTGTTCGTTTCTTCGGCGTGTCTTCGAAATGTATGCACATGCATATACCGATCTGCAGCCCATCCACGAGCTTCTAGTAGATCCAGGCGACATTTAAGTCGGCAGGCAGCTGTAAATCCCATTTGCTTGCGCTCTGAATTAACAGGATTTGCATCGCGACCCAGACATTCTGTCGAACGCACAGATAGAATTGGCTGTGTCTCCGCGTGATTCACGCTGCTTTCCAATTAAAATTATTGAATCGGATTAAAATAATTAATCGTCGAACAGCTGGGCCGACAGGAATTTTTGTTTCGTTGTCATCGAGTCGTCCTCGAAAGGAAAACGTGATAATGAACGACGCGGTCGTTAATCTGCGTAATTTTTGAGCGGAAATTTTCTTTCGAACAAACTTTATATATTATATATTAAATGAAAGAACCGCTGTTTCTAAGAATTATCTGGATAGCGTGGTAATTATTCAAGGGGTAAGATAGTTTGAAAAGATAGTATGAGACGTTCGTTCGAATCTTTAAGCGTTTAGATCTTGAAATTTCTAAATCTCTCAGTCTTCGGGTTTGCGCGTATTTGATTCTCTTATCGTAGAATTTCCACGTTTATTTCTTTCTCCTAATTGATTGTGAGTAATATTAATAAAAATCATAGTGGGCGAAAGTGGGCAAAAAAGAATTCCCTCGTCAAAAAAAAGAGTTCTCTCGTCGATAATGGTTATCCGTAGCTGAAAATAATTTCCGGCGTCGATATCGAATACCGTTTTGAGCAGCATTTGCCGCAGGTTTCGAACGTTACACGTACATGCCACCAACGAACGAAATAATTTTGTTTCAGCGTCTGGGCAGCATTCGTGGCGAGGATATACCGTATATCTTCGGGTTGCCACTGGTGGCTGGAGGAGCTTTCTTTCCCCGGAATTATTCCCGACAGGATCAGGGCGTCGCCGAGGCAGTTCTCACGTTTTTCACGAATTTCGCGAAAACCGGCAATCCGAACGAGCCACACAAAATCGAATCGGTGGATTATGGGACACCGAAGGAGAAAACGCGATACCGTGGTCTCACATGGGAACAATACGAAACGGGTACTCAACAGTATCTCACAATTGGTGAGTTTATTCCTGCTACGTATCTTTTCTTTTCCTCCTATCCGCTTCTTTTTTCATTTATTTAAATACTTGCGCCGTGTATATACTATATGTCGTATGTAATTAGAGAATAATATCGGTGACTAATCGTTTCAGCGATGAAACCGAAAATGAAGAGCCACTACCGTGGCCATAAAATGGCGGTTTGGCTAAATCTGATACCACAACTGCATCGACCCGGAGACGACGATGTCTCAATGCGGCATCATCATTTTCGAGAAAGAGGTGACCACTTTTATGCAGGTAAGAAACTAAAAACTTCTTCTTCAAATAATTTAAATTAAAAAAAAAATACATTTTGTTTTCGATTCGCGCGAAATATATACTATCTACCAACTAAGTTAATATTATTAACTAGCACTTTGTATAAAAAGATTAGGAACGAAAAACTTCAATTATACTGGCACGAATACCTGTATCTATCTTACGCTTGCCATATTACATTTTGTACTGAAATTATATCTATGTATTATAAAAAAAATTCAGTTATGTAATCATTACAATTAAAAGAAACCTGTCCCTATCATACACGATGTAAGTAACGTTTAATTCACCCAATGAATAGAGTAATTAGAATGCAAGTGTTGAATCTTTCAGGACCAGTTCGAGACGAGTGGTACACTCCTCTGCCGCTTGTAGCGACAACCAAGATGAGCGCCTCGTCGACAACAGCGTGCAGCACATCTACAGGTGACGACAGTATTACCGAAGACATTACTCCTATTCTGGACGATTCGGAAGACGACGCTGAACTTTTACAAAGATTAGCTTCTCGTCATTACTACAGTACTACTACAGCCCTAGCAATCACCGTAGGAATCGGTTGCATGTTATTGGTGCTCAATATGCTGATATTCGCCGGCATTTACTATCAGAGGGATCGTGACAAAAAGAGAGCCACAATGGACTGCACGCCAAACGGGCAAGAATCACTACCGATGACTACCAGGTCGTCTATGAAAGCTCCAGAAAGTCCTAGGCCAGCGCAAGAACCTCCACCATCGTATACTACCCTTGCAAGAAGCCCTTCGATCCAGGAACATCAACAAATTGCTCAGAGTCAATCGACAGATGTCGATGAACAGCCTAAAAGTGAACAGAAACTTAGCCACGGGACCAGCAACGCCATCCACAAGGATCCCATTCCTCCGAAACCTCCCACGAGAACGACCAGCTCCTTGAGTACTACTAGTGGCACCAATACTATTAAAAAACGTGTGCAAATACAAGAGATATCCGTATAGCATTAGGGGTTGCCCCAAGAGGGCAACATGAAAACCAAGAAGGTGACTTTCATAGATTTTGCGGCGACTGGCGAGTCTAAGTTTTGAAAAAGTTTACAGGGATATGGATTAACAAGTGTCTGGTTATGACACGTAGCACAGGTTGACAAAGAAAATTATCTGTTTGAGTTGCAGTGAGATATCGATGAAGAGTGAAGACTATTGGTGTTACTTTCGACAATTGTTGGAGGAAACTCTAAAGAACAATGAGTTCTAAAGCGACATTCAATTGTATGTTAAGTACTCTCTAATTATTCCGATGTATAAACAGCGATAACTGCCATATGTCACTGAAAAGACAAAGTGCTTTAAAGGAAGACTTAGCAGACTACGAGTGTTCCTCTATCATGCACGTAAGACTTTATGAACATTTTGAGTGTATTTCTTTGCAGGATACGGTGTGTTTCTTCTATGGAATGCTATCAAAGTTGTATTACAAAGCGATTCGAAATGAGTTCATCAAATTTCAACTAATTAATTTCTCGTCAAGAAATACTTAACTTGACTACAAGAACAGTATTGTTAACTAAGAATGAAACATTTACGAAATCAAGTGTCTAGGAAGCTGGTTTCGATTTTCTGCAAATATACTGTCGAATAATTAAAATCTAACAGATATATCTTTTCTTTTTATTTGTTCTTTATTTTACACTTAAAAAGCAAAGTAAATTCTAAACTATGATATTTATCTCGTATATTGAAATAGACGAAAGTTGGAAAAAGGTCGTATCTCTAAAATTGTTTAATCTGACAGTATATTTGACGAAGAATGGAATCGATGATAAAAATCCATAAGTCAACACTGTAACTGTCACAATCAGTGTTCTTTCAAGTGTTCTTCTCGTAGCTGACATAATGATCATGTAATTAGAGTAACTCGTGGTATAACTGACGCTGGGCTCATGAAAAATTTCTATTTGCGTTTGTCTATACAACTTAAAAGTGGTTTCGTGTCTTTCCTACTCCAGGTATTGGAAACCGTGCACAAAATCGCACAGAGATAATAAATTAAATAACGTCTGTGTAACACGATCCGTAGAAAATTGTATGAGAGAATGTTCGTCTGAAATGATTTCTAAAATTTAAATGATGATAATTGTACTTCGTAGTGTCACTGTGATCAATATCAATATTTTTTAAAAATCAAAAACAAAATTTATAGATAAAAATCATTATGTTAGTTTCATTTGTCGTTGAAAATTATTCGTCTTTGTTTATTAAAGGACAGGAATTATTATTTATTTCTGTTTTTTATTTGTACTATGAATATACATATTCTACTTTATTATGTAGCATATAAATAGTATAAAGCGCAAGTTGAAGAACTCTGTCAATTTTGCGTTGCCTCCTCGTTATCTTGATATCATCCCTCGTTATTTAAAATAATTTAAGGAGAAAAAGAGAAACAAAACCTAAAAAAATGTATATTTAAGCACTCGATACTGAAAGAGATCAGTTCTCGTATTCGCATTAGAATCTCATGCGAATGTTGTGTGAAAGTTCTGGGTTAAAGTAAACAAAAGGAAATTACATGTTTAATGGTTCAATTTGAGTGGAACTCGCACTGCACTTGCGGAATTATCGATGGTTCTCTAGTGACAACATGTGCTCAAAACGTAATCATAAAGTGGAACACAATTTCCTTTAAATTAAATATTATCTACACCTCTTCGACCAAGTAATCTAAGGCGAGATTACGCCCACGTTTATGCAAATATCATTCGTCTTTATAGGATTTTTTAAGCTGAATCTGATGTCTGTGTTATACATACATTAAGAATTAACGAAGAAATTGGACTTATAAAGCTCGGTGTAAATTATAATGTTATAAAGGGATTTATCTTTTTTTCAGATACTTTGTCTCTATACTATTTGCATAATTTTAATTACTGTACGTTATATTACGCATGTTTTAACATTATTTCTTAACTAAATTAAAAGCAAAGCTTACTTCATCATAATTTTCGTACAAACAGATACTCATGGTCATGATTCTTCCATTAGTTGATAAAATTAAATGTTGTACTGTACTAGTATATATGTACATACATTTCATTTTAAAGATACTATTAATTTTTTATAAATTTGTTCCCTGACATACTTCGTAATCCAGACTGATTATCAAAAACATATTACATAATACAATCATTCTACTAAGAGACAAGTTTTTCTCCGGAAGAAGAAAAGCATCACGAATAACAGCAAACGACATTTCAATCGTCATGTAAAAAGATAAAAACACCTGTTTAATATAGTCGAATTTATCTAATCGATTGTACGCATTTTCTGAGGCACATGAAGTAATGAAAGCGTATTGGTATGATTAAGGACATAACGTTGTACTTTAGATAGCAATCATACTATGCACGGTGTCGCGTAATTGTACTGTCGATTTCGATTATTTTCAATACACCGTTTCACAAAGAAAAGATTAGAAAAGGAATACTCATCAAGTATTGTTTGCGAATGGTATGAATCATCAGCACATTATGACTATTCGTTAAGCTGTGTGAACGGGATTATTGAACAAATAACAGTGAAATTTAAGTAGCAGAATAGACGAAACATCTTTGTAAATTTCACTGTAAAACAATAAAATGCTGATTTCTAAATACATTTCCATCTCCAAATATAATTACTCATATCCTTATAAGCTAACAGTGTATTAAGTTACACGTGGGACTATGAAATAATGTACAATTTACAAATATAAACGGTGTTGTACTTTTATCTTTTTAAATAATACACACTGCTCGAAGCATAACAAAAGAATATGCGCTTAAAATAGTTTTGTCTGCCTTGAATATATAGTAGTGTAACATCTATCTTTTCTTATTTTATACAATAATATAATAAAACTATGATTAATATACATGTTTAGTTGAATAATTATACAAGTTTTGGTTTCTCCAAGATAAATAATATTTCTGAATTATTCAACTGAATTATTCCCTCTTTTAGCAGGCACCACATCACTGTTCTCACTCATATGTCTTTTACTTGCTACTCGTGTGTTACGGCCTGCAACATAATTTTCACAAATTTTACATATGCTTCATTTTGATGACATGTAAATTTTGTAATCATGAAATGTTCAGTGACATTTGTAAGTTTAACTCATTGAAATCCAAAAAACTGATCTCTCAGTATTAGCATGGCAAAGCATCATTACGGAGCAAGAATAGTACTATTTAAAAAAAAGCTATTTATATACACCATTCTACTGACCTTTTTTGCCTCTCTTTCCTTTAAAATTCCTTTGCCTAGAATTTGCCATTTGTTGTCTCACTTTCATAAAATATTTTTCTTCTTCTTCACTCTCAAGGACACAACAGGTTACATCTTTACCACGTATAGATATCTTATAAAATAAATGAAAAAAATTTTCACGAAATAAAATATAATATTACGAACTTAAAAATAACAAAAAATAATTTGAAATACTCACTTTACTTTCATGCATTTTGTCAATTACTGTTTTTGCGTCATTTTCTCCCTGCAATCGAGCATATCCCGCTGCATCACCTTTATTAAAGTCAACAAATGCAACATTCGCACCTAATTCACCTAGACATTCTTTAATATCTTCTCTTATACATTCATCAGGTACATTAGTAAAATAAATCACACAACCCTTTGGAAATAGATTTACCTTGTCACCTTCTTTCTCTTTATCATTATATTCTGTTGTCTCCTAAAAAATTGAACATTTTGTTATTATGTTTAATTATGAAAATAAATGTATAAAATAAATTGTATACTAACAAATTCCATATCAACAGATTCACTTTTCTTTGCTTTCATTTCTGATCTTTTTTGTCTCCTACCTTCCCTTTCCTGTGTTTTAGATTGAGTATAGTCAGATCTAAAATCTCAAAGTATTAAATTAAGTATAAAATATTACTAAAACTTTTATAGCAGAGATATATAATCCGATTAACTTACGACCACATCTTAATTAATTCAGTGTCTCCATATTTTACAGATTCCCTAACCATAAAGGCTTTTGCATCCTCTAGAGTTTTGAACTGCACGAAAATGGAACCTTTAAATTGAAGCTTCTTCTCTTTATCCATATACTTCCTCATCTATTAAACAAGAAAATGGTCTGAAGATCTAAGCATTATTTGCAAATTTTTTCCACTCTGATCTGAAAATAATACATCTATTGCACAAGAGTCAGTTACTTACAACGATATTATCGAATGGTTCATAAGCACTGAAAAACGTCTTAAGCTTCTCAATAGTGGTGTCCTGTAAAGGAAATCCTTTTATGTAAACTGTCTTAGCCTCCTGTGCCTTCCTATATTCTTCGTTATATATTGGCAAAGGATGCTTTGGAGAACGACGAATCTTTTTTCTATCTTCAGATATTTCCATAAGTTCACTTGATTTTATGGCTTCTAATATAACATTGATATCTTGACTCATAGAGGCCAACAATTTGAAATTTAACATAATAGTCATAGGAACCCATCCTTCGTCCAATTTTGTTTGCTCAATGAGAAATTTATCTCTTTGCATATTCACATCTCCAAAGTAAAACTAGAAATATCGAAATTTTTATTAATTAAATTGTATTATTGCCATTTATGTTATAAGAAAGCTATGAAAATTAAACTTTTTAATTACGTTGAAGAATATCTACATATATCTATACCTATACATATATTGAATCATGAGATATAAATGAATGGATATCTTATTTCCATAATAATTGGTTAATTAATAAAATATTACCTCGACTTGATTTTTTATTCTTTCTAACAGTTCGCTAGATGGTTCCTCAGATTTTACTTTTGGAGAAAGTTCCTCAGAAACCGGCTTCTCGTCTTTAACCTCGACATTGGCATCATTTATTGTAGTCTCGTCTACAATCTTTGTTTTAATTTCTGTTTGAGTCTCTGTTTGAGGAATTGTCTCTCCTTGCCCGTTCTCCATATTTGTTGTTACTATGAGATACGAGCTTTCAAAATTTATTGAGACCTGAACAAGAAATCAATTTCGTACAGATTCACTTAAGTCGATGGTCAAACGTGGTCTGTTTTCTCGGAAACAGGAAGTAACCGTTAGGAAGGAAAACGGTATTTGCATCAATATGAAATTTGAAAATGGCTGCTTGTTATAATTTCACAGTTTATTGCAACATAAAATTCTCCTCTTTTTATTATTCTTATCTCCGAGTAAAGTAATAAATTGGGTATATTTGATAATTATATAAGTTATATGACAAATAGGAGAAATAATTACAATGTTAACTATTAAAATAAATTTTTTTAATTGCAATATATCATTTTTTGAAATAAAGTAAAAATTAAAAATAAATGTAAAAATAATTTTTCTAAAATATCCAATAATTTATAAACTGGAACCAAAAATAAAAATTTTATCGGAATTAGCGCGATGTTAGCCGCGGTCATATAAACAGGCCTGAACACTCGCTAGGGAAAACCATCTATCCTTTGAGTTGAAAAAATCAAGATACAGGACAAGAAAAGATCCCGTTCTACGAGATAGACAGAGATAAGTAGAGTGTCTCTGATTCTGTCCGAACAATGTAACTTACATTATTGTATTTTTATATTAGCATTAAAATGTGCCTAAATATTTCTTCACACTATTAACAGGGGTAGCAAAGCAAAACGAAACAAAATTATGCAAAACACTTACAATTTCTAATGAAGCCTTACTTGAAAATTAATGTTCCTTTATCCTTACAATTTCTTTTAATTTAGTTTATAACTGATATTCATGCATTTTATTTATATATACTAAACAAATAACGTATAAATTAACTAATATTTAGTTATTAATTATAAATTGTTATTAAATTACATTAATAGTATATTTTAAAAACTGAAAGCATAAAAAATATAAATCAAAAATTTACTTTCGAAAGATTGAAATGATAATTAAAATGATTTTTAATGCGTCTACTTTTAATTACAATAAAATAAAAATATAATCTGTATAATTGACAAACTACTTCTTTTGCATATATAAAATAACCGGATATGCCTTGTTCCGGAAATGTATAATAATTTTAGATCTTTATGTTGGCAAACAGGTAAAAGATAAAAGAATGCAATGAAGTTGGCTGCAATCTTTCAGTACTGCGCTCCCTTCCGGTTCGTTCTTTCGGGGAGAGTGAGTCTTGTTTAGTTTAGCTGTAATTAAATCTTTCTCCATCTTCCAACATGAAGATTTACAAGGATATTTTTACTGGTACGTAAATTTAGAATATCATTAAATAACACGTGTAATGAATATTTTTTCAAACTTTTTCATACACTAAGAAATAAAATATTACGCTTGATTGCAAACGGACTAGCAGTGACGTTTCTATCACGAGGACCAAAATTTTAAGAGTAATAACTATAAAATGTTTCCTGACTACGGTTTTAATTGTGTAAATGTGAAAATATATAGTTAAACATGTTTTTAATGGTTTCTCATATTATAGAAACATTATACTGCTTGAATATTTAATATTCTAATTTATAACCTCTCCATATGTTCGAAATGACTCATTTCATTAGGAAAATGATACATTTGACACTAATTACATATTTTGAGGAAGAGTAGAGATTATTATTTTAAATTAACTCTTTTTTAAACTAACTCTGCTGCAATAAAATGATTATTTTGAAGGTTTGATAATTACTTTATACAAAATTTATAAAGTTAAATTTTACGAAATAATATAAGTTTTATATAATTAATTAATTTTACTATATTAAAGGTCATATTTTTATTTTAAAATTTATATTTCAGGCGATGAAATGTTTTCTGACACCTACAAAATAAAGTTGATTGATAATGTTGTATATGAAGTATATGGCAAGGTACCTAACTTTTTACTCTTATTTTTAAATTGTATTTGGGTAACGTGTATTAAACTTATATAGTTGTCTGAATACTTATTTATATTGTATTCGTTGTATTAATATCTTTACCTAAATTTTTTATAACTAGGTAGTCACTCGTAAATCAGGCGACATTGATATTGCTGGATTCAACCCATCTGCTGAAGAAGCTGATGAAGGAACGGAAGAAACGGTGGAATCCGGTGTAGATGTAGTTATGAATCATCGGCTGCAAGAAACTTTTGCATTTACAGACAAAAAATCCTATACCTTGTACTTGAAGGATTATATGAAGAAGTAATTATTTTTCCTATAGTAGTGTAAACTATTACTTTAGTAATATTAAAGCAATATTAATAACGCAATTTTCATTAGATTGGTAGCAAAATTGGAAGAGGAAGCTCCTGATCAAGTGGAAGTTTTCAAAACAAACACAAATAAAGTAATGAAAGACATATTAAGTCGTTTCAAAGACCTACAATTTTTCACTGGCGAATCTATGGATATTGATGGTATTGTAGCATTAATGGAATATCGCGAGATCGATGGTGAATCTGTGCCTGTACTCATGTTATTCAAGCATGGTCTTGAAGAACAAAAGTTCTAAACAATTTTAGGTATTGAAGAAATTGTGGGAAAAAATATTGTGAGTTTTACATTTACTACTTGTATTTCGTTAATATCGTAATCACTTAATGTACGTGTAACTGTGTTAATAATATTCAAAAATAGACTTAAATACATAAACATGTTAATTCATGCCTATACTTCAGTCATTTGTATTTGGCATTGCACAAACATGTAAAAGAAAGATGGTGATCAGATTCCCGCTGTGGTGCGTTTCCTCGACGTAGCGTCTATTATAGCCATACACTAAAAAACAAAGTTTCGTTACTAAACGCATTAAATACATAGCAAAAGTAAAATTAATTTTCGTACATTTTTCCAGATAAACTCAAAGAAGACTGTACACACGCTGAAAAGCTTGTGAAATTTAGTTAAAAGGAAAACACGATTTTACTTCCAATCTCATTTTATAATGCAGTTAATTTATTCGTTTCAACAACAATCAATGACTCGAAGTCTCACAGGAGTTAATAATTGTACATATGACTTTACTGGAGGGAAGATATACAAGACATCCTTTCGATTGTATTATCTGAGTCTGATTTCCCTGTAGACTTGTAATATTTTCTATCTTTTTTATTGGTCACTTATTAGAGAATTTAATTTATGATTCAAAAATGGAAGATGGGGAAAGAAGTTTGCAGCAATGAAAATATCAAAACATACGTCTAATTATTGTTAACACAAAAAGAAATGTCCTTGGATAACAATTAAATCTGAAACATACTCTGTATAATGTCCATCAAATAAAAAGGTGTTTTCATAAGTACTGCTTACGAGCCGTGTTCTTATTTTGATTATCTAATTGTTTAAATTAACTTTCCGTAATAATACAGGTACATAGTAAAACAAACAATTATTAATTTGCTTCATAAAAATATTATATTTAGACAAGTCAGAATAGACGATTTATCTCTTGGCGCAAGACCATACATTATATTTTTTTACTCAAGGACTGTTATTAGCCATACTGTTTTACAAGTATATTCATAATATGACTTCTTCGCGTTTCTTCCATTAACAACCTCTCTCTCACTATCGCATTCTCTCTTACACTCTTTGTTTTCTATATTTATATAATTTGTGTATCCATCGTTATCGTCATCATATTTATTACGCATATTCTTTTATGAATATATTACTCTCGTTCATTATAAAACAGTTACCGATCCAATATAGAACTCTTCACATTCCAAATACGTTTTCATGTGCCATTACCTGAAAAAGTGTTATGTTAACACATAGAAAAGCGTATTTTAATAATGTAATAATAATTCATATGTATGTACGTATGTACACAGCCGTAAATGTATACATATACATACACGTACGTTTAGTAAATGAACGTTCAATAAGTATATACGAATTAATTATCGCTTCAGAATAAGTCGAAAACTGACATTTACAGCTTAAAGATAGTAAAATTGAACTCCAAAAAATATACGTACATACAATTATATATTTATGTATGTACGCATTCGTCGTTCATAAATATGCACATATAGACATTGCTTTAATTATCGAGCACAACCATAGTGTCATTAGTTACTAAGCACTAAGATGAATTAGTATCTCAATTTCAAACAATGTATTGAAAATGATGCGATACAATTTAACATACCTGATCTCGTTATAATAAATTGTGTTAGCCATGTAGAAATAAAAATTGTTATTCGCAAGTACCTTTAAGCTGTTAATACAATAATGATTTCTCAAGTGGAATATTATGTTAGAGAGCTATTCCATACATTTATGATTATTATATTTTCGAACAAAAACGATAAATGTTTTGTTCATTAACCTTCTTAACATTACAAGTCTTGCGCATAATTCAATGATGTACAATCAAATTATAAAAATCTACTTAATAAAATGGTACAACAATTTCATAAGAATCGTTCCTTTTTTTCTCATTGTTTCAATTCGAAGGAAGAAAGATGAAACATGGAATATCGGACCATGCTAATGTTCCAAAAAATAGTTAATCACAATGGCAGTTGTGTAAGTTAATTTGTTATTAATGTATAGCATTCATATTGATACATGAAAGTTTCTGACATTTATACACACAGAAGGATTTGTTTTTAGTACTCTGGCTTTTTAGTTTAGTTCGTCAAAGGTACAATATTTAGTAGGACACCTGCTACTTTTTTAAGTGGGATGTACCTTACGATTCAGTAAGGTCGAACAATTATTTTATTCGTTATTACTATTAGTATTAAACTTATTTGTACTGGTCTATGCAGAATGGGTGCGTGTGGAACCTCTTTGATACTACCATAATATACCATGATTTGATATTCTAAAATTCTAATTTTTAATAATAACATTCATCTTCATTTTAGTATAAGAAAAATATAAAAATATAAAATACAGAGCATGGACGTATATCGTTAACCATCTAAACAATTAGGTACATAGAAAGTATTCCTAAGTACCAAATGACGACGAAAAATATACATACTTAATTTAACGTAAGGATTTATTCTCCAATTATTTTGATATTCATAATGGTACAGAAGGTTTGCAACGCACCGCATTCATTCTTTCTAGGACACTGTTACTAAGTAAAACATCACTACATACAATTTGAGCATCGTACGATTTCTATAATAGTTCAAAGAAGTATGGCAAAAGCATCAAGTTTACATTGATTACAATCATGTACACGATTTGTGTATAGCACTTCGTTAGAGAAGCATGCTATTATTTGATAGATTTTTTGCTCCAATACATTCCAAGATTCACCATGTTGAATCTCTTACCTTTAATACATCTAATCGTAGGACATTAAAAATTCTGCCATTATCTTTGTTATTCTACTGACCGCTACTGAGGTTCTCAATTATTATTTGTGAAAGAGTTCTGTTTATATGTTCATATATTATTATACGTATGTATAGATATCATCATTTTAACATTTATATATTTATATGAAACTTCATTCACAGGTAGCTTCATTCACGCCCGCCAATCCTAATGGTCTTTCACTTGCTTATCTTCTTTTATTATTACTATTTATTATTACTATTATTACACGTATCGAGGAATTAGATGAGGTGATCGCAAAACGCGTTTCATTCAGAGGTAATTTTGGTCGAGATGTATATTTCCAGTATGGATGTAAAGAAACAGAAGATTACATCCTGGATTATAAAACACCAAGAAAATTGACATTACAGAGATCGTAATACGATTTTCTTACTATCTTATACGAAACATATAAATATAAGTGATTTGGTTTGAATTTATTCTTGGAAATTATTTGAAATCGTCGAAATTGGATCGAGTAACTATGAAAAAAGTTTATCCTGTGTTTGTGTGTCGCACGAGAGAACTATAGAAAAAGAAAAAGAAACAATTAGATATAACAGGCGTTTGAAATGAATAGCAACTCCAGTGATATTAAAAAAAAAATCGGGAATTTAATAATGTGTTTGTTTTTTCTCATGGTATGCATAACATTAAAAACTCTCATCAAATAGATAACAATAACCAACAACTAACAATCGTAAGCATTCACGCAAAAATAGAAATATGTTTAATAATTTTTTAATATTATCATAATTTATATTATCGAAGTAAGTGTGATCATTCCTTACGATTTCTAGAGTACTATAGTAATTTATGTAGATGACTAAAACTGAAGGACACTAAGAAGATAAATCTTTTTCACTCTTCTAAAATCTTAAAATCGAATTACAATCTAGAAAGAATAAATCTTACGAAATATCTTACAAAAGAAAAATATAAATAAATGTTTATTTATACATTTTTTGAATAATGCAGCAAGATTCTTTCAATATATATTATAAAATATATATTTATATTTTTAAAAATTCTTTCTTAACTTACCGATAGAAGAATAAAATATATAAAAATTTGGATTCTTTATTGCCACCAATTCAGATCGATCACAATTCATATCATTTTTTTATCTATTTAAAAGTAGAAAATTAGTAAAATTCAAAATCTATAAAACTAAAATATGGATCTTTTCGTTAAAAATCCTGTTATTTTCTTACATCCTTCAGCTCAAATCATAAAAAGTGTTTTGTGAATTACTAACAACGACGATAAGGTTCCTATCATAGTCCTGTCACTGATCAATTAATTCTTATATATCTAGGTTTAAATGATAAACTATACATTGAAAGCATCGCATCTTTTGAATGTTTTTTACTTTTTCCTTTTTTAAGATTTTACATCTCATAATGCAGTGAATTCAAAGGAAAAAACCGAAAATTTTCGATAATTAGTAAATTTTAGTACATTATCAATATGCTATCGAATTACTTATACTGTTCGCTATTATGTAATCACATAATGAGAAATTGTTATCGAACGAAACGAACGCTATCGAATAAAGTGGAAAAAATATTAATAAACGAGTTATATGAAAAATTCCATGGAATTCGCTGTATACCAAAAGTAAAAATCGTCCTTAATAAGAAATCCTCTTTCGCATTTCAGTTTATCTTTCAACAGTATGTATGAATCAATGATTCTTGATATATCGAGCGTACTATTTATTCACCGGTTTTGTAACAGCATATGTTACAATTTCAATATTTCTTGTTACAGACATAAGCTGCATATATATACATATAATATATATATATATATACACATATATATATATAAAAAGAAATATTATAATATATATAATCATATATAATTAATAATGAATTAGTAAGTTTTATTTTCTTTCTTCCATACTCTAAAATACAAAACAATAAATTATCGTATTATAGTGCACACACGTGTAGAACGTTTCCGTTTTATGCAAGTATGTATAATAATAATAATGATAATAATAATAATAAAATAATAATGACAATAATAATAATAATAATAATAATAATAATAATAATAATAATAATAATAATAATAATAATAATAATAATGACAATAATAATAATAATGACAATAATAATAATAATAATAATAATAATAATAATAATAATAATATATCTAGATGCGATCGTGGCTCTTTCAAATGACGATCCGAATCGAGGCAGCGTTGGAATGTAAAAATACCCGATAAGCTTACGCTTATTAAGGATTGCACCCACGTCGAGGACCGCAATCCATAGAAAAATGGCGGAGATCGTTGGAGAATCGTGTCGTCTGTACAACTATATATGTATTCTGAAAGACTGGCGAAGCAGATTGAAACTGACACGTCAACGATGACAAGAGATAACACAGGTTGTAACAGAGGATGTAACAAAAAGGTAAGAAGAAACGTGAGAAAACAGCGTCTTAGGAACTTCCACGTGGTTGCAGAGAGTAAACAGTTCGACGTGAGCGCAATCGAAGCCCAGACTAAATCAAGGATCGGCAATATCCGGTAGGAAATCGTCACGCGTGAGAACTTTGCTCGGACATACGATGGCATGACACACATACTCGACGTGTGTCATAGACTAAAGAATGCAAAGAGAGATCGTTCCAAGGTATACATAAGCGACTTCGAGAGCTTGGAAATTTCATCGAATCGATCGTTTAAAAAAGCGCTGGGGGCTCTTTGTTCTCCGCGAGTGTATTATCCGTTGCTCGACTTCCGGCATGCTCTCGATACGAATCGAAGAAAAGGATCGTCTTTACATCAAATATAATGCGCTATCGAACAGATATAAATAAAATGGTGAAGAAGAAGAAACGTAAGTAAATTCCACCTTACTCGACTTCTGTGAGAGTATCAATTTTTCTTTTTGTTTTTTTTTTCTTTTTTCGTTTTTTAACCACCGTGAGAGGCGTGTTAGAGTTACCAACGGGAATTTCTTTTCTTACACACGCATATATATATATATATATATATATATATATCTTGAGTGCTGTTCTTTGTTTTTCTTTTCTTGTTGATATATATCTATGTATATATATCCATGTATACATACATATATATTATATATATGTGTCCTTTTTTATGTTCCGTTATTTTTTTCCTTTATAAATCGGTGTGCCCCAAGACGCGGCACACCTTTTGCTCCTAAGGGTCCGACCGTGACTCTAGCATCTCCACGAGGAAATCGTCGATCGGCACGTCGCCGATCATTTTGAAGAAGAACAGGTACTCCAGACACTTTAATCCGATGGATCGGATGGCCGGCAGACGTAACAGTAATTTCGCGAATCTTCCAGCATCGTCGGGCCAGGCTACGCGACAATAGCCTTCCAGCGCTGCGTAGATCTTCTCGCGGAGCAGGGTCACTTCCTGGATGGATTTTAGTCCTCGGACTTCGGGGTTGAAGAGTATTATAGATCTGTTTGTGATTAATTGCTCGATAAATGAACGTAAACTCGAGAAAATAGAGAAGCAAGTTTAATCGTACGCGTAATACAAACGATACTTTTCAATTCCTTCGATCCTTTATAGATACGCTTAATATAAATTGAAAGACACGATCCAAAAAAATATTAACTCAATACCAACGATTAATCGAGGAACTTGAATAGTATCTCTTCTTAGTGTTTTCTATTTCTATCCTATCTCACATTCCTACCGTAAAACAAGCATTTTTCGAATATACAATAGAACTCCATTTACTTGTGGTTAACTGGAAATCAAATCAGAGCTGGCCTAACGCGAGCTCTTAATTATGCGAATGACAAGTAATAGATCGAACAAAATCAGAGAATATCAGAGGAACAGCTATTATATAAACCGTTGGTCCCCGATCGATGTTCCGGTAAACGGAGTTCCACTATAATCTATTGTAATCGATAATTAATAATTGTAATATGAAAGTAAGGATTACCAACCTCAGGCAACCAAGCTCCGTCCTGTCCATCTTCATTTCGCGCATTTTCGATACAAGCTCGGAAAGTACCCGGTCGAATATCGTGCCCACGCCAGCCTGCTGCGCGGAGTTTCGGTGCACCGTGATCCCTGTCGCCAGCACGATACCGTCCTTCACGTCGATCGAACGGTGGGAAAAGGATGCTATCAGCAACTCGTTCCAGCCGGCCCTGAGCAGAAGTACCTGATCCTCCAGCGGCAACGACGTAAAATGCGGGATGTGTTTCGCCCATGCTACCAGCTGGAACAGCTGTTTGTTCGTGGCGTTGCAAATGTGCGACACTGCATTCTGTGCATTGCAAGAGATGCCGAATTAATCGGAGGAGCGTTTCGTGGAACAGCTACGCGCAACCATTCCACGAAAATCAGTTCACAACGTCGTTGTTCATACGATGGCCGGAGAAAAACTGGCGACAGTTTCCGGTTCGCGTTCCGGTTGCAAAGTCGAATATTCTGATCCTTATTTGAGTTTCCACAGTCAATTAACAAGTTGATCCAAATCCGAAATTTCACGAAAACTCAAACACGAAATTTCATGTCTCGAAAACGCTCGAAATCCACGATTCGTATCTCTTTTTCTTTTTCTCTAAGGAATACGTATTTCGCCAGAAGCAAAAGCCCCAAAAAAGCATTTGCAAAAAGCAGATTATCGATAGAAATCAAAGTTGCTACTGACCGGCATTGACGATAGTCGTCTGTTCGATTTGCAAGGAATTAAATTGTTGTTTTATCTTCTGTCGATACAAATGACGGTAACGAATTGATGGAATCGTACTAATTAAAACGAGTCGGAACAAGTCTGTAAAAAGATACTGGTAAAGTTGAGAAAGAAAGAAGACTTTGAAGTTACATCGATTCATTTTAACGAGATAAATACTTCTGTACCGTTATTATATGTCCTCGATTATTTCGACCAGCTTATTCATCGATGCATACACGACTCGATCAATTTTTTAATTCGCATTACACGACGAAACGATCATATCGGATCGCCAATAAAGGACACCTCGAACGAGATTAATTCAATCACCAGTCCAGGGTCCAATGACGAACAAATTGATTTCGTCCCGGGAGAGCTGTACATTGCATAAAACCGACGTTCCAATCTTACCAGCTTCTCCGTCACGTTCATGTTCGATAAATCGCTGAATGAAACGCAACCACGGTTTTTATCTAACTACTAGTCGAGATACTAGTCTTAATTAGAAAAAAAAAGAGAAAGAAAGAAAAAAGATAGAAAAATAGGACGAGTCGTGTATACCGAAAGCGGAGCGTGTTCAAACGAAAAATAAAATTTCTCAACCGGACAATCGACGTGGTGAACTGTTCCAATTCTACTCTTACTATTTTCGCTTTTTCTCTCCGTCGTTTCTCGTTAATATTTACCTCGTAATTTCCTTGCTGTTCCATTTTGCACTCGACTCGTTTCTCGGCTTCCAGAATACGCTCGATCGGCATGTCCGAGTGCAGACTACTGGTGCTCTCCACCTCGCTCTGATCCCTTTCCTTGGTACGTTGACGCTCTTCCTGTACTGCTTCTCTCTTCATGCCCATCGCCAGGCATTTCTGGTATCTACAATACTGACATCGATTTCTCTGCCGTTTGTCGATGATGCAGGATTTTTCCTCGCGACACGCGTACGACAGGTCCTTGCGTACGGTCCTCTTGAAAAAGCCCTTGCAACCCTCGCAGCTACGAGCGAAAGAACGGAAAGGTTACTACGGCAAGATGTACCGTCACGAACGATTTTACAACGGACGAGTGCTATAACGAACGATTTTTCTAACTAACATCAATCCGTTATAACAACGTACAAAGATGTTGCGACGAACAGCAAGAAATATCGGACGCTCTGCCGATTTTTCTAGCTCGCTTTCGTTACGACGGTAAATAGTAAACGCTAATGGACGATGCGAACCTGTTTCAAGCTCGCTTGCTTCCATTCTCGTTTAGCGATATCTACCGCGTAGAACGTAGAAGATAGCTAAGCAACGTAAGAACTGGCGAACAGCGCTATAAACTAACGTGATCCAAGATGAACGAGTACCGGATGTCATAGTCAAGGGGCGAGATTTGTTTATGCATAGATAACGATGGCTGAAGAAAGCTGGCAAACACGATTGCCTCGTCGTTTTATGATCGCCACTGAATAAGAGAATTTCATATTGTTTTTGCCATTTATTTTCTAGCTTGTATTACATATTTCCAGCGTTTGAATGGTCGTAGCGGTGATAACTTTGCTATTAACCGTGGGCTTGGGACGTGTCGCTTCTAAATACCTACGTGTCGATGTACGTTACAACGAACAGATGCTGCAACGTACGTGGTTCGAGCGCATCTTGTCGTATCGTAATCGATTATGTTCGTAAAAATTGTGATTTCGCTTTACGATTTCTGTCTGCTGAAAAGGATACGCGTACGTTTTATTTTATTTCATTCTGATTCGGTTCCTAGGAGATACGGGAGAACGCCTTGCAACCCTCGCAGCTGCGAACGAAAGAAAAAAAAGAAAGAACTTTATTAGGTTGTCCGAAAAGTTTCTTTCGTTTTATGAAGAAATAATGGACGCGCAACGTCTTTGTTGTCGAGATATGTATAATTTTCTGTGCTGGACTGGGTTAAATGCGTAGTAGAGATGCTGGTATGTGAGTGTCGGTGTGTGGAGGTGTGTATGTGCGCGGCGTCTCAAAAACAGATGAATGTAAACTAGTCAGTCGGTTAAGAGTCGGGTATGGAAGAAAGTGCTGAGACGCGTGCAAGTGTGTATCGATGAATATATAAGGAATCGTCCATGAAATAAATATATTACCATTTTAATATGAATCCTCGGTGTAAATTTAGCGTTCATATAACATTATTTCGGCTTCAAAGATCCACGATTCTCAACATTTGTTTTATATTATTTTGTCGAATTACGTACGATCCATTTCGTTCTGTCGAGACAAACACCGCGACGTTTCACAGACATGCTTTCACGTTTGTACGAAGCTGCATTGTTGTAAAAGACACGTTCGCGAAAGAAAGACATTCTTCGGACAACCTAATACGTATATTTACTCGTTGTGTTCTTTAATAAATTTCGAATAACGCATCTTATTCGTCTTCCCAATGTGTTATTACGTAAAATGTATAGTATAAAGATTCGCGTGTCTTTTTTAAATTTCCTTTGTTATACGAACTGCGACAATCGATTTACTTTCTCCCAAGAGACGTATCGTTTCGTTAAAATACCGTGGAAAATTATTGGATCATAATGATCACGTTGTAAATCCTCAAAGTCCAAACACCCGGTAACATTACTTTCGTCGAGGTGACTTATTCGTGCAAGTTGCAACTTTCGATTGTCTGGTGGCGACGATGTTCTCTCCGGGACAGCGGATTACGCGAAAGAAATCGTAAACCCGGGATACTTTATTCAAAGAATCCTTGGATTAGTCGAGCGGAGCAGAGCGAAGGAGCCGGATAAGACGCGCCAACGAATTCCAACTCTTTTTACGACGCACGAGTCGGTGTTGTCTGGGTTTTGCAGTGATTCACACACCGAAACCGCGAATTCCTCTTGATCGTGTCGAAATTTATTCGAAAGTATTTTCTAACAGGGCACTTGGGAAGATGCAACGAGGGAAAACGCAATTTATGTCGTTTCCTAGTTAATTTTGTACCTCTGGAACGCGTTTGATGTAATCGATGGAACGTTCGCGACAGTAATTTGCTTACAAAGGTAACTAAGAGTCCTAAGATCTAGGAATTTGGTCAACGAATTTGAATTTTAAGAAACTTTAGTCAGAAGAAGAAACTGTCAGAGAAGAATTTCGAGGGCTAGGAATGGATAATTCGAAAAAACACCACCGTTCCTATTTCTTCCTTTATTTTTCTTTGCCAATATCGTGTATTTAATAAATACTTTTTTATTTAAAAATCTTGTTCGAATCGTGCCACGTTCGAAACATACGTCCGATATTTTAACCGATAGAAATCTTCTTACGATTAATTTAGCTTTTTCTATCTTATAGAAAAAGTTAGAGAAAAATAAATATCTTTTTGAAATTCGGTGTTTCATTTTTTGACAAAGAAATTCGTAATTTAAAAATCTTGCGTAATGGTAGCTCTAATCAGCACGAGATTTCAAACGAACTTAACGATGCAAAGACACGAAGGAAAGAGGTGCATCCACTTGTCGTCGCTATTAAAAGTGAAAACAAGAGAAAGGCACGCTAAACCGTGTCGAAAATACGCGCGATGTTTTGTGACCGGCTGGAGCAAAAATAAATTCTTACTCGCGGAATGTCGCCACTGTTACTGGAGAGGTTCCAATTTTAAAAACGAGTCTCGCCAATGGTTGGCCATCATCGAGATCTTAACGACAACGGAAAGTGGAAAGGTTGTTTGCAATACTAAAAATTTAAACGGTCCTCGAGAATACGTTCCACGAGTTTCGTCAAAATTTATCATCCTCGTTAGCTTCGAGGAAGACAGACATATTAGATGCGACAACCGAAATGAATTAAAGTCTTTTTTAATTAGCGTCTGTATACGTTTCGTCTTCACAGCACATACTACATTTTCGTATTTGTATGTGAAAGTACACGATATGAAATTTAATATATTCGCGCATACTTTTTTTCTAGCCACTCTGTACTGTAGAAAAATTGTACGTGCGCGTTGTATTTGTCGCAGAAAATATTTTGAAGTTTCAGTAACATTGGAACCAGACACCACACTGTCGTGATATTGGTCAAGTGTGAAACCAATTTAAATCCTAACGTCGGTAAACGAAAAGAGAAGAGATTTGGAATAACAATAAAATGGAAAGAAAGAAGTAAAATAGAAGCAAATATTCGATCATAAAATGTTTCGTTCGTTCGGATCATGCGGTTCTTATCGAACGCTTCTGCTTTGCTCGGTTCGTAAATTCGACGAACGCGAAAGAAGAACAATACGGAATAGTAATCCTATGGATCTCGACGAATGTCAAAACTCTGTCTCTCGCGACCTTCGCTAGGAATAGCACGACAATACGCGAGTTATCGAGGATTTATTCGTGTTTTCGGCTATGAAATCCGCTAAAAGCAACGCGGCGTTTGCACCGTCGCGAGGGTAAAACAACGCTTATTCGTTAGCGATGAATTTGGACGAGCGGTAAGTTTCAATGGCTGATAAAATACGTCGAAGTGTTTAAGAAAACTCAGAAAGATTTTGGAACAATTGCAAACGATACATACTTCTGAAAAGTAATGGGAAATTAATATTCATATTCTATATTTTGATCTTATTTACACTTCTTTCTAATCGCAAACGCTGTAGGTACATAGAAAGTGAAATGTGTGAAAGACACGCGAGAAAATTTCTGGACCACCGTGAAAGTCGTTTGATCTCGTTGAGTTTACGCGAAAGACAAATAAGTCTGACGCGGGACACGCGTGGAGAAGCTCGACCCATGGACCAAAGTTCCGCCATAGGAAACGCGCAAAGGCCTCCGGCATTTGCCTATCGATAACATCGATTTTCTTTGATCTACTACCGTTTAATGTTTCTCTACGAGTAAAGTAACTCGTAATCTCGCGTAATCTCCTTGAAGACCTACTTAAATCGTGTTGTGAAAATAAAGAAAGCTTCGACAGCTATCGTACGTAATAGACATCGATTAAGAAGGATTCAGGTTTTTCTACGAGGTTGCGTTCACTTTGTCAAAACATTACACGGTTTATTTAGATCTACTTAGATAATTTTTAAGTTTCAAAACTAAATAGCTCGAGGAAATGAAATTAAACTTTGCTATACTTGTACTAATGACACGGGAGAGATGGTTCTGTCTGTATACAAGCTCGATGGTCAAAGTGTCGAGAACTCGTTTCGACGAGCTCGGTCTTCCATTAATTCCGTCGAGTATAATTTCTTGTTTAATTATACAGTCTCGATCACGTTTTATCAGCCTAATCGCTTTATTAATTATTGAACTACTTTGCGACGACTCTTGGATTTATGCTGTAAAAAGCAGCAGCGAGTCTAACGTACAAGGGAAAAAAGAGATTACTAGAGATTAAAAAGAAAGAAATTGCGTCTTTCGAGTTTCTTGCTGTAATTCATGGCTAATAGGCAGAATCGATAAGATTTGATTAATCTTGAGAGACTTCTCTAAAAATAATCTCTCTTTAGTTTTACGACATTCGTTATCTTTGTTACAATTTTAGCATTTCTTGATGATCCATTGTTCTCGATTTTTCGATCTTTTTTCCTTTTCAACGCGCCTTGTTTTCCAGCTATCGATATCGCTAGCCCAATTCATTCTTCCATCTGCTATTACCGTTGTATTGCCTCTTTTGAAAAATTCTCCGTCTGAAAAGCGTTCGACAGAAACATTCCTCGGCAAAAGGTAATCGAAAACAGATAAAAGAAAAAAAACTGTAGCGCGCTTTGACTACGTTAAATAAAGAAATTAAAAATCCATCGCTGGGAGGAAGTCATAAAGTGCATAGAAAATACCAGTCAGCCAATTAATCATGAAAAGCAGGAAGAAACGAAGGAAGAAAGGATTGTTGTTTCTTACAGACCGGCGATATATCTGACACGGACCCTGATAATGGCCGTGATTGCTTAATTAGCTGCCACTGGAGCAAAGTGGCTGCACGAACAGCAGAAGACAAGGCTCGTCGTCCTCCCTTGCCCCGTAGGAACTACGGCTGGCTAGTCGTCCTAACCACGCGAGCAAGTCCAAGGTTGTCGAGACTCTGATGCAACGTGAACCATCATCATCGGCCGTGGTCACTGATCACACACGCGCAATACCCAAAGTGGGGAGGCGGATGACGATCGGAGTGGAGCACAGTGATACGCTCTGTGTATGACTTGAAAACGATTGGAATTGCGAGAAGAGTCCCAAAGAATTGATAATTTAAATGGGCGAGTTTCAGTTTAAATAAAGAAATTTCGAACGTTTAACCGCAGCGAGAAAAATTAGGATTTCAGATTTAAATACAGAAAGTTGGAAGTTTCGGTTTGCATAGAAGAAATCGAGACTTTGAAGGTTGGAATTTTTTACTTTACTTTAATTTCGAACGAACGACGTAAGAAAAAGAAGAAGAAAGACAGAAAAGATAAAGGAAGCGAAAAACCAGTAAGCTTGTAGCTTTCAAGATCGTTTTATCGCGCGTTTATTACACATTGATGATCTCGAGTTTTTCGAGCGACTCACGTGCAACGCACGACGCTTAATCGGTCGATGACGTCTATTACGTGGAACATCGGTTGGTTCTTAATCAATTAAAAGCGAGATAGCAAGCGATACGTGGTAGAAATGGTTCGGAAACTCGATAGTCAACGCTCGATCGTTTCTTCTTGCATACAGACACGTTCCATCCAATTAAACGAAAAAAGAGAGAAACGAAGAACTTTATTAACCCGAGTTTTCGTCGAGTATTGCAAAATTTCTACGGCGTGCACATCTATAAATATACTTATCTTTAACATCGTTTTTCAAGACGAAAGCGATAAACGCGTTGACGAGAAGTCCTCGACGTTAAAGTTTAATTTTTCGACGCGTTACGGAAGAGAATCATCGTCGACTTCTTCGTCTGACAGATTCATCCGTTACGAACGCGTTACATACGAGTTTCTTGCGCGTTAAAATATTTTTCTTATTTACGTTAATTCTTGCAAACCTCGACAGAATGATAATCGACTTAAAGTCGAAACAGTAAGAGTTACAAGAATCAACAAGGTTAAAAAAACTAAAAATAAAAAAAAGAATAAATAACAAAATACTTCGTCTAAACTACAAATCTTCATGGAGGTTGTTCTCCGATCAACGGATTGCCGATATTTGCTGTGCATACACGATAATATTCTTATCTTCGGTTTGTGTCTCCAAACAAAAGCGTCTAATCGCGTTTCTAGCGCTACAAACTTATCCAATTGAAACTTTTATCGACTTCCTAATTTCGTGTGAATTCTGCACGCCGTAACCAGTAGGGACGAGAACCAAGAAAGAAGGTGGCCTACCTACTCAAGAAGCTAGTCGAAGGTGTGTTTCACGAATTGTTTCTTCTATATCTGGCGCGCGAATGAAGATGCCTGTACATTGCACAGTGTACGCTCGTTTGTGCAAGATGATATATTTCACTAAATGGATATTTATATCCGTCTCTTGATGTCGTTATTAATGTTATTAATTTAACCCTCATCCATCTCTTCTTACAGTAGATATAAAAAGATTGTACGTCCTCTGTATCATTTTTTATCGTACTTTTTAGCTTCTAGAACTCGTAAAGCCATGACGAATCTTTTTTACGTCGTAAATTCTCAGAAATTTTGTTTCTACCACGCGTCGCTTCGTGAAAATTTTAAGGTAAAAGAAATTTATTAAGTTGTTAATAAATTTGAATTCCTTTGACTCCAGAATAATATAGGAGTCGATAAAAATATATGTAACCTGTCATTAAAAAAAAATTGATGGTTTATTATCCATCCATCACGGTCTCGTGTCCTTCGTGTCGAGGCAAGTGGTTTTTCGTGAAAAAAGAGCGATTTACGAGCGACTTATTTATCGTATTTTATATACAGAGTTGCTAAAAAATACGTCACCATTCATGGGATATTTTAGTATCCAGGTGTTACATAATTCTATAAGAGATGAATTATTCCTAAGTCACCTGGTATCGATCAGTTTAATATGGGACGTGGACTATTCTACTTTCTATTTCAGTCTTCGAATAAATCCATCCTGTGTCTCATCCTCTTCTCTCTTAATTCTTTTAGTGTTTTTTTGTCTGTAAGTTACTATTCGTCGATTCAATTCCAAAGCTAAAACGAAAGAAATATTTTTCATTTTTCTCCTTTCTTATTCAGTCGATAGCCATTCAGACTGCATTTTCTCAATAATCAACGTTGGAAAAATGTTATAACTCTCTGCATCTGATTGTACCACGTTATTGGCATAAACACCTTGTCGTTACAACGATATCGCAGTAAGAACGATCTCTTTGTAACGACATTCAGTGCAATTCAATAAACGGTGCCGGTTGTAGGTCTGACAACAAACGAGAAGAGATACAGAACGAAGGCAGTGGGAGGTCGAAGGTGACGATAACTAAAAAAAAACAAGCACTTATCATTGCATCCAAGACGACGTTATCGTGACCACTACGTTATAGGTAATTGTTGAAAATGACAACGTGAGTTCGTGCTCGCCACCCATATGCAGATGCGTTAGTTATACGAAATAGTAACTAGAAGATAATCCTAGTTACAATCGATAGATTTAATCGACAGGCTTAAGATGCTTTTTTGTTTTTATTCCTAGCTTTTGTAAGCGCGTGCAATAAAGGTTTTTTTTGGCTCAGAACGGTGTGATAGATTTATCCATTCGATAAAATAATAACTATCGTGATCCTATCTCTGAGTACAGAAATAACAACAGTAAATCAACGAAATTTATTAATACGTTCTGAAGCCACCCCTCTCCCCCTAACTATCCAGAGGTCAAGGTTATCGAAGCGAATTCATCGATCTCGAAGTGACCGTCACGACTGATGAAAAAATCGTCCGATATCCGGAACGAGACCGATTTGTATTCATTGCTGAAAACCCTGACAAATTGGCCTCATAAAACAAGGAACCCTACGAGAATCTCTAAGCTCGTATAGCAAATTCGTAAAAATAATAGAAAAGAAAGGTATTTTTTCGAACATTTTTATTTCGCACAGTTCAGAAATTGAATAGCTTGATCAACGTACTAGCAAGGAAATTAATTCGGAAAGTTTGCAAATTTGCTTCGCATACGATTGTCCGTTCGTTTATTCAGTTCGTTCGTGAACTTGTAAATGTTAATGTCTGACTTACCTATAGACACCATAATGCTTGCCACTGGCACGGTCACCGCAGATCGAGCAAAGATGCTTGCTTCCGGAAAGAGGGTGGTTCGGCGGATAGGGTGCGGCTGCTTTGTTCTGTCCACTCGGCGACGTACTCAGAAGGTTGCTGTGACAACCAGCGGTGAAGGATCTTACATGCAAAGAAGAGAGTAACAAAAACTCCAGCTACGAAACTACTGACCCGGATCGAGCAAAATACCGTGAAACTTTTTTTTTAAACAATCACCTCTGTATACGAAGTGGATTTTGCAACGTATTTTCTACTATTAACAGGCCGCTAGTAAAATTTGGAACAACTTCTCAAATTACCGTGTATCCAAGTTTCTAAATAACTTTGCAACATTCGTTCCAGAGTTATCGTTATCAAATTAAGATAACTTTTATTATTATAAAAACATTCGGAAGATTTCGTTTTACAGCTTCCATAAGCAAAGGTTCTTAGCTTTAAATATCTCAACGACGCTCTATGTGTTACGTGGCAATAAAATGGTAGAAAGAAAATGAGAAAAGGAACGGTATGTTGCTCGATTTCTATAAGGGCGCGGCTACGTTCATGGTAAACCCTCTATTTACGATATCTTCGCCAGAATGCCGTTTTTTCGCTATCTGTCGAACCGAATTCAATTGTACCTCCGTGCCATCGATACAACGATAATCGTTAAATCGTTACGAATTATCGAGAAAATGGTGGTGTTACTTACCCAGGACTATTGGGACCGGAAGGACTGAAATTCCCTGGATTGATGAGGCTCGCTGTGTCAGGTTTCATGTCCAGTGGACTTTGTGGACCCACCGAGGACATGGACATGTTACTGTTGTCCAGACTCAACCCTGGAACAAACAAGTTTTACGTTATTAAGGGAATACGTTTCTTTTCTTTTTTCCTCTTTTTTTGTAAAACGACGGGATTGGTTTTTTTTTTTAAGAGAATCGTTTAAAAATAGCAAAATACTGTTTGCATTAGGTTCATTAAATTATATTATATTAAACATATATTAAATACGGATTTAGTAAGTATAACTTGTTTTAAATCAAATCTATCGAACGGTGTTCGGATAATTCCTTAGCCAATGGCTAATTTGTAATCTTTGTAAACGTTGCTCGTAACACACGTGTCCCAAATAACGTTACTTTCTATCGCGTCACAGAATTACACTTTTACTCCATTAATATTCACGAGACAGCGTCCTTTTACTTTCAACCTCGACTGACCGAGATTCCCATTTGCCGACCGATCGAGGACGACTCGTCTTGTCCAAGACGCAACCACGTTAACTACCACCACGAGACTCGGAGTCATGATTTACAGCTACAGGAAGAACCGATACGATATTAATCAGCGTGATCGTTGCAAATTCTATATAGGCACGCGTATAACGTAATACAAATGTAACGCTGTTGAGTAAATTACATGTAAAATGTAATTCTCTTTACATCGTGTCGCGCATGATACAAAGTGTTTTTCATAAAGCACAGCAGATTCGGAATAAATTCTCGCAAGAGCTGAAACAATTTGGCGACCTCGTGTACGTAAAACTACCTTAAAATCTACCTTATAATAGGTCGAGTAACTACTCGCAAATGTACTCAACGCGTAGCATAAATTTTCGCGAAAGCTTTGCTTCGTTCCATGACAAAAACGTAACAGCTCTAACGAGACGAGAAAATGGATAAAACGGATTCCGACTTGCCATTGCAAAACATCGCATCGCAGCTTTATGTCTCAATAGAAGAAGCAACGTCGAGTAAGTCGCGGTACAAATTGCTTGTTTCACCATATCGTCCCTCGTAATTCGCGTGGTTCCATCATCGTGCTCCGTTCTCTACTACGGTAACTGTCTCGATGCTTTTTTTCCACGCTCTATTTCGAGCGCGATTTACGATGAACCATGCACCAGTCGAACAGACACTCGCATATACCTACACGTCGTGGATTTTCTGTCGTGGCGTACAGAGTATCGGAAGATAAACGACGTTTTAACAGGGTTTGGACGAGCATCGTGGCCGTCTGCTGTTATTTAACGAAGGGGAGAGGGATGTAATCGTTGAAAATGACAAAGCGGAGAGCGGAGAGGCAAGTGTAACTGTGTAAAACGACGGAGATCCGGGGCGAGTTAGGGAGAGACAGGGAGAGACAGGGAGATCTCCGAACCCCTAAGGATGCTAGCAAGTGCACCAATAGTTGTAAATTCGATGTCATAATTCTTTCCTCTCTGTTCTATTTTTCCTTTTGTTCCTTTATTTTATAGCACGTTCGTTCCATTATTTTATTTTCCTCTTTTTTCTTTTTTTTTTTGTTTTATTTTACGCAAGAGAACCTCCTTCTCTTAAATCTCTTTCATTTTCATTTATAGTTAAACAGACAAAATCCTTCACGCGCAAAGCCAACCATATAACTTCAAGGTTAAAATGATCAACGAAATATGTTTCGAAAACCTCTATATCTAACGATGTAACAAATTAATTCAAGAAAGAACAGTTTAAAATTCAAGAGAAACCGCGGTTCAGTGGATTAATCGTTGGCATTCGAGGCTAGTAATAGTTAAAAGGTTAAACGACACGCCACCGTATCGGCCGTTTGTCAGCCGCACGTTTCCGCGGAATATATAATTACAACGAGGTCGCATCTCTCATCGGTGACTTCTATTTCGAGTGTTAGGGTCGTCGATTGTGCGTTGCTAATCGCGGTCGTTTATTAGGCGCCGTTACGCCGTTTGCTTTAATTACGCAATCGACGTGCGTGCAAAACGGAGCGAAGGTCGCCGACAGACGGCGAAACGAAAGCACTTTTCGTGTCTGCATTCAACGAATTTTACGCTATTGCGTGTAAAAATTAATTCGACGTGTTCTTTTTTTTACAGATTTATCGTTTGTTCATAAATTTTGCTTTTGAATCAATTACATCTTGTTCGAACGATCAAATCGTTCAAATTCGTCAAACTTATTTCTGTTAACACGCTAAAACTTGCATCACGCAACGCTTCGTTTATATTTTCTTCAACTAACAACTCTAACAGTTTACATTATCCTTTTCCATTTTTTTAAATGGGAAGTTGTTTAAATTTTAAATAATTTTCTGATCGATTCGATATAAAGCGGATGAATTAATCTTCAGATTTAATAGTTCCAACGTTATAAGTCTAAATGATTCGAGAAAGGCGTTGAACAAGACGTTCATCCTTTACAGGGGCGACCGTTTGAATGGTCAAGAGCAGATCGTCGCAGATTTCGAAGCAGATTTTTACGCTTCTATAGGTATGTTGCAGGGTGTTCCACTCGTCGATTATTAGATCGATTTTCAAGAAGATTCGGGTAATCTGACCCTTTTCGGGCTAGTGTGTCAAGGGCGACTTGTGTGCTCGATGGTGACGCAAGAGGTTCCGTGGAAATTACCTGTTGCGAGGTTAGTGAAGACCGAGCTGGTGAAAAACGACGCTTTCAAATTTCGGGGAATGTTGTAACCACAACGCCCCGATAAAATTCATCTTTTTTTTTCACAGAGACGATAGTAGCAGGGAATACCAATCGACAGGTCCCATAACAAAAGTGGACTAAATACATCGTTTTAAAAAATGCAAGGAAACTACAGGAAACCATACGCAAGATTCGCTTTCATTTAAAAAGCTGTATTATAAGTTTTCAAGCGTTTAACGCTGCGTCGTAACACGATACGTCGTTTATTGGAAAGAAATTTTAATTAATACTAAAAATATAAAATAATAATAATAATATGATAAGATATAATAATAAGAATATTAAAAATGTAGATATAAACGGTTCTCGTGGAATTAAGAGTCAGTGAGACAGGAGGGTCAAAGGTCTATAGCCGCATCTATAGCAACTTGAAACAACGTTCGAGGGAACGTTCGGGTTGCGAGAGGTGTGAACGTGGCTTTAAGCGTGGCAAAGGGGGTGGGAGACGAGGACGCGCGAGAGTGGCTGCAAGGCCAAGTCCGGTGACGGTATGTTATACCGGGGCAGTGTCGGGCACCTTGACCAGGCGCAAACACACCCGGTGCAACGCTCGAAACCGTGTTGCATACGGCTGTACCGAAATGCAGAAAAATTCCAACGATTGTAGTTTTACGAATATATTATGTACTTTGTAGGACACATTTTGAAATTTCATTAACGTCGTATCAAAATCGTACTTAACGTCGTTACATTAGGTTCTCTCGAAAGTTTCATTCGTTTTACAAGGAAATAATAGATGCACGACGTTATTTGTTTGATATTGTTTTATTGAATTATTGCAATGGAAGAAAATGGATCATACGCAATTCAATAGAATAATATGCTTTGCACTGGTACAGTTAACAGTGCTCCATGTTCCACGCTGTTTGAGATTTCTAAGCAAAAGCCCACGAGATTCGTCTATCGCGATTACATTGGAAAAGTTTGCGATTTCTATGTATGTATATCTTGAGATTAGGTTCGACGTTGAGGAAACGCAACTACCCTTTTAAACCAGACAGTGGATGTTACGCATTGGTGGAAAATTTGAATGTAGAAATTTAAAAATACACAAGATATTCTAGACACCCTGTTTGTTATAATATTCGTATTAGATGTTCACACGCCTCGAGCAAAAACATAAGAAGAAAAAAGCGAATAAAAAGGAATAACCGAGTACTTTGGCAACGAATCGCATGCATTTTTCATCGGCAACGAGCGAAAGGAAAAGAATAAATTACGGCAAAGTGACATGGGAAGAGGAAGCCGGCGAAACGGGAAGAAACGGGAGGTAAAACGTAAGACGTCGGAAACAGGGCGAAAGAGAGGGAAAGCAGACCGACCTACGCCAACAATGAGTCAAGTGCGTCGGCTTTTGAATATTTAAGACATATATTCCCCTTTAAAGGCGCGTCGACCGACCGAATCGAGCATGGCCTTTCGAACAACCTGATTTTCAAGGGCGGTACAAACAAAACGCGAAATTGAGAATGGTCGTGTTCCTCGCGTGGCCGTCGAGCATCGATCATATTCTCTACCCTGACGACTAAACGTGTCCAGGCTTCTCTCGTTCCGCACTATCATCCATCGAAATGTAATCGCGTGGCTCCCTGCGAGCTGGTAACGCGTTCGAGTGGACTGAAAGGGGATGAAAGCGTCGCGGTTCGTAATTCCACGTGATGGATGAAAATTTGAAGGAAGATGGAACATCGATACGATGGAACTTGCGATCGATTCGAAACGAAATAGTTATTTCTTGGTAACTTTGATGGTTTCGTGATTTATGATTTTGCCACGTTGGGAAGAGCAGGCTCAAGGTATTAGGGTGACATCTGTGACGTACGGGGGGTCTTTTGACGAATTTTTCGTCAACGAAACCCCAGACAAGGGAAGAATGGACGAACCGAGGGAGGTAATAGCACGGATATAACGGAGATAAGAGGAACGAGAGCCTGACGAGCCGTGACAAAAGGGAACCGTTATTAAAAAAGAGGCATAATAGACGACATCGTGTCCATCCCCCTATCGATAACGAATGGCTGAGAAAAATTCTCGCTGAAAACACGAATTATTTCTGCGATAAAAAGTAAATAAAAGGGAATAAATAAAAGAAAAATGACAACCTGTTAAATTGAATAAAAATACTAGGAAAGATGATACGGCGAATAATTAAAAACTTGTAACGAACATCAAAGAATTTGTGATACATGGAAGAACAATGGAAGAACAGAGAAACGATTAATCTTCGATATAATCTAGAGTTGAATCCTGTTATATGTCCACGGAACAATAATTATTAACGTTTCAACGTGATGAGATATTGCGAAACTATCCTCGGTCCATAGAGGAAGATGAATATTTATGTTCCAAGAAGCGTCGGAAGCCTTGAAAACAGCAATAAACCGTTTCACTGCACCGTTTCGTTGCATTCCACGTTCCAGCGGGATGGAAACTCGAAGAAAAGCCTGCCACGTTTAACCATAACGCAGTATAGTAACCCACAAAATACGATTGTTTTACTGTTTTTCGCGTTTCAGTTTCGGAGAAACAGATTCTGTAACTGACTTTACGCGAAACGATCGAGTTTATTGTGCTACGCTTTGTTATGATCCCCCTCTCTTCTCATTTCCTTTAAATAATTTTACCTCGCGAGTGAAATTATATTTCAAGACGCGTGATTTTTAATTAATTACGATTAATCGTTTCACCGTAGCTATTCCGAAGGAATGACAAATTATTATTTATCGATCGTCACACAGATATCTACGATCGTCCAATTTTATCCAGTGGAAAAAACGAGTTTTGCCTGATCCGACCGAGCTCGTGACGTATTAATGAGAAATCAGCGATTTCGTTTAAAGACATCCATTAACCGATGGACATTAAAAGCACAAATCCCTTCCTTTTCGATTCCCAGAGTGCGGCACCGTTTAAGCCGATCCATTTTCTTCGTTAATTTGCCCGAGACATTATTTCGCCAGCGAAAGCTTTACAAAACTTGTCTAACAGTCGTAGCAGCGCTTCGAACCAGAAAACAGAACAAATGTTCCAAGAGACAACTAATTACGTAAGTTGTTTTAACGAACAGAATCAACCTCACAGAACAATATACATAACGATATTATTTAGAAGAGTGTAATTGGAGCTGAACTTTAAACGAACTCTAAACTTCTCCAGAACATTTAATTATTTCGTGAAATTCGAACCGAACGATCAGCCATTAATTAGACCGAATCGATACGTGCTTTTTAGTCTCCAGTTACATAATTGTTTATTCATACCCAGTCTCTATCGAATTAGAACCACTTGAAATTTTCATTTTTTTTTTCATTTTTATTTTTTTATTTCGTAATTGAGAGGGTTGAGCGAATTTTAATGGCAAAGTTTGTCGATTAGTAAGGTGGAAATCTCATTTATTCCTCGACTATCATTACCTGTTGTATGCGTTGGACGATTTAATTCACTATTTAATCTTATGTTATAAATACAAATATAAAAAAAGGAAGAATAATTTTTAGTTCGTATTTTTATGATAACTGTAAGTTTATTAACACGTGCGTTAAAACAGAAATAGTCTCTTGTCGAACAATCGTTGCATTTAGCAGCAAAAAGTCAGCATAACATCATGATATTTCGATATCTTATCAATGTCACCGAGCTCTTCATTTTGCTTCGAGCTGCATTTTGTTACTATTTTCGGTGCACTGTGTCGTTTGGATGTATATGTATATTTAAACGCGTCCCATGTAATCTAGCGCTAAAGATAACACCAATGCAATGGCGTACACGAGGGCAGATAAATTCTGATAAAAAAAGGCGAGGGAATAGAAAACGCCTTAAAATCTTATCTATTCCATTCGTAGCTGCATTGGTCATTGTGACCGATTATGTTCCAAAATGTTCGAAAACATTACGACTTTATTAGTACGATATGACGTTATTTTTTAAAACCTAGCGAGAACGGTTAAAACGTAGTTTCTTTCGCGTCAAAAATTTTCAGTAATATCGAAAAAAGTTTTCTAACTATATAATTTTAACGGGGCACTCCTTTTGCAAATATGAAACCATTCTTACTTTAAAAAAAAAAAGAAAAAAAAAAGATGATACACACCAAACAGACTTGTTTAATTTCATAATTTTAAAAAAGGACACTTTTAATTTAAAAAGAAGTTGGTTAAAAGATACGAAATATCACGTTCAGAAGGCTGAGTCAAAAATTCTACGTAAAAAAGACAACATTTTTATTACAATGATAAGTTAGACGATTTCATGAGTTTCGGTGAACTTTGGTTTATCATTTGCGGCGATCAACGTTCACAAACGTGAAATATGCGTATCAGCGCGACTGTCGGTCTCGCCGCGAGTCTCTTTAATCCGCACGGCATTGAGCTCGAGAGGCATCCTGAAATGAGTAATGCAAAACACGAAGCAGCGGCGTTCGTTGGTCGTCGCTAACTTTAGATCTATGTAAACGGACGTATAAGCGCTGAATTAAGCAAATAACTTGGCGCACGCGGCACACGTTACATACTGCTGATAAGTATCGCGACACTTTAGTCGATTTCAAATAACGAAATACGAACGTCTTTAACGCGCTTAAGTTAATTAAAGGAATACGGATATCAGGCGTGTAAATCAATACATTTTTTAACAGGATACAAATTTTATTCGCGAATCACGTAATATGAATTTGACGAACAAAATTGTTTCCATTATTTAATCGATTGAAATTATATGGAGGATGTGGATGGAATTTTTGTTTAATTACTATGAAGATAGAAAGATATCTGAATTTGAAATTATCGTCGTCAGAAGTAGGTTAGTCGTTTATATTTTATAAATATTTTTATGTTTCAATGTAGATTACCAACGAAAATAATGAAAGAGGTGTTATCAGCAAACTTCTCAGCTCTACAGGAAATTGTCCATGTCGCTTGTCTGCTAATTTTATTAACGAAAAATCAATAGTAATCTAAACCAATATGAACGTAATATTCACCGTTCGTTTCATTCGTATTACATTCTGGAAACAAGCGGTAATCCATTCAAATTTTTATTCAACGTCGTTTCGAAACGAACTGATTCGACGAACATTACCAGAATTTACATGAACGCTTAAATCGATTTTTTACGAATCTCGACAACTTTGTAGCTGCAGTAGTAAAATAGCCAGATACTAAATTCCCAAATGAAGCTCATAATAGAAAATAGATGGAAGACACGAGTCATCGCTACATCTACGACGAGCCGCGTCGTGACAAATCTTAAAAACGATACACTTTGCACAGATTTGTTATCTTTCAGCGAGGAAGAAACTATATCTTTAGTTGTATCACCTTCGCACGAATATCAACGATCCAAGAACAGTATCCATTGAGAAACGAAAATAGAACAGTCGAATAGTCCAATAGATCCAAAAATATCAACCTTTGGAAAACATTTGCGACAAGTCCACGGTCTTTTAACGATAAGCGTTTAAAAGAATTACAAAGCCAGATATATCGCTTCAAGATCAAATGGAGAAGAAATTTAATATGGAAAAGGTTGACGATGTATCGAATTTTAAAATTGTCCTCTCATAAAGGAGCATCGTAAAACATTGACAAAACGAAGCAGACAAATCGCCGACCAGTTTCCTATTCGTATCATCCACGTCGTCCAACTCGTATTGAGAATAAGCGTTTGAAAAACTGCGCGAGAAACGCACAGCACGATCGTTCGTAGATCGATCGTAAATGGAGCAGAGAGTCGAATAGGCGAAGACCAACGATAGGTGTATCTAAAGAATCATTTTTCAGTCATTATTCCATGGGGAGGGCCGACCGTTTATGACGGTGACGTCACCGTCTGACAATTTGAACGCTCTTCCGAAACTGAAAACCAGTTTCCCGCGCTGCAGACCTCTTCTGCAAACGCCTTAGGCGCATCGAGGATGCTGCAGCTCCTCTCGCGCCAGGTACGACCGAGATCGTAAATTCAGTGTAAATCCACCTCTTTCTTCTGTCAGATATAATATATACATTGGCGGTCGCGTGTATTACGCGTACATTGTGTCATGTTTTCAAATTGGCAACTTTGTAGCTTTCACATTCCAAGTTCATCCTCGTTTAAAGATGCCATCATCGGATTTCTGGCATCTGCACCTTAGAATGCGAAAGTATCCTAGGAATTTCAAGGCATCGCGGAATTTATCCACGTGTTTTCACTTGGGAAACGTTGCTTTTTCCTTGCACCCGAGTGTCACGCGTTTGACTTTCTATGGATCACGTTTCTCAGTTTTTCAGCTTCTGATTTTTGCGATTTTCGTTTGGACCAATTGCTTTGGAAAAATGCATCGAACGAGATATACCTCGGTTCTTCCTCCTTGTCCTATATCGTAAGCGAAACTGTGAAAACATAGATGGAAAATAGATCAGGAAACGTTGATCTCGTCAAACGAAAACGTATCGATTTAGCCGAATGCGAGGCAAGTTGACGCTGCTTCGAAGCGGCAGAGACACGCGAAATGAAACGGAGCAAATAAAATAAAAAAAGACGCTGGTTTTCGACGATGCTGCCACGGAAAAGAAGAGAAAGAGAGAGAGAGAGGGGGAGAGTTTTTAACAGTTTCCTGCACGCAGCTGCGACCGGATGCCGCTCCCACACCAGGATAGCGTTATGACGTTGCACATGCAACCCACGCGAACCTACATGTGCACGAACGTACCGAAAATAGTGGCGCTGCCCGTGACGTTAGTCCTTGAACCCGTGAAAAAACTCACTGGATTAATGGCTCGACCGCCGCTGATTTATTTTGTAGAAGAGTAGCGATGCGCGTGCGAGCTACTTGCGACGACAGTTCGCGAATTTTCTCGTATTTATTGCCTGTAAACTGATATATTTATGGAGACCATTAAACTAGTAACCTGAATCATTAACGATCGTTTTTTCTCCAAATTTATAGAATTTTATACGTAAATTCTGGTTGTGATTTTTCATTGACTAAAATATTACTTGTTCCATTAAAATATTACTTTCTTCGATAAACATATTATCGTAAATTGTAATTTTCGGCAAATATAATTAGAGATTGTAAATTTGGAGATTTAAAAAATCTCGATACGAATTAATCTTCTTAATCGCCAGAGACGGCGTGATATATTTTTTTTGCAATTCGCCTCTTTATATTATGTTCTGTTCCCAAAGATTTCCAGGTTACCTTTAGTCTTTTAAGTGAAACTCTATTATTTATTCAGCTTATCTCGTACGCAATAGAGAGGCATAAATTCAAGTACCGCGCGTGATTTTCTTTTTTTTTTTTTGCCGTTATAGACATCCTGTCACGTTATTCTACCGAGAGAGATATATTGCCAAATAAATAAAAAAGCATTGTCCTAAATTCAATTTTACGTACAAAATTGTACGACATCGTACACGAATCGATAGACTTCGGTAATAAAATATTCATGGCTTCGCGAAATAGGCTTTTCCTTGACAACAGCCAGAGATCAATCGCGAGCACAGGATGATCAATCGCATAACGAATTTGTTTTCCTTCGAAACAGTAACGATTTACGACGAACGCGCAGCTCGAAATACTCTTAATACCTGAACAAACGCGCCAGTAGAAATTCCATTGTACAACGTACAAGGCTCGCGTTCAATGGTTCACAATGCATGAACGCGATAAGCGTGCGATTTTTGCTTTATCTTGTCAAGGTCGCCTGCGATTCTACGCAACACCCGCACAATTCTCCTATCGCGTCTGGTACAATTCTGCGATAATTATAATTCTGTATATTTCAGACTGTTATATTCGCAATTTTCCCAGTTATCGATGATTCGGCTGAGAGACGAAAATCATACGATTCCGCTATCCAAATTATGTTACCCGACATATAAAGTCGAACAATGAAAGTTTACAGTTCGATGCGAGGTATCGATGCAAGGTCGAAGGAAATTAGTTTCCCAATGCATCGAGAACACGTTACAAGACCGTCTGGCGGACTCTTAAACGCGTGGCGTTCCCGTTTTCTTTTATGGATGTAAAACGTCTCTGCTGGACATTTTCGATCTCGCACGTGTGTTTCGTCGACGATGAAAGTCAAAGTACGATGCATCTAGAGCGACACTGAATACGGATCGAAGTGTACGCGTGGAAAAAACGCGTACGAGCCGCGTGGCTCATGCATAAGGCCATTTCTTATGTCGGCAGGCGGCGTCGACTCTCGCCGAGAGGAGGACGCGAATCTCGGTCACATAGACGAATAATTCATATTCGTTCGTGGCTTTCTTGATAGATCCGACGAGTCGTCAAATCGTGAACTCTGTTGGAAATCAACTTTCGAGATTGAAACGAAATTCTAGGAATTTTAGATGTCCAATTTTCTAGATGTTAAAATTCCAGTAGTTGGTGAGTAGGTAGCCAACCCTTTACGTACTGAAGAAACACTTGCAACCTTTTTAAATGTTTCTTTACAAGTATTTACTATTATCTCAAAATTGTCAGTATTATTCTAACGATATCTGCTTGCTTTTATTACGTACTATCGTTATTGGTATTAGCATGGTGTGTTAATTGATCTTTCTCAGAATATTTGAACACTGGCACACTCTCCCCGTTTACCTATTTTAGAAAAAATAATTTTAGCCATATAAAGTATATTTAGAATTGTGAATATTTTATCGTAATACGAATATCGTAATAAAAATAGAAGAGACATTCCATTTTTTCTTTAAAGTATACGTAATTACGTACTTAAAACGTTATGACATTCGAAGACAGTTATCGATTTCGATCTTTCCTAAGCAGATAATTATTTTACGATAACGAACTCCCAGTATCGATTATATATCTCAATCTCGTTACGACTATTTCACTTATCGTACATATGCAATAGTTTTTTCTTCCACATTGTCTCGGGACCTCCATCCCCGCTACGCAATTTAGAACATGGTAAACAGTCACAATTACCATTTAACCGTGTCTTGCTATATGTAATTCGCAATTCATATGCATGCAAAACAATGATTTATTGCACCATTAAGTTGCTCGAATGTGACTTTCGTGCAGATTTCCGGTGGGCACATCCGATTGAAAAATTGTATATAACAATAGAAATACGAGGAAAAGAAGCACGCAAAACTTGACGAACCTTTTACAAATTATCTTTGACATATAAATCGCACATTATAGTCGATTATTATAATTACCATTTAGATTATACTAATTGTGGATAATTAACTAACAAATGCATGGACAGTAATGTAGGGAAAACAGGTTTAGCATGCAAAGGAACAATTCAAGATTTAGAGATTCGCAGATAAAAGTGTAGAAAAGATTCCTGGCGAGCAAAGTAGTCTCTTGCGTCTGACCAGATACGACCCGAATCCCCTTAATCCTAACCGAGTTACACTCGCGCTTTACCTACTGCACAAAAAAAAAGGAAAAACTTAATGTCGTAAAAAGATATTACTCTTAATGCTTTTTAACTCGTCGGAATTACTTCCTGAATTTTCGGTACTTTCACATTGTTCTTCGTGCATTTGGAAATTATTTATTAGTAACTTGTGCATGAAACTAAATCGTATTAACTGCAGAGTATATCGTTTTAACTTGTTAACGGCTGAGTTTAGTTTCAAAAATCCCTCAGGGGTTGCACAGATAAAATCAAGCAACGACGAGTATACACGTCGAAGGTAGTTAACTGGTGAATACTTTTTGAAATCGTTGACGGATTGTGGAATTAAAATAGAGCGAATTGGAAAGTTTAAATAATAATTTTTATCATAGGACAAAAAATAGGATTTCTTTTAATTCGCGACATTGTATTCCTACGCAATCTGATCTATCCAGCTTAAAAATCCGAAAGAATATGGAACACGAATTCTGAACGGTAGCGGATGCAACGTGCACCTGCAACGAGTCGTGGTTACACGCCCACACGGCTGAAATCCATGCACCTAGGTTGAAATCTCGACCCCGTAACCTTCTCCCGGTGACCCAGGTACCAAGTTGCCCTGCACGTGGCGTTTGCTGCTATATAAAGTATGACTGCATATAGATCGGTCTGTTGTGCACTCGCAGGAGCGTAGCCACGACCCCCACGCACCTTGCTTTATCGATCGCGACAACCTCGACCGTCGATGCTCTTATTTCACGTCATAAATAAAACTGGCTCGATCTCTTTAACCTCCTCAGGGACGAATTTATTAACGCCGAAAAAGCTTCGTTCTCTTTTAATCTTCGTCATCGATTTTGATAATTTCGTAATATGGAACTTTACAAGAGCCATCAGATTTTGACCTTTTTTTAATCGCGATTGTTTCGACATACGCAACTTGCAAAGAGATTAAATACCAACAGGCAAGAATGTACCAATTTCTCAATTCACGCGTAACATTGACACGCCATATAGATATCGGATTTTCATGAAATTGAATCAGAAACCTTCCCATAACTTAGCGTCTTTTCGTTCCAATTGTATATACCTTGCAGACAAGGTATATACAATTAGACAGATCTAATAAATGTAGAATAAAAAATCTTGGATAACAATCGAAAGATATGTTACAAAGGAAAAAGAAAAGAACGCGAAGGTAAGAGTGGTTTCTCGTTGTCTAATAGCCGTTTCAATGTAACTCGTATCTAACGAAGAAATCGAGCTAGCGCTGCCGCGTGGTATATCAGCGAATAAGAGTATGTCGAGCTTGAATTGGCCTTGTACGCGAATACCATGGCGAAGGTCAGGGGTTCACGATTTCAAGCAGGTGAGCTAGCATATACTTACGCGCTCGTGGAACCGCGTGTATACGCCTCGTTGTCACAGGTGCAACGAGGCGTGTCGTTCTTGCACGCTTCCATTTACTCCCTCCTACTACCGGTGTACACGATAAAGAAATATATTTACAACGTGTTATATGTATATCCGCAGGTAACTAGTGGAAGCCAGAACGTATACCAGGACGAAAAAAGTGTGCGTTACGCAAAAATGTGTCTCCATTAAAGCGGATGCAACCGGAATCGATGGAACCGGAAACAAGGGAAGGACAAAACAAAGTTTGATTTTTATTTTCTTAGATTTTTTGAAAGATTTCTCGACAGAGATGCTCAAATAAATATGTACGTTCTAAGTATTTACGTTGCTAATTGACATATCAGGAAATTTCAAAGCACGTTTGCGCGGACACCTCGATATTAAGATTATCATACGTATTTGTTTAAAATAACTGGTTTCCATCCTCTTTTTCTGATAATTTCTGAAACTTATATCGGTCTCTTAATATCTTCCTGATCGACTGTAAATATTTGTGCTAGCATGTGATAAATGAACGTGGTAAAAACGCGTTTAATAACAGTACTAGTGGAATATAGCAGTAACAGTAACCCTCCATTATAAAGTGATTATTAAACGGTGAGTTTCGACGCAATCATAATGTAATTTGTTGGACGTGGTGAACGACGAGCCCAGATATATCCATGTTATTTAACCTAATATGTGGCACTTTCCTCCTCTCCTATGAAGATACATTCGCAAATTTTTACTTGAATTTGTAGGAAAATATTTATAACAATGAAAATCTTTTGTATCTACGGAAATTTTATAGAAATCTAATCCGAATCGTTTTTCCATCCAAACGTTCTCAGGAAAATATCATTTTACACGGGAATATTAAATAAATTCTAGATTTTTTTAATCAACTGATCGATATATTTTAACGTGTCTAATCAAGAAGGGTAGGAGCTTCGTTGTGAGAAATTCAAAGTGTAAAAATGAGCACGAAGATATACAAAATGTAAAAATAGTAATAATAATTCAATTAATTCTAATCGACAAATCCAACAGAAACACCAAAAGCAACATAAAATTCTTTATATCGATATCAACAGCCTTAAAAATATCGTATCACCGACTAATCTTTCTGGAACGAATCACATCGATTCCAGCGTCGATTCGCGATCAAACAGAAACAGAGTCGACAGTTTTGTTCGTCTGTTCACCGACAAACGCTAACGAAGTTAGTCAACGAATGTCAACCAGGTTACATAATGGCCATGTATATAAGGTAAAAAGGTCGTTAATCACGAGACGGGACGATCCCTGTTGACCTTCCTTCCACCAGTAGAACGATTAAGAAGACGGATTTCGATTGTTTCCAAAGTGAAGATCATTGTACCTACTTTCGAGTCTTCGTGGATTCTCGTTTCTACCAGTAGAAAGAAACTGCTTGTTAAATCGACCTCCGATCGGAGATTCCGATCTTATTGTACTTACACTCGCACGTTCGACTATACAGAATGTTCCATTTAAGACGATACTATAGATGAGAAAGAAGATAGCGTTACTTGAATCTAGTGAAATCCAATTAACAGTCATTTTCACCAATGAAATTTTAAATCCTCGTATTTAGCGTAAAATCTTTCGAAGTTGTTAGAAATTCCAAAAAATTTCCTCGCAAAAAACCATCTCTAAAGATTCCTATACTTATACGTCCAACTGAAAAACAATAAAAAAATCCACAAATTTCATTGTGAAATTAACTTGAACACCCTGAAGAGCAATCTGTGGATACGCGTTCTCAGAATTACCCAGCCATCGAACGGGCTATATATCGAGCATGTCCATCATTCAGATCACTGTCATCTATAATCAATGTTCGTAACAAAACGATGGAGATCGTTGCTGCTCGAGATGGTCAGAAAATTTGCAGTTCCAACGTGGACTGGGTAGAACGGATCGCCTGCAGGACACGTCGAGTCTCTAGAGCTCGAAAGGTCTTCGCGACATCGGGGATTTCACGTTCGATAAGAGCAACCGGATGTCTGGCAGATACGTAGATAAATGGCAGGGGGATGAGAGAAGACAAAGTCGAGTTTCCATGGACGAGGTAAAAATAGCTAGATCACGGATGAAAGAGATCGCTTATGAGGAAACGGAATAAATCCACGTGGACAGTTACCTGAGGCAACGCGAGATTCGTATCGTTTCATTCGATTTCCTGCGTGTCATTCGCGAAACTTCGTGATGCGTAGTCGGACACTTTTATGATATCGTTTCTGTAGAGAGGAAGGAACTTTAGCAGGCTATTTGCATATCACGGACGAAATAAATAGAACGCTAGGAGAATTTTGTTTCTAGCGATAGTTTGACGTTTTGTATCGAAATGAAGCGTTGGAAGTTTAACGAGTTTTACATTCGTTAACGATGCATCGTGTGACGCAAAAGTTTCTCTGTGCTTTGTAAAAAATGCTTTATCTTTTATTTGCATTTTATTTTAATAAAATATGAACTTTCTGTAAGGGTCTTCGTATGAGAAACGTATAGGAGATTTGTAATTCTGCTTGGTTGCTGACTATTATCCTACATGCACGTTTATTTTTCCAGTTAATGTAGCGGAGGCAACGGTATACATACACCATGGGGAATAACAATGGAGGCGTGCATCCAACGTGCTCCACTCGCACCGCGTATGGAAATTTTCTGCATGTGTCACGGTACAAAACGTCATCTTCCCCATGGCGCATCCAATAATCAACCGTCATAAACGCGACTACTCGTGCACGTGCTTACATCGTGCCTTTCGTCGTTACGTGTGTTCATCCCTTTGCTTAGGTTTCATTATCGAGCTTCGTCGAACTTCATTTAAACGCTTCACATAAAACGATGAAATGAATAACGTAATTTAGATATAAAAAAAAAATTACGTATTCCGTCTAAAATAAATTTGGACGTATCACGTGATATATCGAAGAAGGAAGCGTGCCAAGAATATTTTTCCATACAATTTTGCGTGAGAATTCGCGATATCTGTACGAAGAATTAAATCTCTTTGATTAAAAATTCCCCATCTCTACGTTCTCCTCAATTCGAAGATTCTCGGAAGTTTGCTGCGCGTCGAGTAAAGTAAATCTGATATTTCAGGAAATTATTTCCAATCTTAAGGATTGCCACGCGCCGAAGAAACTTTCAGCAGCGTCACTTTTCAAAATTTTATTTTATTTCCAAAGAATTGCGCTTCGTCACAGAACGACGAGAGAATTTAAACGAAAAGGGAATATACGTTCAAAGTAATCCGGCCGATTTCTGGTATTCGTGATTGCGTCAACAATAAAACAAAGAGGATAGATACCGCGACTTTCACGGTGAAACTCGGTGGCGACACAAGAACTACACGTTCCACATAACGCGAATACGTGCTCGAAACGCTTATTAACGCTGTGATTGTCCCGCTACGATTGCGTATGCCGATACGTACACGTAATAGATACATCTAATCGGTCACTATCCACGTTACGAAGACTGCCAACGTGACTACAATGAACGATCGCTTCCTGTACAAAGCCTTGCTCCGCTGCATCTTGTTGCCTCACGGGATTTCGATGATTAACCTCGCGTGATCCAGTCTTCTTCGAAGATCGAAAAACGACGATAAAATCTTGTTTGAGTTTATTAGACGTCGGTGGGATCGATGTAGATGTACGACCATGCATCTGGTTCTATTTTTAGCGAAGAGAAATTTCACGAATTTTCACGAATCGAACGATCGTCGCTTCGCAGAATATTCCGAATAATATAAAGCAGCTGTAGGTTTAAAATTGAAATATACCTTTGGAACTTAATTATGTAATTATGTAAACTTTGGAAATTAATTTCAGGCATTATGTTCAGGCAAAATTGAGAGCAAATATGTCGTTTAATTTAAAACGCATAGATACGAATATTCGTGCGTTTTTCAAAGAACCATCTCTCGAAAGAGCTTGCGATCGCATATATTGATCGATTATGCGCCAACTACGTGAATCATCGAGTCTATCTGACGTTACTTTCGTTGTAAACATCGACGCCTGTAACACTGAACTCGAATCGGATGAACGAACAGAGGGAATCAGCGCGGTACTTTCGCTCTTACATCGATCGAACGCTGTCATCCACAGCTTGGTACGCGAACGATATAAGCTTTACGATATATCCGTAATCCCTCTTCTCCTATTTTCTCTTTCTCTTCCCTCTCTTTTTCCTATCTGTTCACTTTCCTTTCCTTCCAGACATTACCATTACTCGCATCGATATCTCAGCCACGAAAGAACGTCATTTTCGACGTATTTTTGTACGACGTACGACGTGGTCCCCAGTGTAAAATGATTAAACCTACTTCGGTGCCCGATGCAATCGCTCGAATCGTTAATTAAACGCGCGCGTCTGGTCAGAATTGCTCAAACTCAAGCGACTACCACCCACGTACCGTTACGAGCCGCACGAACCTAATCAAACACGATAGGTGTAGCGTTGGTGCACACGTGTGCAACCGCGAGGTTGCACTTCACGGCTGGTTCGCATCGGTGCCAAGGTTGCGTTCGTGCTGGTGCGTGGATTAATCGAACCAGCGCAAACCGCTCTACCGATCGTCTCGTGCTCTTATCGCGCGTTGTTGCACGTGTACGTGGCATAACCTACGGGTGGACACGTGTGTACAACGGAGATTGGGCCAGGGGTCTAAGCTAAGCAAATAAAGCCGCGGAAATTACGTAGAGGAGGTGAAGTTCAGTTTCTATGAACACCGAACGAGGTGAGGTCTGTAAATATTAGGAATAAAAGCGTAGATGGAGATTATTTTTTTAAAAGAACCCTTTGACTTATACGTCGAGAGTTTCCGTGCTTTTGTAGATCAAGCATCGAGAGTTACGTCTCGTTTCGTTAATTTCACGACTATATTTTTAGAAATTGTTGTAATTGATTTCATGATTCCTTTGGATGCTTTGGATACGACGTTAGGTTTTGTTCATTTTCTCACGCAGATAGCCGTAACTTTTTATTTGCATCCCTTTAAAAAAGAAACGTACTGTCTCGTACTGTCATTCCGATACGTAGACAGCGGATTTTTGCGCATTCGTGGGAAATTTGAAAGTATAAAACGCGTACGATGCGTGCAATATGCAAAAATATATAGAATATTCAAAGTGCAGTACGCGTTATAATGTGTAGTAGGTAAATCAAATTTCTACGTAAGTCTAATCTCTACGCATGAATTTGCATAAATATCAGCGAACTACCGATAAGGCGTACGAATACATTTACGAATGACTGTACGTGCTTACCAGTGCAGATATTCGTAATTTAACTGTTGTAATCTACGTTATTCTACGTAACAGCCAGCGTATCATTTTCCCATCTACGATCTACCAACACATTTCATCTTCGTATAAAAACTTTGAAAGAAAAGGAAGAATCCAACGGAAGAAAAAAAAAAGAGGAAGAGAACGACGAAGAGATCGTGTAAAGCTTGAAATGCGTCACTCCGCGTGTTGGCCGGCAATAGGGGCACGCGATAATGCTCGAAAAGCCTCGTAAATTGCGGCAGGGGCGTAGATAACGAGGCGCATTGGCGTGACCTTCTCGCTGCGAGCGTCTGCGAACCGCTTTAAGGCCACTTTTAAAACCGCGACTGATAACGATGTGCTCGCGAGACCGCCGCGAGCGCATGCGTTTTCGCTCGCGAATTCTACACGCCATTCAAGTTTCAATAGCCGACCTTCACCCTATGCTATGCTTAATAGCAGACGAGCGCGCGTTAAACGCTGCAGTCCGCGAGCGGGTATCGAGAAGAATCGGCGTGAGTCACTCGGGCAACGAGATATCGACGCTTTGGCGATAAAAATCGCGTTTCTCTCTGCGATGAAAATTTGCCGATTCTATAACTTTTCGCGCGTTCGAGCGAGAAAAGGTACAGCGAGAATGAAATGTTAAAATTTGGATTGATTCGATTTCTATCGATCTAAACACGACAACATTCTTCCCTAAGCAATTCAAAATATCCAAGAAGAATTTTAATTTACCGATTTCCTGTGAAAATTGACATGAATATTTCTTCCGCGATTTGTCAAACAATTATAGAAGTATAAATTCGAATTTAAAATAAACAGAAAACGTAATATACTATATTACGGATATAGTTATTGCGAAACTATAACAAGGATAATATCGAGGACAGATAAGAGCAAGCCTTGACACAGGTGCTAATTGACCGTCTACCAGCAGTATGCTAATTACCATTCGCACATTTCAACAGTCGGTTTCGTTTAGGTACCATTAGAGCTTGAAATTCATGGCGCGAGGAGGTTCCAGTGACATCAATTTTAATCGTTAAGAGTGATCGCCAAGGCTATAATTCGCCGTGCATTTGCCAAACGATGTGTATCGTTTCGAGTGAAATTATAGCTTTTAAATGGAACAGGTAAATTAATCACCTATGTTCGTCTGATTAAAAAAGAATATCTAATAGACTTCGTACAATAACAGACCGAACCAACGACGAAGCCAACGATGATATAAACGGCTAAAACAGTATATAAAAATGTATCAAAGAAAAAAAAGGGAAAGAAAAAAGAAAATCCTTACACGTATGGATCGTAGATTAATTAAAAAAGACCAACGTATCTAGGCCAGCGTACAAAGTATAAAACGAAACGGTACAAACAGTACGGTACAAAGAGTACTTTATGAGAAACAAATACGTCTTGCATACGTGAGCAATTAATGGCGCATATGCAATCTTTCAAGAAGGTTTAACGCGACTCGGTATTTTATTAGCCTGGTCATATAATTCTTGCGAAACATGCGTAAACTAATGACTCGGGAATGCAATAAATGGTATTACGTGTCTGACGGCACAAAGAATAGGACCTTTCTTTCCCGCTTTCGCAAATAACTGGAAACGTTATATCGCATTCCACGTGCATGTACAGGATGATCCATACATATGGGATTATGTTGTAAAATAAATTATACGCAACTGTATCGTAGGAGTAGCGTATTTCGTGTTGCGTACTTTGCTTAAATAATTGATATATTCTACGACAAGAAATTATTCTGTTACCGTCGATAGTTTCCGATTAAAAAAGTTATTAATAACTTTGGAAAAAAAGCTACTTGTCGAGAACTTTCTTATTCGTTTTCAGCGAAGTTTATCATTCTTGATAAATGGAACATCCTGTATAAAACAATTTAAACGATTAATTATAATAGTTATACATATATGTGGTATCAGAATATACATACAAGTGTTCCCACGGGACCAATGCCGGGCCTGGGTCCCCTGGATGATGGCGGTCACCGACATCATCGGTTTCTCCTTCTTCATCATCTTGGCCGTCTTGATCTTCCTGTTTTCACTCGTCACTTTTATCTTCTTTCTTTTTTCGTCGATACTTCACCGAACCCGAGGGATCCTACTCTCAAGCGAAACTCGCGCGATACCCTGGTCGCTTCATCTCGAAAAACGAAAAAACGACTAGCCGCCACCACCCCCTCCTCCGTCTTCCCCTAGATCGAGCTAACTTCCCCGCCTCTTTTGGTATCGATTTGGTTTCGTTCAATGCACTTCTCTTTGGCTGTTTTGCGCTCAACCGGTCAACTCTCGATCGTTCTACGATTAGGAACAAGAATGGATTTATTGAACGAACGGACTGGTTTTTAACGTCGCGATTCGATTCACAATTTGCTTCACGATACAGCGATTTATCGTACTTGTTAATTATTGCTTCGATATCTTCTTTTTTCCTTACTCTTTCTTCTTTTTTTTTTTTATTTTTAATCAAGAGGCATTCGGTAAATTTAAATTTTGAAAAGGAAAATTGTTTGATATTTCCAATAAAGGTATCGTTCCAGAGAACAAAATTTTATTGCCGGTTTTTGTGTTCTTTTTAATCACCGGGCATAAAAAAGGAAATATCTTCACGTTTTTAAAAAGTACGAACTACGTAGAGCACACGTGTAAAATAGAATAGCGAAATTCGATTGGAAGTTTGAAGTACGGTATGGGTGTTACACGCTCAACTTTAAATAGCTTTTCGAAATTGGATATCATGATATGTCAAGAAGTAATTGACCAATTTGCGCGGAAGTTTCTACATACATATATCGTACGAAATATAGAATTTCTGTATTACTCCTGTCGAAGTCATCACTCGATGCCAATATTTTATATCGTGGTTTCTTCGTGAAAAAGTATACGAAGGAATTTTACAAAAAATCGGTACGACCCTGGAATTTTTCGAAAAAAAACCTGTTTATCGTAAACTTGAAACAAGAATTCATCCATATATTCGTCAAACTTAAGACAGTTTTCAACGTTAGAGAAACGCAAGTGGCGCGAAAACTACCGTAAGAGAGCAATAGGATTAATGACAACGGACGCGAAGCAAATTTCAACATTTTAACTCAAATTTTCATCCAAACCAAGAACCGATCCTATCCACAGCTTACTTCGAATCGTATAACCAAACAATTCTACGATTAAGTTATCGTAAATTCACAAGAAACACCTAGGCTTCGGTCACTTGCTTAACTGGGACAGCTTAAAAATGATTCGATAAACCGCGATAAAACAAGAACGCAAATTGTATCTGCGTACGCTATGGTTTTATATATAATTAATAATTAGTCACGACAATTTTTATCGTGATATCAAATTGCGAAACGATCCTTTCCGATTCTCTCGTTGTGTTCTTTTCTTTCTGATCGAGCTTATTATTCAAAAATGTAGAAAAAAAAGAAACCTAAGATAAACGTATCGCGGTGCGGTAAATAGAGCGGGACGTTAATCCAAGCTAGATAGAGTTTCTGCTGGAACCGAGCTCCACGATACGAGTTTCGCTGGCGTAACGTGAGCGGAAGTTCGACTTGGCAAAAATGACAACCATCCCCTTGAGAAACAGCCTTTAGTACGTAATAAAAGAAGAACGCTCGCTGAAGAATAAAAACATTACGATTATAGTATGCATAGAAAATATTTCTCAAAGCCATGAACTTGAGAGTAAAGGAACTTCGAACGCACTGATAACTTCCGGTTATGAATCATACGTTCAATTAGATATTGCTATATTACGTGCGAGATACGGGCAGTTTCGAAGAAATACGTTCCGTTACGTCGTCGCATAGATAATTTTTTTTTTTTTTTTAATGTTAAAAAGTATTGTTTCATAAAGTGAGTTGTAGCGTATATCGTTAACGATATGCAAAGGTTATTAGAATAATCCGATATTAATCGTCATAGTTGACTCGGAATAATCGAACTTGCTAAGATAATTCGATTCAGAGTACAGCGAATAGAAATTGAAAGCCGAAGAAACTCGAAGATCATCGATTCTTCGGAAACACGTCCAAAGTCGTAGAGGATTAAAATACGTACGTAAACCGAGAATAAACCAGCGAGATTCGGGGAGGACGAGAGAGCGAAAGCGAACGAAAATGAAAAGTTGGAATGCGTCATCGGCGAGATCAAACGAATCCCGCGACCGACTGTCACGGACGGCGATATTTCACGCTTTTTACGCGTTCGAGAACCGACGAAGAAAAGCGAGAGTCCCTGGTCGGCCTCGACAAAAATTCGCACAAGATATCTGCACCATTTCTCAGACCAACTGTTTATCATTTAACGCTAACTACAATTGTAATTAGAAAAACAATTGAATTCTCGCGTTCGGTCAATATTTATGAGTTCCAACGTACGTATTTTTGCGATAAATCGTACCGAATTTATTCGCAGAGTATCTCAAACGTTCGTCGTTGTAGACCCTTCGATTTTCTCAATCGAATCAGAGAAATTCACGTCGATAGAAATAATTGGAATCGGGAAAAATTCGTTCGATCCGGAACCGAGTAAAATCTCGTTCGGATGAATAGAGTGCCGGTGTAAATGAAATTCCTGCAGTCGGTGTTACAAACGATGACCTTGACCACAGCATGTAGGCAGTAAAATGCGATTGCCTTGGCTGTGCAACGGCGACAATCGCCGCCGGTGGAGAAACAATGCTTACGTAACGCAGCCAATTATGCAAAATGCAACGTATGTCCACGTGCATCGCAGCGGTGCATCTTCTATTCTCTTAGCGTCGCGTGTATCCGCCTGACGACTCCGCTTCCTAACGTCGCTGAACGATAATGCTCGTCAAAACATGCCGCGAGACTACGATCACTGTTATGTAAAACCTGCCCAACAGGGAAACGGAATTGCCTTCGTTAACTAAGGTAAAAACGAATATCGTTTGCTGGTTCTTCGGTTTTCTAATTTTTCTTTTTCGATCGATCAATTTTTTTTCGCGACGATCAATCTCGACGATGAATGAAAGGGAGGACGTATTTCTAATGGCGGCTCCCGGAGTCGAGGTTGAAGTTCAAGGTTACAGACGAAGAGGCTACGTCAAACCCTGTCTACTAAGAAAGACGAATCGATATGTACCCGGTGCTCCGCAAGTAGAATCAGACGGCAGAGGCTGACGCGAATGCAGGTGGTTGAAACTACTTGAGTTTTTACGACGAAGATTTCGACGCGAGATTCAACCTTTTGCGATGTACTTTTATTAGCGATCGATCTTTCATCGATTGATTCTCTGTAACGATTCTCGATAAAAACTGATAAAATGGTAAAAAAAAAAAAATTGGAAAAGGGGATGGGAAACAACGATGCAGAACGTGTTTTCGACGTTTCGAACTAGCTTTCACGGATTTTTGAAGCGGTATTGGCAGCTCGAGTACAATGCCATCGATCTGTCTTCTAAAATAAAGACGAGTAGCACAGAAACAAAGGAGACCCGAACATACATGATTTATTTATTCCAGAACGACCGAACTCGATATGTTATTGTCATTTGCAGCGTGAAAGTTAATCGATAACACACGCTTCACCCGTTATCCATTTCTCACATGTTGGACGCGTAAGCTATTCTTCGGATGGCCTCGAGCCACTAGACACGACGTAGACTGAATTTGGCGAATCATTTAGCGACCTGTGAAATAGCGTCACCTACATACTTATCAAACGTTTCTCTCGCCGTTTGCCACGCTCTAAGTATCTCTAGACGTTGAATAAAATTATCTTTGAATTCATTTTATCGACGATTTCAATCGTCCGATCGATTAATTTTTACGAAAGGATTAAAAGAAAATAAATCCATGTAAAAAGCTATTAAAATTAACAATGTGGAAAGTTCCAAGTATAAAGAAACTCGAACGAAGAAAAAAAAAATATATAAAATGTTCGACTTTGTCAGGGTAACAAAGTAGAAGATAGAAAGATCGATACGTGTGTCATCGAGCAACCTCGAGTAACTATGCAGAGAAGCAAACAGAAGGGTGCACGCAAACTTGTTTACAAACCGAAGAAACGACGAAACAGGAACTTGGTGTGTGCAACGTATTTGAACGACAACAAAAAGTTGACCGCTGCGATGTTGCAGTCGCAGCAAAGATCAGTCGGCACCTTAATACTGCGTAGAAGATTCGAGAGAGGGAGAAGAGTACGCTGAAACTGCGTACTTTCGTAGTTAGGGTACGATGATTCACGAATACACCAGCCAATGCACCCGTGGAAAAATACGCAAACATAATAAATTGGTCGAAGCTTCGTTTCATAATCAGCCTCCTATCTGCGCCGATACGCACGTATATGAAAATAATTCGTTGATAAGACATGGATTTCGTAATTTTATCCAAAATAATCTTGTATCGCGAATTGTCACAATGTTTGCAACTGAAGAAGCAACAGTTTAAAAATCGTTGGAATAAATAAAACGGATGAACGACGATAAAATTATTTTCTATCGCGAAACATTATATTGTAGCGTGGCGATTAAAATGACAAATATTAGAAATAAATTGAATAGACGAATGACGTTGAAATAATCTTCTATGGCTATAACTTTTGCAATTAAAGACGCGGATGTTAAAAAATAATTTAAAGATTTATGGAAAATAATTGTTAAATTACACGAAGATATTAATTCTCAAATTTGCATGATGTACGCTTTCTTGAAAAATATGTTTGTAACATTGTTTTGTCCACGGTAGAACGTTTCAAGCGAGAAGAATTCATTATGCCTTGCGCAAATCCATCCGCGTCGTCGAATACACACGGCGGTATTTTTCACGGAAGAAGAAAGTAGCTGAAAGTATGAGACAACTAGTTCGACCAACAACTACAGTAGTATGCGTGTGTATATCGTAGGAGAAACAAACGGAATAACACGAGTCTCTCGGAAGTCAAACTGATCCAACTCCATTTTTAAATCTAAGGTAATTATTCGTTATTAACAAAATGCGAATGTTCGTACAATTTCATATTTTTATTAATATAACTGAAATCCAAATAGCAATCTGCTCGGATGTCTCGTGTCTTCGTACATTTTCACACTCTAAAAGCAACTATTGATAATCGGTTCGATATGAATTTCTAAACACGACGAACGAAATAGAATTCAAACGGATATTTGTGTCAGCCTTTACATATTACGAGTATTTTAAATTAGATATTTCTAGGTATTTAAATCTCCTACAACTACTATTGATTATTATCATTTAACTTTTCGAAAAATACGACTCATGGTCGTAAGTTTACTCGGCGCAAGAAAATGATATAAATAGTTATAAATTACAAAGCAAATTTTCAAAGGTAATGTTTAGAAAAGACAATGTCAGAGTGCCTTCGAAGCGGCTCGTATGTCGTACCGTGAACTTATTACAATGCGTTTAAAACGCTCGTGAAACTGGTCGAATTTCGAGCGATCGAGGCCAAAGATTGCTCGCTTGGCACGTGCGCTTCGACGAGCATAATGATCGTACCCACGCTGCCGCAAAAGTCGTTGCAGCAAAAGTCACGTTTGATTACGACACACTGTGACAATATGCTTTGCACGATCGATAACGTTTGTGGCATCCAGCGACAGTTTTAGCGTCGCGCGTTCTCGGTCTTTGGCATCGAAAAGAAAATGCAAAACATTCGTCACGTTGCTCGGAACACGGCCCGCGCTTCGTTTTCCATATTCGAATCATTCTCCCATTCTAATTATCTCGTTATTCTATCGCAAAGTCGTATCATCTTAAACCTAAACTTCGTCGTTAGAAAACCAAAGATTAGTTTATTATTATATTATTCTCGTCCGATTTTATCGTCTTCGATCTCGTACCTGTATACGAGTTGAACATTTTAAAAAGGTTTCACGGTTACGGGACACGGTGTATCAGTTAACATTCTTTTAAATATTTTGCAATACAAAGCGGAAGATCTGTCCGACCAGAAACTTTGCACACCTCTGTACGATCCTAGGGAAAGGCAGACGAACAATATTATAAAACAAAACATCGTTTATCTAATTTTGTATAACTTTTCCTTCGTATAATACGAGTTCGGATAAATGGATTCAAGCGGAAGTTTATTTCATCGGGCATTAACTGGAACTGTACACGTTCGAAGTCTCGCTTCCAAGATGTTTCATCGACGCGACGTTTTAAAGCTGCAACTGTACGCGAAGAAGAAGCACAACAGGTACGACATTCCCTTTTTACTAATCCACGAAGGTCGAGTTGCATTGTTACCGCGAGAGGCAGAACACAACGGGTCGCAATTGCGCGTTAGAAGCACCGTGCACTTTTTATGCACCATAAACGCAACGAAGGATCGGAGACGCTTATCTACGTATGTCGACAAACATGCTCGTGCTACGACGAAACACCGATAAACACTTCGCGTTCGATCGCTTCTCGAACAACACTGGTACTTTGAGAAAAATCTTCGAATACGAAACCACGGACAAAGATTTTGCACCTATCCCAAAGGTAAAAAGTTTGGAACGTCTGGTTTTAAATATCGCGCGTTATGTCGTTATTCTTCTTATTATCGTCATACGCGAAAGAAATTCTCTTCTTACTAAGAGTCGTTTGATAATTGACCTGTATGAACTTTAGGAAAATGTAGCGAGATATAGGAGCGTGGTATAGCGGTGTTAATATTCAACGCGTACCGAGAGGAAAAAAGGAGAAAACAAGCATGCGAATTTCTGACATTGAACTTCACTGTTGCACTCGTTTGCATATAAGACGCACAGTCGAATCTTTCCCACTGGGCAAAGGAGGACACGACGATGATCCTTCCAACATTCGGGATTCCAAAAGCAATCCTTTCGCTGTAGCGCGCGTGAACGGAATACCGTTCACAGATCACTGTTGCACCGCTCTGTCGGAGAAACAACGACGAAAATACGAGCGCGCATCACAAACGCGACTACGTACTACGCATTCCCTATGACCGATCCTCGACGGGACATACGAGCACAGTTATTGCACCTCGTACAGTTGACGTGGAAATTTCCTAACGCACTGCAGTTCGATTTGTTTGTTCGTTCGATATGGTACTTACGCACGTGTCGCGATACACGTTTCCAACTTCCTAGAAACGAGCAAGTTGGCTCGGTTTGACGAGACGTAGGCAGCGCACGCGACGAGGGCTACGGGCGCACATATTCCACCGCGTCCAGAGCGTTACACACGTGCCGCGAATAGAGAAGCACGCGGCCAGCAACACGCGACACGACCGAATGACCCGCGACGCGAATAAATTTCGCAAGATAGAAGGACAAAGAACACAACGAGAAAGGGAGAAAGGGAGAAGGGGAGGGGAAGAACGTTACGGGCGAAAAGAGAGTGTAAGTAGTTCAGAGCAGAGACGATACCTCCGTCGCGCGTGTATCGTCGACCCGACTCACCGACTAACTGACTCAATGACTGACTGACTGACTGACTAACTGACTCGGAGATGCACGGCGCTAAAGGCAACTGAGTGCCAGCCGGCCGGTCTCGCTCGTTGCATGTGAGCGTGCAGCCGGTAGGGCGGCGGGGTGGGGACAGGGAGGACGGAGGAAGGGTGCAGGAGGAGGGGGAGCCACGGGAGAAGCAAGAGAGGGACAATAGAGGATCGAGAGGAGGTGAAGGACGAGGAGAAGGCGATGGAGGACGAAAAGGTGGCAGCGGACAGCGTAGAGGGGACGGGAAGGGGAGAACGCTGAAGAAGGAAGGAGTGCAAGCGAAGCCCCGTCTGACAAGCGACGTTCCGTCTCTACTTGCACTTTTCTTCGTAGGAAAATGTCGAGCACGGGACGACAAGCGATTTTCGATCATCGATCGAACACCTACGCTTTCCATATATCTCAACGAGTAATCGTAATTGTACCGTTGACATTTTTTCTTCGTGGAACATTCTCGATTAGCCTATCGACGATCGCGCGAAGTAGGTCACAGCCCGATTCGTCGGCTCGTAAAATAAAAACCACGTGCGAAAGCGAAATCCGAACTTTCCATTCTATCGGTTCGATCTACGTAACGCGAATGCGAGGAAAACATAGCCAGTGCGACGATATACGGCTATCCATAATCGATAAAAACGTGTAATACTCGACGATAGAAATGTAACCTTACCGCTCGAGGTCTTCGAGCGAGTTTGGTGCGATGCGAGCGTGGTAGGGGAAAGGAGGAGGAGATATTAGAACAAGGGAGATAGGAAGAAACGACGTATGCGAATAAGAGCAGAAAGGAAATGAAGAGGGACAGAGAAAAGCAGATAGAGCTTGCGCCGTCACTGTCGAGCTTAGGAGTCAAGTTCTAGTGCACGGCCGAAACGGGAGAATCGACCTCCCCTCTTCGTCCCCCTCTACCGTCGCGAGCTGGCTCGTCCAATGGCACGGTAGTGAGGGAAATCGTCGAAAGCGAAGGGGAAGGGAGCGGTTCGCAATGTCGAGCGTGCGCGACGGCGAGCCTTGCATGGGGATTTCTACCAGGTGACCGAAATATACACCTCTGGCACCGAACATGTAACAACGAATCTGATAAGGGAAATAAGCCGCAGCTAGGTACCTTTAACGAAGATTTACGTTACGCTCGTAACGAATGCCCGACCGAGATGCTGCATCAGATACGCGCGTTTTCGTAAAGGCGTGTTTAAAACGCGCCGCGACGAAAGGAGTTGCCGAGCCGCGAGAAGCTATTCTTAGCCGCGCGACGGCGGAACGAGCGCGAATCGGAACGTACGAAATACCGAAGAATCGCGCCGAAACGATTATAATTAACGATCAGCCGGTTCTCCAGCGACGCAGACACGCTCGATACCAGGTATAAATCAACAATGCGGCCAGATCGCTGACGAAGATAAAGCCGAGTGTCGCGAACGATCGTTTCCCTTTTCTGTATCGCGAGTCGATAAAGCTCGTTCGCGACATACCAATAGCGACGCGCAGACCACTCGTGCAGATACGTGACCAACGATACAAACGATGCAGTACCAGTTTCACGCTAAACATCGACGTTCGTCTATCGATGAACATCGTTCCGATTATTTTTACTTATTCGCTGCTGTAACATATTTTTCATGCGCAATCCGTATCGATGATCCTAGTTAAAGAATCGCGGATAAATTTTCTTCGGGATACGGAATTTGCGTTTGGAACGAAAATCACGTCATCGGCATAGCGCGATGTTACACGACGAGAGGTTAATCGTCTCGCTTTTAACTCTGAACTTGTGCATCCTGGCAGCCTCCGCTTTCTTTGTTAACAGCGTAATGCACGGAAAGAACTATCCTTGCAGCGGCCTTTCGTGGAACGGAACGTGTCCACGAACGATCTGCCGCACCTGCTTCGATACCTCCTTGATTCACCGCAACATACTAGACACACCCGTTTCGTTGTCCTCGCAGCAATCAAACTCGCTCTTTGAGGAAGTTCTTCGATGCTTCCCCTTTTCTTTTTCCTTCTATCTTTTTTCCTTTTCACTCTTTTCGAAGCCGTTTGGCCCATATGCCAGCTAACCGACACTCTGTGTAGACGCACGATAATCAGCCGTGTGTGTGTGTGTGAGTGTGTGTGTGTGTACACGGCTGACTATCGCGTTCATAGTAGTAGCGTCGCGTGTCTGCGTCCGCTGCTGCAACTCGTGCGTGCTCGACTATGTGACGGTGTGTGTGCGTGCGTGCACGCGCAAACGCGAGCGTCGATCGCATAAGTAGTCGTCAAGGTTAGCCACCTACTCGCTATCGCGGGATTCGTGCACACTCTCCGCGGATGCATTTGAGTCGTCTTGCCAGCTTTAAAGTTTATTACGTGCTCGCCACGGAGCATCGAGGAAACGAATCTCAGCGCGCGCGCTGCCTCAGCCTTGTCCCGTTGCGTTCTGCGACTTCGCAGTTTTATGGCGCGTTTCGTGCGTCCATCGCTGTTGTGCAACACCCGCTCGCAGCGTACGCTAGCTTCGCGGGCGGTTTCTTCGACTTTTTGCACTTTAAAAGTTGTTTACGATTGCTCCGGCTGGAATCGATGAGATACTGTTTCAAAGAACGGTTCTTTTAATAAAACGGAGGTCGTTAACTTTAATAACACGACAGCCTTCTTTATGGCACGTCTTAACGATTCGCGCGAAATCTTCTTAGTCGTTGGTGTACTACACGTAGAAGCAGAATTAACAAGATTAATATACTGGAATTCGAAAGTGCAATGGGAAATTATTTGGCTAATTAAAAAAATATGTAATTGATTTATGATATCGTAAAGGAGTTAAGTTTCAAAATTTGTTGTCTCAATTCCTAGTGAAGAGATCATGTTTTTGTAAATAACACCGATAGAACGAAGTACTTTGACACCGGTATAGAACGGAGCAAAAGTATCCTTGCTTGTTTTTACGAACAGGTGAGTAGGACGAGGAAAGGTTAACAGGACTCGAGGATATTCCGTTTACATTCTTCGTCGAAACTGGTTTCTCCCTCGTTCGATCGTCAGGGATGTTGTATGGTCTTTTGGACCTTAGAAAGGTTGCAAAACGCGCGAGAAAAATCGACGAAATTAATTCCTTTGGTTTGAAATCAAATTCTTTTATCCGAAGGAATTTTAATGAAAAAAGGCAATTCTAGATAATTATAATCTAGATTTCATTTTACAATAATATTCGTAAGCAATTGTATTATTAAATATTCAAGAACTATAGTTCTTATGAATTTAATCGGTGTCATTGATATCACTAACTCAACTTACATCCTATTAAGATATAAAAACCATGAACTTTCCTGTTTTAAAATGCAACATATTAACCGTACAGCGACATAACGTAAAAAAACTGCGTGCCAATGACGAATCGCGCTTTATTAAATTTGCATTCGAACAAAATATAAAGAAACCAAGATTTTCCTCCTCTGCGATGTGATACGCGAACAGTACGAATGTAAAAAGGCAAAAGCGCAATATCATCGATGAGTTGCACCTGAGCAATCTCATCTCCATCAAACGTCGCAAACGGACGTGGTAAAAAAGACACAGTACTAACGTCCATTCGATTAAGATACGACGGAAGCGTAACTCGAACGCGGAGGAAGTTGAAGCGAGGCAAGGAAGGAGAAAGAGAAAAAAGAATGGAAAAAAAGAAAGAAAGAAAGAAAGAAGTAAAAAAAGGAGTGTCGGTTCGATGCAAGCCAGAAGAAAGCAACGGCGGTGCAGCTGTTTCGCTGTTGGTCCGGTTGCACAATGCAAAATTCGGGTTCTAATTCTAAAGCGAGTACCAATCAGCCCGGGCATTGTTCACCCATGAAAGCTCGCAATTTTTCAGGGTTAATCGTTCCTTGAAACCTAATAAGCGACGAGCTAACGCCGTTGGATGTCGTTTTCTTAGGAGAAAAAAAAACACATGCCCGTTCAGGAGTGGACACACGTCCCCCGAAAAAATCACCGAGGGGATGCCGAGAGAACGTTCGAAAAGTTTGACGCTCGAACACGCCTCGAATACGTCACGATCGGGACCGGTTAACAGTCGAGGTAATTGGCCATTGTAAATTCGCTGTGTGTCGCCAAAGAGTACCGTGCAAGTGCAGCAATATAGATATTTTAACTCGTTCGAGTAATCTGACTTTCAATGGATAGCTAATAAGAAATGTGGAAGAAAATCAATTAAGAAAGTGCGTCAATGTAAATAGGATAGGTAATCGATAGAAATCGCCTTGTGATTCCTCGTTCGATGTTCAAGAAAGTTTGTAACGCGAATACCAATAGAGAATCTAAAGTACAGAAAAGTATAAACCATGTTACGCGTTATACGATCGAACCGTTTGAAGATAGGATACCGCAGTTAAGATACCAAGACAAAAGAGTAATGGAGTTAGAATTTCGCTTTGGAAGCTTCGCGTGATTTCTCCTATTCTGAAATTAACAATTGGAATAGCGAAATTAAAACTCCTATCGAAAATCAATAAGATTCGAATAATTAACTAGGTGAGCGTCACGAGTCTTAAAAAATTATTTTGCATATTTTATACTGGCAATTTTTGAAAGTAAATTAGATTCGTTACAAGTGATATTTATGTAGTCGATATATCTTACGTCACGATGAACCTCCAATTATACTACATAAACTGCAGAGATAAATTGTTTCTTTGGAATTACGATTCACATATACGTTCCTAATTTCATAGAATATTCAAATGTAAGAAACTACGTCGTAAATTCGTATCGTGTATTACGTTTCTTGAAATAAAAAGATTCTCGTAAGTAACCGTCCACGTTTAAAATTCCACGTCTTAAACCATTCTCAACAAATTTCCGATAATGATCCACGTTACCACTTTCTTCGTTCTATACGAAGAATTCTCGGAACTCAGCCAGTCGCTTGGACGCCTATGAACTTCAGCAGCCGGTCCAAAAGCGTGATGCATCCAAAGCGATCCATCAAATCGGTCGACACGTTTGGTCTTGGGTGCACTGAATCGGTCACACCGTGGCGATTGCATATGCACTTACATCCCGCTATAAATAATGCTCGTTGACGGGGAACGAGAGGAAGGATGACCAATCAGGTATGGGTGGAAGGGATTCACCGAAGCAAGTTGCCAGAAAGACGGAGAGAGAACAGTCAAGGACAACTTACGTGACCACCGCATTGCGACGGACGAATCAACAACGATCCTAAAATTCTCCTATTTTCTCTGCCGTCAGAGACGAACTGTCCGTTCATAGACGATAGTATAAATAGTTCGTTCACCCAATACGTTTGAGAGCGATCCAAAGCTTGTAAATTCGCGGAAGAAGAAGAACAACACGCCGGCCGATTCTCGAGACACCGGAAGAGAAGCTACGGGACACGACGTGTGAAATAGAAAAGAGCGTTTGGTATGTCAGGACGCTTATCAAAGCGAACGAGGAAACGTCAATAAAAGCGTTCTCGAGTCAATTCCTGTCGAGTTATGGCCGATTTAGCGTGTTGCCTGTGTGACGGATGCTCTCTGCGCTTCTTCTTGCATCGCTGTTGCTTTTCGCTGTCATGTTTGTATTCCGTTTGAAGTAGACAGATCTACACCTGTTTTGAGACAGACGTGGGATAGACGTTGCGTTATAAATCTTGCGAGTCGACTACCTTTGGCGCCGCATATTTTACAACGATTAAATATCTATGCGAAGATTGTCGGATAACGTGGTATCCTGGTGCGAGGATATCGGTAATAATTTTATTTAAACGTGATATTCTTAAGCAATGGACATCTTCGTAAAGATCGAATAAAATAATAACACCTCGCTCTAAGCAGGCGCGGAAAGTGGACGATGAAGATTCTTCGATTAAACGCGGACTTGGACAACCGAGGCAAAAAATGAACGAGCAAGCAGCAACATGGAACAAAGTTCTTGCAACTGGACAAGAAATACCCAAGGTACAAAAAGATCCACACAGATGCGTCGAAAAGAAACTCAGAAATCGCTATCACGCCCGAGGATCAGACGATCAAGACACATCCATGTCAATTATCTCAGCTGAGAAAACGCACTCTTGGACACCGTGAAACCTGCGTACTGAACTACGCTATACAGACGACACCTATAATCTAGTCGTATACTCGAGCTTCATAAGCGCGATTAAAGCCCCATCAAAATCAACTCAAAAACGCGCGATTATCAAAAGATACAAGGAAAACGAAGTCGCCGAAACTGCATCATCGTCTACCGAATCTCCTATTCAAATTCTTCGCTAGGATCTCATCGATCACGCAAGAAGAAGAAAAAGGAAAGCAGACGATAAAAGAACCTACATCCATAACATAACTCGAATCTTCTACGTGCCAATACATGGAAAATCCATGGACAAGAAAGATAAATCCCCTTATTGTCCCGATTACAAATCGGCCACGCTGAAATCATCCAGGACTGCATCATCGGCAAAACAGACTTATCATACCGCCATCATCTGCGAAAATCAGCCGCTAACAAGTCACCGCGAACGATACGAATGCACAAAATTTGAACAACAGAGACGAAAAGACGGCATCGAATCTAACACAGCGTCAACATCCAAGAAACGTTTAAGAAATACGATTCGGTTCGTTAAAGATTCCGAGCTATATGACAGAATCTGAATCGGAATCGGAAAAAGTGGTTGCGTGGGGAAAAGAGAATAGTACGTTAATAGTAAACTATAGTTAGAAATAGCCAGTTTATTGTTGTTCGTGACAAGTATCGTTTATACGTATACGATGTCGTAAATTTTACGAATTAATCTTCTTTAACGATGCACTCGTTGGATCGATACTTGGATCGTATCGTGAAAGAACGACACGGCATTAACGGTGCTCGTTGCAAGAAACAGTTAAAGGAGCTTGATCGTTTCTCCTTCGTCTTCCGTTTCTTCTTTTATTTTTGTATTTTATATCAGCTTGTACACTCCCTTCGGACCGTGAGATAAACCTTGACCAAGTTAAGGATAACCGCATTAAGGTAGCACTCTCTCGTAAGCCAATCAACCGAGGAAAGTGCTTAACGGAAAGTGAATTATTGTTTGTTCTTACGTGGAGCAAGTGTGACGAGAGAGTATAAAAAAATAGAACGACGCCTTTCGAGCCCATTCACCGGACAGTGTTGATCTATTCGCGTTAGAATACCTTTGTTTCGTCGTTCTTTATCGAGTGCGTGATGACGTACTCTTGTATGGCGTAGACAGTTAAGAAAGTTTAAAAAAAAAACGACGAGTTTAATATGTAAAAACTTGTGGATTATTAATTGTAAGGCTGTGGTTTCTTAGACAAATTCTATGACATATCATACAAGAAACATAAGACAGTGGACGCAGGAAATGAACAGGTATTATTAAATTACCGATTAATGCACGTTATCGTCCTGTTTCGTTTGACCTAAATTCGCATATTTCGTTCATATTTCGTTAATAACTTACTTACGTAACGAAGCATCGCTATTCTATTCGAACAAGAACGTCGTAACTCACCTGCAACAAAAAATGAGATAATTTGTTAGTGGCGACTTAATATAAAATACATAAATATTCTTTTACATAAATATATTATCCATTCCAGCACAGTCTCGTCGTATATTATCGATTACAAAATTATACGAATATAAATTAACGACTGATGAGACCATTCTCTACTACTTCGCTACCGAAGGACAATGTGCTAATAATTTTTATCGATTCATTAGTCGTCCGTTTTGGAAGACATCAGCGCGTTTTTTTATTTTTTTATTTTTTTTTTTAAGTATATAAACGACGAAAGACTCGATCGATCAAAGAAATTATTCTCTCGAACAATGGCCGGTAATCGTTCCCGACGAACAACGAAATCTTCGTAACGGTTCCTCCAACTTGTTACATCCGGAGCAACTCGTGGCAACCAACCGAAACCGCGTCCGTTCAGCAACGAGAAACTTTACGGATGCTCCTGGAGAGAGCTTCGTCGGTGGTTTCCCGATACACAGTCCCCGTGGAAGCGCGCTTTACGTGACGAGTTTCCATTTGCCGATCTCACGGGAATGTCAAGGTTCCCGTTGCAATTTCACGCTGAAACACGATTCGTGCGTCCAACCTTTTCTCCCCCGAGCGCCTGCCGTGGAAACTTCGCGGGACCATCGGCTATCGAACGAGCTGAAATTAGGTCAAGTGCGGATTTCCCGTGGAAACACGTGCAACGTGTTCGCGAAAAGAGAATAGAACGATGGGAAATGACGGTTGGAATCCTTTCATCGAAATGGAAACTAAACTTAATAGTAAAACTATCTGTCTATAACGTATTACGAGATACATACACGGCAAGGTTGGCTGGCAGAGGTTTCCTACTGGAGCGTAGTCTCATTTCGATTTAGATTACGCGTTACAATTGAACATCTTCCGATTACTCGTCTTGCAGCTGATATTTCGAAAAGAAAAGAACAGACCGATAGAACGCGTTATCGTTTCGCGGGCTGTCGAGGAAAACGCATAAATAGAAGAACGATACGTGAGTCTGGAAAGACGAGGACAATAAAAGCGGCGCTCGCCGTTGAACGCGGATATAGGTCAACCAAATGAGTCAGGATTATGAAGGATGCGCGTACCCGACACGTGTAATGGAGATATTCCCCGCTACCTCTTCTTCAGCGCGTATTTTTTCAACGGCCATCTCTTTTAAAAAATAAATTATGTACAGCGAACACGCGTGGATTAAACATACCACGACAACCTGTAGTAATTAGAATGAAATTCGTTATCCTGTAATACCGCTGGCCTCGTGATAATTGACCCAGATTATCAGATAAACGATTAATCGGATAGAATTTTGTATTCGTGTAATATTACGACGTAAAATACACAGCGAACGTTAGTTTTGTCAAAACTATTTGTAACGGTTGCAGGGAAACGAGCAATGTTAATTTTTGACAAATCGCGGGTAAGGAACTGCTCGACTTTCTAAATACGAAAAGAGAAATTAAAAGAAAAAAAAAGAAATTAAAATTCGTAAGCAAGATAATTCTCCTGGCTATTCGTCGCAGGTGAATCAGATGCTTTAATCACGTCGCTTCGTAAACATTCATGATTTTTAATTGGTCGTTATACAGCTCGTTACGAAGTGTGTCGGAAAGCCGACGATGTCGTGTTGGCGAGAGTAACCGCGTTTACCTTCGTCGATTTCTTCGACTAACGAGTTCCAGGTAATCGCGTCAGTTTTTCTGCCAACGATCCTTCGATCTCGATCCGATCGTCACGCTATTCTTTGAAAAAATCTTTTTACACGCGATCGTGTGAAACGTCTCGTTACTAGCTTTCCGATCGTATTAATAATCTCAATAGCGTAAGAGTATTATTTCCCGATTGTTTTCCGTATTCTTATTTTTTCTTGTTTAAAATTCCAATGCTAACTCGACGTACGTACGCGTAATCGATCGTTCGTCTATAAGTTTGTAGAAAAATGTCGACCACACCCTGTATAACACCTGTGTCTCGACGTCTGGAACCGCGAGAGACCGGGAACCTAGGAGAGGAGCTGGTCAGAGTACGCAAAAGGAGGAGGCAAGTAGGTCAGTAGGTGAGTCGTGCTAAACAGTGCACGGGAGTGTCCCGACATTGACCTATATGTCTACTTTGTGTGTGCACTTGCCTTCCCCTTCCGTGACCCCTCTCTTTTCTCGCACACCTCTCGTTCTCCCTTTCGCCCGGTCTCTCTTTTACACGACAGCATCCCCTCCAGCGATGCGCTTTCCAGCCAATTGCATATAGGGTCTGCTCGTGCACACCGAGTGCACTTTCCCCACCATAGCGACGCCAACCCCGGCGCCGGACCGTCCCGCCACCCTGGAGCAGACGCGATCGATGGCCTGACGCGACCGACCACCGCCAACAATTCGCGATTCCCCGCTTATCTGTCCTCCGGTAAATCCCTTTACAACGATTCTTGATCCTCGTGGTCGAAGAATGCAGGACAATACGATAGGGGAAAAGGAAGGTTGGAGTTTCGCATTGAGATTCACACTGTACGGGATCGGTGGGAAAGTTCGTTCCAATTTTGAAGGAATTTGGTCGACATAAAAAATCAAAAGTTGAAAAGTTTCTCGCCGAAAGGTACTGCTGAAAGGTACTGGAAGGATGGGATATTCGAGTTGCGTGAAGGATACAGAAACTGGAATAAAATATGACACCTATATAATTCGATAAATGTATTAGGTTGTCGGAAAAGTGTCTTTCTTTTACACACCCGTCTTTTGCAACGATGCATCTTTATACAAACTAATGGAGATTTAAGGTTTATTGAGTCCAAGAATACAGTTTTAGGTACATCATTTACAATAAACATGAATTTTTGTAATGGTATGTTAGCCAAAGGTACCGATACGCGGCGGTACGACGTAGCCATGCTGTATTATGTTTACATTTTTTTACATTGTTACATTTTTCGTTGTATGATGCAGTTTTTGGGTTTAAGCCGCTGAGAAGCGGAGCTTTTTTTTTCTCTCCTGAAAACTTGGTCGCAAAACAGGACGCTTCCTTTATACAAACTAATCCATCGAACGTTGCGATCTTTATTTTGATAGAACAAAATGCATCGTACGTAATTCGATAAAATAATATAAAACGAAAAATATTGTGCATCCATCATTTCCTTATGGAACGAAAGAAACTTTTCGGACCACCTAATACATGGAGTCGAAATGTAAATAAATCGGGACGAACTTTCCGAGCGACCCAATGACGCGAACTGTTGATCCTCGGAAAAGTTCGAATAGTTGTATCGTATTTCGTTGAAAGAAGGAAATATTTTGTTTTAATTTTTAGTATCGTATGACCCGGTGTCTGTTGGATAGCAGCTGATCATACCGTATATACGTTTCATTCTCCTGACGTATTCGCTGTAAAACGTATATACACCGTTAACCCGAGTCTAAATCAAAGCGACGAATCTTTTTGCAATTCACGCGATCGACGAACGCGCACCTGAACGCGTGCTCGCAGCCTTGCGGAAATATAAATAGCGATCGCGATAGAAAAGGAAGGAAACTTGAACGAGTCAGTCACACTCCACGTGTTTTCCTCACGGCGTGCACCGAGCTTCAGCACCGCGACTAACAACGACGACGACCCTGGTCTAGCCGTGTTACGTAAAGCCTGGCACCGCTGTGGACAGCCGTTCCCTCTCGTTTTATCGCGAATACGACCGCCACTTTCGATCGCGTCGAATAACACGTTCCGACTGAAACGTAAATAAACGATCTTTTCCTCGACGAAGCGAAGGAAATCGTCATTTGGTCGTTGATTCTGCTTGAATTAACGCTTTAACGATGGCACTCGCAAATTGGCGTTCCACGCGAAATTATCGTATCGCTGTCTGTAAAGTACTTTGTCTTCTTCCTCTTATTTGTTCGAATCGAATCCTTACGTGTCCACTCGAGAGCGAGGAAAATCGTTGCGATAAAAAGACGAGATTAGATAAAAAGGTAATCGGAGGAACGCGGCAATTTTAACGAAGACAAAAATTCCCGCGAATTCGATTATTCTCATCGGCAAGTAAACCTCGCGGTTGCTCTGTCATCGAGCAATTTCGATGGAGAAAAATGAAAAAGAAAAAAAAAAGTGGAGAACAGAGAGAGAGAGAGAGAGAGAGAAACGTTGGGATAAAAAATTTCCGCTGAAAACAATTACGTCGCGAAGCAACGCCTTATCATCGAAACGAAGCGTAACACACAGTGCCTTTATCGTACTTTGAACATACTTTGCAATATCTCGTTGCTTTGCTTTTTTTCTTTTTTCTTTTTTTTTTTTCTTTTCGATATGACGCACGTATCAAGACGTTGCGCTGGTCATGCACGGGAATCGACGCAATCACGACAAAGAAATTCGGTGAAAGCAATCGCGCAGAAAAGCAAACACGTTTTAACCGTACGCTTTTAACCGCGAAACATTAACAAAAGCGATATTTCAAAAGTAGAATATACAATTTACCAAAAAGAAATTCGTTAAGTATAAATTATACAAGCAACCTCGTTCCGTCGACGGTCTACGTTTCAATTCATATCTTTCTCTCGGATAGTCGTTAAAAAATCTGGTTTACCGATTCCAATGTTTAAATTGCTCCGTGGCAAATGTATTCGCGCATTGATTTATATTACGAATCGTATTTACATCTTTCGCGTTTTTCAAACGAATCCTCTCGAGAAACGTCGCGATGATGATCCTTAGTTCCGGTGACTTTTAACGATCGGACGGGTCATGTTCTCGCTCGAGACACGAACAAGAAACGACGATCGCAAAAGCGATACCAGCCGGCCGTGCAACTCGATAAAAATTACAACGATGACGTAACGTGCAAGTAAAAAGATAATTTCATTGAAATCTGAAAAGCTGTACGCGAGGACAATCGGAAGGTCGTGTTTCTTTCCGCGCCCTTTAATCCACCTTGAACATTATCCTCTCTTTTTGTCGAAATATCGAATCTAACTGCTGAAAATTGATTCCGAAAGTAACCTTGAATTCTGGAAAGCGCAAAAAGTAAAAAAGGATCGCGAGAATTGCCTGCGACTATAGTCGACAGTAATCGTAGGCAATTTTCTTATGAACGCTGAAAGTTACTTGGTAGATGTATTAGAACAATCGTAAATAAATAACGAATAAGAGTAATGCAATATACGATTAATATACTCGCGTAAATTAGTTTCTTATTATGTGCTAAAGAACTATGTTATGTATTACGTATTTACATTGATAATATGAATGTTTTGCCAATTAAGGGACATGTTTTTTCTGTAGCATGCGATTTCAATTATTCAGGAAGAAATCAATTATAATAATTATCGTAATAATAAAATTACACTGCGACGCGGAAAACGCAGCTTGTTACTGTAACGATGGGATCGTCTGATCTTAACGACACGAACTGTACGGATTAAAACTCCTTCTGCAAGGTAATTTGGAAGAGAACTAACGGCTATATCAAGGAAACCAAAGCAAATTACTCGATAAATTTATATATATACAGGGTGGTGGTACAAACGGAAAGGGGGTGATTCTACGCGAAAAAAGAAGTCGAAAATATAGAATAAAAATTTTTTTTTTTTAATTTTTCCATCGAGACAACGATCTACAGTGAGATCCGTTATAACGAGACGCGATAAAGTGGAGGCGTACCGAGCAAAAATTCAAAGTCGATTTTCTCGAAAACAAAGCCTCGAACGAAAAATTTGTATTCTAT